>NW_008709979.1:106723-165946 GCF_000327385.1 Lottia gigantea | reverse complement strand
GTGGATAGTTATCATAGTATATAATAAATAATGACTAACCTGACTGATATACTCAGCTAATAAAGGGATATCAGTCAAATGTGGCTAGTTTATCATGGTATATACTAAATACTGACTAACCTGACTGATATACTCAGCTAATGAAGGGATATCAGTCAAATGTGGTTAGTTTATCATGGTATACTAAATACTGACTAAACTGACTGATATACTCTGCTAATAAAGGGATATCGGTTAAGTGTGGATAGTTTATCATAGTATATAATAAATAATGACTGATATACTCTGCTAATAAAGGGATATCAGTCAAATATGGTTAGTTTATAATGGTATATACTAAATACTGACTAACCTGACTGATATACTCTGCTAATAAAGGGATATCGGTTAAGTGTGGATAGTTTATCATAGTATATAATAAATAATGACTGATATACTCTGCTAATAAAGGGATATCAGTCAAATATGGTTAGTATATAATGGTATATACTAAATACTGACTAACCTGACTGATATACTCTGCTAATAAAGGGATATCAGTCAAATGTTGATAGTTTATCATGGTATACTAAATACTTACTAACCTGACTGATATACTCTGCTAAGAAGGGATATCAGTTAAATGTGGTTAGTTTATCATGGTATATACTAAATACTGACTAGCCTGACTGATATACTCAGCTAATAAAGGGATATCAGTCAAATGTGGCTAGTTTATCATAGTATATAATAAATAATGACTAACCTGACTGATATACTCAGCTAATGAAGGGATATCAGTCAAATGTGGTTAGTTTATCATAGTATATAATAAATACTGACTAACCTGACTGATATACTCTGATAATAAAGGGATATCAGTCAAATGTGGCTAGTTTATCATAGTATATAATAAATAATGACTAACCTGACTGATATACTCAGCTAATGAAGGGATATCAGTCAAATGTGGTTAGTTTATCATGGTATATACTAAATACTGACTAACCTGACTGATATACTCTGCTAATAAAGGGATATCAGTCAAATGTGGTTAGTTTATCATAGTATATAATAAATACTGACTAACCTGACTGATATACTCAGCTAATAAAGGGATATCAGTCAAATGTGGTTAGTTTATCATAGTATATAATAAATACTGACTAACCTGACTGATATACTCAGCTAATGAAGGGATATCGGTTAAATGTGTTAATAAATTCATATAGGCAGCTATTAAACCATGAATAGCACATTTATGTGTTAATGGTAATCCCGCACTTGTGACTATCATTTGCTGAAATAGAAAGAAATAACAAAATATTTACTGTTAAAACAGTGCTCAATACACCAATTATATAGAAAAGTAGTAAGTATCTATTGATTTTGCCAAAGTAAAAGATTATTTCACATTGAAAAATTTCAATATACTTGAAAATGGTGAATCTGTAAAGAGGTTGTAGCCTGAAATCACTCAAAGCAATTTACTTCTTAATCAATGTCTCCAAGAATGCCAAATGTCATCATACACAACGTTCATTAGTTTCAAATTAATTCAAAATAAAACCAAAAAAAAAGTTTTTCATGTAATTTTAAATGAAAGCAAGATTTTGAAACAGAAATCTTTTAATTCATTTATACATAATCAAGTTTTAATTCCATGAGACTCCTTTTGTGGAAATATACATTATCATTTGGAACTGTTTGATAATGACCACTTCTGTGATATACCCCTAATTGCACTTATTACTTTGTCAATGTATAAATTTAGAAATGTAGAATATTGTGAAGTTAAACTCTCTTTATATCAATCAAACACAATACAAACCTGAATATCTAAAGCTAATCTGAATAATTCTATTAATATTTCACCATCACCTAACTCTACAGCTAATAAACACATAGTACAATACAATGCTTCAAAATTATCTACACGATTAGATGTCATCTGCATATTCTCATAGATATGCCAATAAAACTGCATACCACTCTAAAAAATATCAAATATACTTTAACTTATAAATACATCTTAAAACTAATCTTGAATTTCAATAAGTTTAATTATCAATACATTGGAAGCACAGACTGTAGTTTAATCTGTTACAGTGTTGTTATCCTGACAGCTTCAAACAAACGGGGAAAATGTTGGTAATTTTGGTTGACATTTTATTATCTAGTGAAATTGAATAAGTCGTTTATCTTTAGTATTCCAGTACACCAAGATTTTATGGGATTAAATAATTCCACAAGGTTTGGCCAAAAATCTAGTTAAAGGCAATATCCTTAAACTCTCTTTACAAGCTGGTGGGATCGTTAAACAATATAAACATTAAAGTAAGAGATAATATAGTTTAAATAATAGTTACCTTTTTCATGAATAATATATCTTGTCTTGAACTTTTCTCTATGGTTAAATTTAGTTTGGAAATATCTCCAGGTATTCTATGAATAAAAGTTCATTCATTATACATTTATTATATATATCAGCCATACACAAACAACATAATCTTGAGCTCAGATAAAACCCATAATTGTTCATAATTTAGTGTTTGGTCGAAACTAGGCAGCGTTTTCTCGAAATGATATTAACCCTTAATTGTCCAAGATCTAAATTCTAACCCTGTTTCTAGGATACCCTTAGCGGTAAGATCGTTTTGAAAATACATGGATCCTAAAATAAATTTAAATGATTGTAGAAGAATTTTGACATTATTTGCCTGACAGTTATCCCAACAGTAAACAGAAAAAAAATATCAATGATGAGATTTGATTGAGGACCACCAGAGAGACAAGAACAAAGGTGAATAGCCTTCCTTACTTAGTTTTCTATAACCTATACCAACTCAAGGCCATTGAACTACTGCAAACTACTGGAAACTTTTTGAACAAAAAATCATCTGTGTTTTCTTCACACATAAACTAGTGTCCAAAAGAAACGATACCACCTGTTTGCAACGACATAAAAGAAAAACTAAACAATGCAGAAGCTTAAGATTGGTGTTATGCTTTTGAGAAATCCTTTCACAACATCTGTACAAAAATTTCATTTCAATAAAATCCGTACAACCAACATGACAAGCCTTTAAAGATGGGTGGGGTCGAAAAAAGAACATTTCGTTAGAGCATTGATCACAGAAACAACAGGAAATGTCACACCACACGTCACAAAGTCAAGTCAGTTGCGGGTATGTCCACCGTGAGCATCATTACATGCCAGAACACACCTACGGACTGATGCCGTCAAACGTCTGATGACGTTGGAAGTGATGCGTTGCCATTCCTCGAGGAGACATCGTTCCAAGTCCTGGACGTTGACTGGAGGCACACGGTGACGTCGGATTTGCCGATCGAGGTGGTCCCATAAGTGCTCGATGGGATTCATGTCCGGTGAACATGGCAAAACCTGTACGTTGGCGTTGGCAAGGAAGTTCTGTGTCAATCTTGCTGTGTGTGGCCTTGCATTGTCATGTTGGAAAAGGAGTCCACGAGGCTGTTGCTGAATAAAGGGCACCACAACAGGCCGTAGGATGTCATCAGGTTTCCACGAATTACGACAAGCCTCGTTTTGACGTCACCACATATGCCACCCCAAACCATTAACCCTCCACCTCCAAACGGCCGGACCTGTTGGATACAGTTAGGCGCCAAACGTTCACCAAATCCTCGGTATACAAGCTGCCGTCCATCGTTTTTGAAGATGATGAATCTGCTCTCATCAGAGAACATAACATGTGCCCAGTCCCGCCGTTGCCAACGTCGAACTCGCCTGGACCAGATCAGTCTGTTGTTCTGGTGTCCAGGCGTAAGGAGCAGTCCGCGGTAGGGATGACGTGGCCGGATACCATACTGCCGTAGTCTCCTGTAGACGGTCTGTTGACGTGGCCGTGGACGTCGCTGTCACGGTGCGGTTCCTCAGGTGTAATACCCGGATGTAACGATCTTCACGGGGCGTTGTTACTCGTGGTCTTCCACTACTGGGCCTGTCTGACGTCTGACCTGTCTGACGTAACCGCTGCATCAACCTGGTGATAGTGATGCGTGCGCAGCCCAATCTTCTGGCAAACATCGACGTGTGTCGCTCCTTGTTGGACCATTCCAACGGCTCTCTCTCTCTCGATGGCTGTCAAACGTGGCATATCTTGTGTTCTTTTTGTTGCTGTGATATCAACGTGTCTGATCAGCCGTTTTATACAGTTTTTATGCACGTGCAGAACATGCTAGAGAGGGAAATGTCACTTTCACGAAATTTACGTTTTTTCCTGGAAGTGATCACGTGTTCCCGGTATTTTTATCGACTATGCTGTGTTTGGGATGTGCAATACGAATTGGCATGTTTTCATATTAGACATTTCACTTAGTAAAAAACAATTTTGAAAATAAGTTGGTATCGTTTCTTTTGGACACTAGTTTATATAACATATTTAAAAAAAATGTACTACATAGAACTTACCTGACTGGTTTCAGTTTTTGAGTGTTGTCATGACGATCTATTAATGTTTGTAAAATATTTTGGACTGTGACACGCATAAGGGAATCATCCAATAATGACATACGTAATAAAGGATGTAAGAATTCTGGAGGGAAAGCATTAGAAAACGTTACAGTCTCATATTTCGTTGCTACCTGGAAAGTAAATACAGATAAATCAAGTCTATGGTGACAGCAATTTCAAAATTAACTTTTTTGATTGAGTCTGCCTCGTGGAGTATATTGGTCAAATTCAAAATGGCATCTTTCAGTAAGAACTCATAAGTTATAATGATGGTTGATTGCAGAGATATGTTACTGTGGTTATTTTTAAAGTGGTGATCACATTTTCATCAAATAAAGTCTCAAAGAAGAAAAAACTCAGAAGGAATATCTGGGAGTACAGTTATCTTGCTTTTCATATCTATGCCAGTAGTTTACAAAACGAATCTAATGAACCAAACCGGTTTCAGATTTCTGTTAAACTAGTAGAACTAGAAATGTGTTTAATGGTAGTGATGTCAAATCCAAACCGGTTTCAGATTTCTGTTTAACTAGTAGAACTAGAAATGTGTTTAATGGTAGCGATGTCATGCAAATCGAGACTTGTGAGTGATTTCAAGACAGATGTCTTACCTTCAATAATGTTCTGAGCAGATTCATTTGTAACTGAGTATCCATTGCACCTCTATAAAAATATACAAAAAACAAATTAAACATTGAAGTGCAAATACAAATACAACACAGAATTGTTCACTCCTTGGAAAAGAGATGAGGACATTAACATGTTAATATAAATATGCTTAGAGATATATACTATATCTATTCCATTGCTTGGATATTTACCATACATTTATGTATAACAGAGGAACAAACATGTCTAAAATAAAAGCAAATATCAATTTACATCTTCCTGGATCATTCCAGATCTAACCCAATGGTGAAGACAGAGTGAAATGAAACTTACCCAACATCTTCATCTGATGAAAATTGAGGGAATTTACCCATAACAAACATCATAATCTCAATTTTCTGGTAATCTGGTAGATTATTAGCAAACTGACCTAGAAGGTATACAAGTTCATTCAATCAAATTATTTCTGATAGTTTTCTAGTAGTGCTGGGTTTTGTCACAATATGATATGTATTACAATATAAGGGCTGTAATACAGACTATAGGATAAAATGCAGATAAATATTATTTTTACTGCTGTAAATTTTCAGACAATACGGGATCATATTACTAGTAATATATTGTTAATAAATACACAATACATATATCGTGACATGTCATATGACAATGTATAGATTCATCTAGTGATGTTTTATATATAATGAAATTCCTGCAATACAGTCTACTTTTGATACTCTGAGAGTTATAACCTACATACCTATTGTATTAATGACTTCGTCTTCAAATTCTATTTCTTTATTTCGTAATTCTGTATTTTGACTTTTATTATCAACTGATATTCGCAGATGTCTTAATAAAATATTAAATACTTCTAATACTGATGGTCCTAAAATATAAATAAAAAATAGAGAAAGTCTTTAATATATCATTATGAATCGGTTTATGGTCAAAGGGGGATTATATGCCAGCTGCACATGACATCCACATTTTCCATATAAAATTCTCCCTTACCCTCTCCCTTTCTATGTCTCCTTCCTGACACAGATTTCATTTTTTTTTTCTTTAAATATCAATAGAAGGAGATATTCTTGATTAATTTACTTCATCTCAATAGCTCAAAATATGTTCACCCAGTTTTAACCAGGTTTTAAGACTAACATATAACTATAACACAAAATTATAAACATGGTATCAACTATAATAATTGGAGTTTGTTTCAAAGTGGCATCAAAAAAACCCATCCGTATTGGCTCTTATTAGATAGAAATCTAGTAATAAAACATTTCAATCGAACAAAGTTGTTTAATGATAAATTGGAAATGGAAATCTCAGACTTCCAAGTTATCAAGCAAGTGTCTCCAGTAGATGAGATAATTCAGCTCCTAGAGCAAAGCTAAACATTCTTTGTTACAAATAGTAACATACCTATTGAACCACCAGCTGATATAAGTACTGCTTGAAATAATACACTAACTATACTACTCTTAATACTAGGATCAGTTTTAACATGTTCATCTAAATGATCTAATAATGATGAAATCACAATATAACCATACTGTGCCTACAACAAACAACATTTGCAATATCAGTAATAAATAAAATGAAGTTTTACACCCTTCTTTCTACATGTAATTCTGAGAGGAATTTTGCCAAGACAGCATTGCATATAGTATATCAATGTCTGATTTGAACTCAGCTCAGCATATTTAACACAGAAAAAAGTTGAAAATTTAATTTTACACGCAAGAATAGAATCAAAATATTAATAATCATATGATCATTCAAATTGGTTTACAAAGTAAAAATCAAAGAGTTGAGAAGCCACTGTTATGAAGTCAATAATTTGCATTTCTGAAAGGATATATTTATTGTCATTTTTGTCGTGGGTGACCGCTTGAAACCTCGTATAAGGATATATGACGCTTAATTACTTTTTGAGAAAAAAGCAAAAAACTATTTGTACGCGTATTTTGTTAAAAAAAAATTTATTATTTTTTTTACAGCTATATACGTGGTTTCCATTCTTTGAAAATATAAACCTTGTATAACAATTTGATATCTTCGACATATTGAACAAAAAACTCGTATAATAATACAGTATACGAGGTTTTTCATTTTCATCCGCAGAAAAGGAACATTGAACCTCGTATAATAATATATGTTTATATACGTGTTATTTAATTGGTGCTTTTTGAGTTTTTTTACAATCAAGCTAAGAATACAAGGTTTTGATCATAAGATCTGCGCATTTACGAGCTTTCGAACAGTACCAAAACGTCAAAATGACCAAATATGGCATATACGAGTTTTCAAGCGGTCACCCACGATATAAGGGTGTTACTGAACTGAATTGTTTCAGGTCCATTATCTTGGTCTATGACTCTAATTTACATCATTTTCAAAAACTTCGTTCCCAGAGGAAAAATTACATTGTAAATAAATGTATACATTATATATAGATAGATGTTACTAACCTGTACAGAATACATGATGATTTTAAAACATTTCACAGCAAATTGATTAGGCACCCATAATGAGTGGTTATCCATATGTCTACAAGTAAAAATATAACATCTAACAACTAGTTCTAGATACAATATAGTCACATAGATTGTAAAAAGCCTTATCAAGACCAGAAAATCAAAATACATATATTACCTGAATATTGCAAACAATCACTTCACTGAAGTAGTCAATAATAATGAGTGATATAATTGAGAATATTTTGCTGCCCACAAGCTCTGGCCCCATTTAACAAAAAACACACCCATCAAAATCTATTCTAATTTGGGAAATTTGCTTATTAAATGTTTGCAAGTTGTTTTGTGAATTCATCTGAATGTTTTTTGCCTCTTAAAAGCCCCAAAACAGACTTAATTCTTTAAAAGAATGTAAAAATTCAATTTGATGAATACTTACATAAGGACTGGTTTTACAACAGATTTTATACAACCATAAGATGCTCGGCAGATCAAATCTCGAAAAACTGTTTCTGCTATAAATGAAGGATGTTCTTCATCTCTTGGACTTTCAGCATCAGTTGATAGAAAACTAAAGTCATAAAATAAGTTTTAATTTTATTGAAATGATGTTTTATTTTATGCTACACTTGGTATTTGATCTGAAGAAATTTGTCCTGCCAAATGTGCTCTAGTCTCTAAAATATTCGACTAATCAAATTCTCTGTTTCACAATGATAACATGTAAGAACTTCTGGTTTAAAATTGACTAACAGACTATTTTTAATTAGTTAACATAAATCATGACAACTTCTGAGACCACTGAGTCAAATTTTGCCAAAATAAATCTAAGAAAAAATTTATTCCAGATCATGGATTGCCTATCATGTACCATTGTCAACAGTGCTAATTGCCTGAGATATCTTAGCATATTACATGTATAACATTTTTTTTGTTTTGTGAAAAAGATTTCTATCTATTGTTTAAATATTTATATGCATTGAGTAACAATGGAAAGTTTAATAGTTGTATTTGTCTCAAAGCAGTAATTATCTAAGTTATTTCCTTACAAGATCTCAACAAATTCTTCACCCCACTGTGATAGATTGACATTTACCCACATAAAATTTGCCTTAAGGGAAATATAACTATTGATAAACCCAGCCATAATGAGACTGTGTTAGTTTTTATATATCATAGTTAATAAACAAAATGGTGCTAGAGGGACTCCAGTTCTAGGTCAACATGATCTGGTCCAAGTTTTCAAATAATATGATAAAAAACATAGACTTGAATAAAATATAAATTAAATTTAAGTAATGTAAAAAAATTGCACTCCATATAAACCTGATGCTTTTACTCAAAATTATCATTGCCAAGATCAAATTAGTCAACCAAACATCTAAGAGAAGATATTAAGGAATATAAACAAATCATATGTTCACCAAGTCTCATCAAAATCAGATGAGCACATGCTGTATTATACTCACATACCAAATTCAACTTGAGGACATGAGTAATTGCAACTGCTCAAAATCATGATCTTTTATCAGTTTATTAAAAATATGAAATGAACCTACCTTGGATCATGCATGTTAAACAGTAATGATGGTACTATTTTATCCATATGAACTGGATCCCATATATTAACTTGTAAATCATCACTAACAGTCTTGCGTACCAGACCTTGTAATCCATGTAGACCAGCTCGTCGTATCCTACCACGACAACAAAATACACAAATAATCCGGGTGAAAAACATTATCACTTTTTACTCTTTGTATCCATGTTTTGTGAAATGATTGTTTTTACAGTTCAGGAAGTTCATGGACTCCTACAACCAGCAAAACTTTCTTATTTAACTTTTTCAAAAAAAGTCTTATTTCCATAAAATTGTTCACCATTAGCTTTATTTCCAACTCTTCCTTACGAATATGTATTACAAGTAAATTCAAATGATTTAAAATATTGGATAAAACTGTGCAATAGCCCACTATTAACCAGTGCTTCTCAATCCCAGTGAGATTTTCCAAATCTATTCATCTCTGTCATTTTAAAATGTATTTCACTCGAAAAATGTATTCAAAAATTAACAATGAACGGATAAAAATTCATACTCCATATACTATGGACTTCCAATTCCTCAACTGTTAAAAAGCACTGCTATAAACAGTCTGTAACTATTTGGCTTATCTTGTAGTATCAGATTACCAGATGTAGACATAAATAACTGTAATTTTAAATCATAATACAATTTTAAACACTAGCTTCCTATTGTAAACTGTGTATTGCAACTAATATTGGCCAGTAATGTTTCTTAGTTCAATAACCGAATAAGTAATACATCTAGTCAGAGACACATAAATTCCAACAGACAGATATAAAATCTTCAAAATCAATGCTGGATATATTCTTTACCACTCCTAACACTTGACATCCATTGTTGAATCTTCTTTATGAAACTTCAACTGCATACGAATAAAGTCTCAGAAATTACATATACGTTCAATCAAAGTCAAAGAAAATTTGAACTATACAACATTTACAATAAGAGAGAGGTATGAATTGGTATATGTCTACAATTTGTGCTGTGTTAATATTTCAATTTTCAGTTTCCATTATAAAACTAATATGTATAGTTTGACATAATCTGCATGACATAAAGCCAATGACATTAACTTTGTCAACAATGTTCTATTTGTAAAAGATATTTCTATAGCATCAACGATAAATGGCAGTAATATTCAGTCATATTTCACTTAACTGATAATGAATTAAGTTAGATAAAACACATTTCTGACCCCTGGTCCAAAACCTTCAATTCCATCCCATCCCATCCCATCCCATCACATCCCATCCCATCCAAACCCCATCAATCCATCCATCCCAACCCATCCAATTCAATCCATCCTTCCATCCATCCCAACCTCATCCCATCCCATTCCATCCATCCCAACCCATCCCATTCCATTCCATTCCAACCTCATCCCATCCCATCCATCCATTCCAACCTCATCCCATCCAATTCCATCCATCCATACCTCCCTCCCAACCTCATCTCATAACATTCCATCCATCCCAACCTCATCCCATCCATCCATCCCAACCTCATCCCATCCATTCCATCCATCCAATCCAGCCTCATCCCATCCCATCCCATCCCATTCCATCCATCCATCCATCCCAACCTCATCCCAATCCATTCCATCCATCCATCCCAACCTCATGCCAATCCATTCCATCCATCCTTCCCAACCCATACATACAATATCAAAGATAAGAGAATTGAATTTCTTCTTCTTCAAAAGGCTCTATGAGATCAAAAAGCATTGCAATTAAACCTTTAATCTAAGCTAATAGATCTTGATGTTCAAATTTCCATATAGATTATTAGATAAAATACAAATTATTTCCTAATGAATTCCACAGATACATTTGATTAATTTCCCAGGAGACAAAAAAATACTTCAGGAACATAACAACATGAAATAAACACTATCCCTGGAAGAGGAGAATAGTTCCTGTTAGTACTTGTCACATAATATAAAGACAAGATGGAATTAGACATGACAGGAGACTTCAAATGTGAAACCTCAACTCAATAAGTTTGACACTAGAAAAAATCAAGAAGCTAACAAAGGCAAACAAGATATTCAATAAATGTAACCTTTTAACTTTAACATTTCATTATTTTGAATCATAACCCTGGTACTATTCAATATTTCTTCAATTATTACAAATCACCTCATTAAATGTTTCAGCTGTCAATTTGCTCTTCAAACTTTCACTAATTGGAGTGTAAACTAAACTATTGATTTATCTGACCAGTAAGTAATGAGTAAAAAACCTAAGAAACTCTGATGAAAAACCCTGTAATTTAAATGCAATGCTCTTAACCAAAATGCAATATCCAAAGTATTTTCAAATTGATTCAAGGACATCAGTCTGATTTTACTTCTGAGTCACTGACTCTATTATCTTTTCAACTGCTTATCAATATGTCTGCAGCAAATATAATCTACCCAATTCATCTTAGTGTTAAAAACTTTCATCTGTTCTTGATTCAATGATAACAATAGGACCTGGAAATTTTGTCTAACAAATAAATTCAATTATAAATCAGTAGAAATGAATCAAAATGTTTAAAGGGAAATCTATTTTGACCAATCATACTTTAGTCTCAGGAACATGAATATTTTAGCTTAGCCTATCAGTAATTGTGCTCACAGCTCACTGTCGAAATTTGTACAGAATTATCTGCATTTAAATGTTAAAATGATGACTCGTCCTTTTAAGATACTCTGTGATATATAGAAAAGACATAAGTAGAAATAGTGAGTATATTTCCTAGTTAGAAGTTTGTTTAAAAGAATTATGCAATTTCATACATTTCTAGTACTTCTGCATATATTCAAGGCTATAATCAAACTCCAAAAATCGTGCATGTGTCCCTATAAACTTGATAAGAAACTAGCATCTCAAAGTCTGTCCAATTAAAAAAATACATGGCAAACGCTTTAAAAAAAATTTACATAAAATCTGCAAACTAATCAATTACACAGCTTTTCACTGCAGTCTTAATCAATCTTGTTAAGGTTAAAATCAACAAGTGTATTGTGAATTATTTGCTTCTAATAATGAAAGAACATTCCTGCTATCATATTCATTACTAGCCTATATCTAGTACATCAAAGTCATCACTAGGCTATAGTGCTGGGAATCAAGTTTAAAATTATCATCGATTATCGGCAATATATCGTTAGGCATTTCTGATAATCGATAAAAATCGTAATGTTGATACTCAAATTTTAGGTCAAGTAGTCGACTCATTTCAAGTCCTATTTATGCTGCCTACCACTAACTTCTATGTAATGCTAGTGTTAGATGCTAGTATGTGTATTGTGTTATTATCATGTTCTTCGCTATGTGACCAATCTTTTTGTTTTAAAGACGTTTGGAAGATTAGTTTTCGTCAATATCGCCATCCGCATGAATGTACCGTTGAATGGTAAAAATAATTGACTTGATCACACGTTCTTGACGAATTGTGATTAGCCTTCTATTTATAAGAAGCATTGATTATCCAATCAGCATTGTCGTTACATAATTAGACTTGATAAAAAAAGGGAGACAACTACAATCGTGTGAAAAATAAAGGGAAAGTCATGCCCAAATATCGGTACCTGTATTCAGTTAATTATATATACGTATAATAACATATGTTTGTCCTAATTTATTGTGAATGAAATTTTTTTATTAATGATTGTTATGATCATATACAATCAAAGAAATGGAAAAACATACGAGAATAAAGACTTTAGCTTAGTTTATTTTGCGGTACGTGACTGCCGAAAGCGTGTTTTTATTATGGTCCCCGGAGTAATTTTACAGAATTACCGGAGGTTATGTTATTTTTTGCGATAATCGATTTTGAAATGAACCATCGATTATCGTTATCGGTACATGACATAAGAGCAATAATCGATTTTTAGATAATTATTCCCAGCACTACTAGGCTATATCCAATACATCATAGTCATCACAGACTATATCTAGTACATCATAGTCATCACCAGACTATATCTATTGTACAATTGTACAAAGTACACCATAGTCTTCACCAGACTACATCTAGTACATCATAGTAATCACCAGACTATATCTAGTCATCATAGTCATAACCGGACTATATCCAATACATCATAGTCATCACCAGACTATATCCACTACAACATAGTAATCACTAGACTATATCAAGTAATCATAGTCATCACCAGACTATATCTAGTACATCATAGTCATCACCAGATTATATCCAATACATCATAGTCACCACCAGTACCCAGGTATATCATAGTAATCACTAGACTATACCCAATAACATAGTCATCATCAGACTATATCCAGTACACCATAGTCATCACTAGACTATATCCAGTATACCATAGTCATCACTAGACTAAATCCAGTACATCATATTCATCACCAGACTATATCCACTACAACATAGTAATCATCAGATTATTATCCAGTACATCATGTACTTAACAAATATCTGGTATAATAGTAAATACCAGTACCAGACTAAATCCATTAATTCATGATACGTCAAGGTCAAGCAAAATAAAATCTATAATTCTAATCAAATACGGAGAAGATATTGATATAAACATTTTACTTGAAATATTACACATTACTAATACATACGACAGCTTAAATCAAACATCAGTATCATTCTAACAAGCATTGTAAGATTGTACAATAAGTTAATGGTTCTATGTAAAGTAATTTCTATAAACTAAGGGGAAGAACATAATATTGATCATGGGACAATAAAATCATCTAAGATCTGAAGATGTTATTGTGTTTTTCTGTCAAAGAATCCTTCAAAATAACTGAAGGAAAAACATCAAAATCAAGCACCATTCAACGGAGACCTCTTCTTGAATATTTCTTAATACAGTTAAAGTTTGTTTCTTAAAAACAAAAGCTTTCAGTTATACAGATTGCCAGAATTTGATATAAAACAAAGATCAAAGATGTTGATATTTTTAAGAATTCTGGCATAAGAATTCCCTTCACATCAGGATTTCAACAAGATATATATATAGGCCTATTCAGCTGAAAGGCATTTCCAATAATATTCAATTTTCAATAAGAACATGCATAATTTTTCTGGACATAAAAGAGACTTTAAGTTTTTATGGCCGAGTACAATATTTAACCACTAAAATATACTTCAATTTATCAGTAAATCTGAACCTTTAACACTTCATTCTTCAAGTTTAAGGTAAAAACAACCACATCAAATATCCAAAGTCAAATGACACTGCAAATTGCTCAGCATTTTGAGCATTTTTTAGTTCCAATTTATCACATTTGGAGCAAGAGTAGAAGAAACACCGGATACTGGTTTATAGAATGGTATATCTATGAGAAAGGAAGGATACAGGTCTTGTAAGCGTGCTGAATGACACATTAGTTGAGTTATTGATTTTATTCTATAGTCTTGATCTACTAGACGCAATAAGAAGTTGTTTATAGATATCTTATCATTACTGATCAATTGATCAATCAAAATGTGAGGGAGGAATAATTCCAAGAGTTTTTAATGCTCATTTTGTCTGGAAGCATGATTTTGAAACATGCATATAAATATCATACATTAAAGATTGTCCTTTTTAAGGCTCACTTGTAGATTCAATTTCAGTTCTTATAACAAATTGGATTTGGAAGTCATTCACACTGTAATATTTCTATTATGAACAGGACAAAAAGGTCATGGCATGAAAAAACAAAACACGAAGTAAAATTCTATCTACTTTTTCATTGGAGTGTTTCTCATCAGTAACAATTCTAAAGTATTTTATGAACACACAAGCTTGTCATATTACTCATGAAAGATGCACCTTATGCACAAAACTTTAAATCTTCAGGCCAATGTCTTCAGAGCAATCAAAAGCTTCCAAGCACCAAGATTCTTGAGACTTTAACTCAAATTTTCACTTTCACAAAAATTACAAATCCTGTCCTGTCGTTGTTGTTTGCTGTTAAAGAACAGCTTCAGAAAACATTTTGTCTTGTATTCAGTAATGTATTGATATGAAAGGACTAGGGCAGAATAGATTTCAATTCATTAGGTCATAAAAATACTAAATTTCAACATGAAAATTGAAGTTTTATCAAACTGGTAGAAAAAGAAACATTGAGTTCAACTTTAAAAGAAACTAATAAAAGTGCAACTTAAAATGGTACACTAAGTATTAAATATTAATCTATCTACAAGGGTTGCTACTGTAACTAGGATATACTTAATTATCAATTGTCTTCTATAAAGAAACACTATAGCAGACATGTTAGGAAATTCTATTCAGTTTATATGCCGAAATCTTTAATGGTTTTTCAATTGATTTCTGATATCTAGGTTCCTGGTTGTTTTATAATCAATTAGATTGTTAATAGCTAACTAATGACAGTAAATACTGGTTGTATCCAATCTCACCAAACTTTTCTTTATTTTCATTCAGTCTTTATTGATATTACAAACAAAAATCAGGAATTTCAATTCCAAAATATCCAATAACAGATCTCCTGGGTTGTAAGCAGAGAGTTGGGTAATTTCTTTTTTGCCTAATGAAGCCCATTATTGTCAAGTCATATTTTGGAGGTTCTGTTGCACTGTCAATTGCTTGGTTACATCTGGGAAAAAATGGAAGTTGTTAGTTCTTGTTCTGTGAGTGAAAGTTCAAAGAGCAGAATTCCAGTCAACCCAGCTGTAAATCAATGCCAAGAATTTTGGCCAAGAACCAACTGGTAGAAAAAACTCTTTGTGAACTTAGGTTGTTATCCTTGTACAACATACTTCTTTATTTCTTTCTTTCATAATATATTAACTATGTCAGGCAATTCCCTTTGGAATTTTGGCTACATTGTTTTAATTAAGAATTCAAAATTTGTTGCAGTAAATATTTCTAGAAGAAATCTGATATATCTTATCAATTGCAATATGAATACACCTCTTTCTAAAGTTAAAAGTCACTAAGTTTTTGGAGGGAAAATAACTTTCATGCCAGAAATAAACTAAAATAAAGGTAACTCAAGGTTATTTTTTGTGTTTTGATCTTAAAAATAAAAGCTGTGTGATCAATCAATATCAAAAAGCATGTTTTGATGAAAATAACCTTCAATAATCCATTATCAATAATGTAACAGATGTTCCTTTTGAAGTTGAATCAAAACACAAATCTTTACATGGAAATTAATTTTATTTTTGGTGTGTTGTGATATGACGCCTTAGCAACTTAATTACCAGTCTGACCAATTATTTCATAAATATAGGGTAACTTTGACATTTAATACATGATAAAATTTGATATTCAAGAAATCAATATTATAAATTCATAGCGCGGCAAAATGGAGTAAAATTTTCGGATGGACAAGAATCAAAGAAAAGTATAGTAAATCTGCAAAAACATCTTTAACAGAACAGCCAGATTTGCATTTCAGTCAGATTTGCTATTGATTTGGATTTCAGCTTCTATTGATGTATTCTGAAGTTTTGAGCCACACAATCAACCATTCTTCAGTACAAGATAAATATAGCCATGCGAAGCAAGATGACATATGCACACCAGTAGCTTTGATTGCACATCAATCATTGTTTGTAGCCTGTACAGTGAATCAACTGTAAGCCCAAAATATATTTGTGGGTGTATAAAAACTAGTTAAATTAAATTTGCAAAAAATGTCATGTTGGCAGCAATTTTAAGTATTTCAATTTTCTGAAACTCATATATATAAAGGGATTAAGTATAAAAATGGAAAAAAATATCATTAAAAACTAATAGGTGAATATCAAAGTATGATTAGGTAGATTATATAAACTTATTGGTATCAATTTCAAATTGTCTGGTACTGATGATAGATAATAGAGTACAACTCTAGATGTCTTCTCTTGATCAAAAGAAAAATGTCAAAGGTCAAAACAATAACTAATATACAGTTTTTCCATATATACTTTTATTACAAATTGTTAATTTTGCTTTTTTTTTTTTGAGCAAACAAGAACCACAAATGTTGGATTTTCATTCTGCTAAGAGACACAAGTCTGAATCACATAATATCAGCTCAGAAAGAAAATATTATTTTTGTTATTCCCCTACTGGCTGACGGTAGATAATAATTAGACGACCACATCCCTTTTATCCTTGTTGAAGCTAATATTGTAGTAAGCTGCATGTCTTTGAACATAAACTGTTAAGAAATCAATAAACAGTGAAATATTTTAACGTCAAGGTCATGTATTTGTCAGTCAAAAGTCAAGGTCATCATAATCGTGATTCTACTCTGCACAGCAACATGCCCAAAGGCAATCAAACTATACATTTATTGAATATTATAGAAAATGTTAACATCTAAATAATTTCATTAAGATGGACAAGTTCTTTGTCTCAATCTTAAAACCCATTTATTTACTGAAATTATTTAAGTTTCTAAAATGCAGATCCATAACAAATCATAGTTGTCTGCAGTGACTTGGTGACTAATTTTCTTAAAATTAAATAATTATGACAAAAAATGAATTGTTGCAATACATAGGCTGTCTTCAAAAATAAACATTAAGGTACTAACAATGTGTTTGCTTTCGGAAGATAATATAATTCTGATCTAAGGGTATAGAATATGAAAATGGATGCACTAATGACTGAAGATGAAAGACAAATCAACTTTTCAAATCAACTCCATTATTAACACATTATTCATATTTATAAACTTCTGGTTTTTTTTTCAGTGGAATGAGCAGAAAGCATGCATTGATATATCTGTTGTGAGGTTACTAAAGACGAATTAAACTCATGGCAGAGGAAAATCATAGAAAATACTTACTTTGTCCTTGTCTCTTGTTTCTGTAATCCACTGTGACTCATGGAACTAAATTTGGACACAAAAAAATCATAGCGTCTATGATAGGATGGTGTATCTTCTTCGATATTGGCAAATTTTACAAACTGCAACAAAAAAAAAAATTTATTTACATCTCTGGCAAATTCTTCAGTCATTTGGAGTGTATAAATTAATTAGATTTTTTTTTGGTTAATTTTGGGGTGCAATATATAAATCATCTGGAGTTTTCAATTGATTCAATGATTAAGTAAAATAAAGATATAACTTACTGAAGCTGTTGCTAATATCTGCAATTCTGGTTCTTCACATTCCAAAAGTTTTTGAACCATTTTCAAAAAACTTTCAACAAATAAATTCAATGACTGTGCATGACAAGAAACAAGTAATTGATCTAAAGCATCCATAGCAATAAAAACAAACCTGTAATACAGATTGTAGTCTAATATAATATACAACAACAGTACAATTCAAAATCAATAATAACAATATTCAATTGAAAACTTATCTTTCAATTGAAATTCATCTTGAAACAAGGAAACTTCCTGATAGCATAGAGCGCATCTTAGTTCTCTTAGATACTGGATCTATTAACTATAGTATTCCTTGTAAATGACTTAAATATTCAAGTGAAAATAATTACTTACTCTACTCTGCGCCATTTAACTTCTTTATTTAATCTCTGTTCTAAATACTGACCAATTCTATCAAGTTTTTCTGGTGAAGACAGAGCATAAAATGTCAATTTGTCCATATTAATACGCACCAAACCATCCTGTAATTATAATGACATTGTATTCATAAAAATCTTACATGGAGTAATATATGATCAATTTGGAAAAATTAGTACATAATTTCTTATTACAACTCTTTCTGATAACTCTTACCTGAGGATCTTCAGGGAATATATTATCAACCAGAACTTTATATCTTGGTCGTAAAGCTGAGCAACATCCACAACAGCCTACAAAATAGTTATACTGAAACTAAGACAGAAAGCTTATTTGATAATCATAATCTAACATGATCTACTTAGGGCCCTTTTTCTGAATAAATCTTATCATTAAAGTTTCTCATGAAAGTGACATACCGTACCATATTTTCAGGGAAAGTGAGTTTATTTTCAAAATGAAATAACCATAGGCTAACATAAACAAAATATTTCTATTTGGTCATTCAACAGTAAACAGTGTACTAGTTGGCTTAGCTAGATCTAGCTTAGGGCCTACTTTCAACAGCAGTGAGCTCGCAAAATATAATGTTCAATCAATTGCATATCATTTGACGTAAATGTCTTTTAAAATATAAAATGAAATGATTATAAATTGACAAAGCATATAATGTGTGGGCACACTATATTTGTATAAAGTGTTGTGTTTAGAATTGATCAACAGCCATGAGCAGTTTGGTCAAACGAACACAGTACTCATTGTGAAGTGTGGGATCATAATTCATGCAGAGAATGATGAGGCATATAATGAACTGGACATCTGCCTAGGACCCCCTGTTGTCTTTGACCTTTGGGGGTCCTGAAATGAGACAGATAGACCATACCACATAGAACTAGTGTATTCCAGGGTAATTCTTACATCACACTGGGCAAAAAATGAATCACATAAGACACACTGCCTGCTACATTATTAGGCCCATCAGACACCTACAAAGAGTTCCAAAATTTGCGCTAGATCAAACATAATAACTACCACTTAAAACAAAGTTTATTTTCTTTGACACATCTCCAGGAATGCAGTCAATGCCTGAATTGTAGGCTTAGGCTGTAAGATTGTGTAGTCTGTGTAGAACGTAATAGAGTACTGAAATTGAAACTCGACTTACCGGCCATGGTAAATCACTTGTAATCACTTGTACGTCTGTAGATAGAAAAATTATTGATCAAACTTTTAAAATATGCATGCAACTCAATCAAATCGCTTAGGTCAATATTTCACATTTTTTAATCAGGGTTTGGGAATAATTTCCATTTATCAGCCATTTTTATTGCCCTCTACAAATGAGAGTTGTCTCCCTTTACATTTGCCGATTTTCGCCGACCGTTTGAGAAGCGAATTTCAATGCTCCAGTGTGCAAGAGAAAAGTTGAATGAAAATTTAATTTGTTGGTTTTGAAAACTTCCGATTAACACATATGAATTAACGATTTCATATTTTTACTTTTAAGCACATAATCGTTTGTCTTGTACAATAAGTTTCATTTAAGGCTAAATTCTTTAGCCAACCAACAAAATTGCAACATTTAAACTAGGCCTAGCCTAGTAGGTCTAACAACACACCATTACTTTTTTACCTTTCATTTCACCAGTTTTGCACACCTTCTCAATCAGACAGTGCTTTAAGACCTAATAAATTAAAACTATCATTGTTGATGGAAAATAAGGCCCAAAAACAAGATTAGCTATTTCAAGAAAAAAACAATATCTAAAAGACAGTTCCATGGCCATACTCAGGTTGAAGTGAAATAAAATAAACTCTATTGCATCATACTTTTTTTCACCTGATTCGATGAGAGAAATTTTGTCAGAACAGAACTCTTTCGATTTCCAACTACCTTCTTTTGTTATCCATCCAAACGACTAAACACTTTTTCCATGTCAGCCCCTCTGACAGTTGGGATAGAAGTTGCTCCTACTATAATTATAACAAATTTTATAATAAGATTTTTATACGTTTTTGCCCCATAATGTGTGTCAGAAGGCATCAAATCAATGTTTTTTTCAAAAATTTTCTTTTCAGTTTGCCCCTATATGTAGGCTACCCCCAGTCTTTGGAGGCTATCTGATCGTTCAGGTTAGTGAACAATTCTTTGAGCCTTGGAGGCTCCATCAGGTCTATCATGTAGGTCTATCTTGTATGAAATAAGTAGCACTATTTATAGCCTACATTTGGAACTTTTGACTTATCCAGCTGTGATACTATAATTGATTTCAAGAAGAAGGTTTCTTTATACGTAGTAGGCTTAGCAAAATACAAATTACAATAATTGATCTGATTGAGAAATCTGTTTAGAAGTAGAACAATTAAATATGAACAATCATCTGTGATACAAAACAACGTGTCTATATTACATATTATTAAAGCCTACATAAACCTACAAATTTCTACCATAAATTGCACAACTTTGGTTCTCAACATTAATGATTTTGTATGGTTCACAATTGTGAATCAAATACTGTACCAATACACAAGGCTCCATACACAATAGTAACATGAATTGGTTGAATTGTTTAGTGTATAAGGTGTAATTGGCAAGGTAAAACTTGGCAATCAAATTGTCGTTCTGAAATCAATAAATTTTTTGACATGCATCTTTTATAGATTTTTTTTATAACTTAAATATGTTTATCAACAGGTCTTAGGACAACTTTAAAAATCTTTTCTTAAGGATTTCAGCAATGACAGATAAGTAGCATTTTTCAAAAAATCAGATGGCTGGGCTTTGCCATACAGAGGTTTGTTCTAAGTGATTAGCTTATTTAATGGCTCTTCTTCCCCTTACATACCTACTTGAAATTCATCTAAGCTAGGACTGGGCAAATAATTGATATTTCTGAATTTTAAATTCGATAATAAGAAACCTTTTTCCAAACTTGTAAACTTGAACATAAATATTCACTGCCTAATTTTAGTTAAGAATCATATAATGTTTGATAGTATATGTTCTGTAAAGACCTGTTATTAGTGAACAATATAAAGATAAAGAGTAATATGAGTTTATGATCATTGAACCTATCAATATGATCAATATGGGCCTATCAATAATAGTAATAATACTCTATCAATATTAGTATGATCACTTGAGGGAATAGTTTAACTGGACTGGAAATAGCTTCTTAATCAGTCGACCAGTCCATACACTACTTATATTTAATACTTGGATGATATGTTGTTGGTTTTGTGATCTAAGAATTTGAATAGTGCCTCATACAGAATAAAGGAATATTGTTTTACTGTATTTTAGTATGGTTGTTAAGAGGAGATTCTTTAATAAAGATCAACAAGGATGTACAATACCACTATAACTCTTGTTTCTATATAACAAAAAATTATGTTAGATACTATACTGGTTCAAATTGGTAAGTACTGGTATCTTTCATTTTTATAGTTATAATATCTTCTTCAAATGGAATGGTCATTGAAATACGGTAAGAGGTAAGAATTTGTCTAAAAAGAGATATAACAGTTTAAAAAGCGACTTTGTAAAAATGAATTGATTGGAAAGAGGTTTTCTGGTTTTGTGGTCTTTCTATGTCTATTGGAGACACATGGAATTGTCATCATCCCTCATCAAATGGGAAATCATCTATAAAATTGGTGAAATTTTGTTTCATTGTTTACATACAAATGATAAAGACAGTCAGATATTAGAGATATTGTACATAACTTTCTCATTTTCTCATAAATTTGTATAAGCTAATGAATTATGGAATGTTAAAGATATAAACAGATGATATTACAATGTCTAGAGCTTCAAAGTAGCAATGATATAAACCAGGGATTTCAAACTTTTTAAATTCTATTACCTGGTAAATCAATTGCATTACTCCCTTCCTCATATAAATCCTCACTATTTTGTGATTTCTTTCACTTCTCTCCTTGGAGAATATATAGCCTGACTGACTTAAGTACTGACTTAAGTTATAATTTTCCCAAAATTTTATGCGAAAATACAAAGCCCCCAAATATTTCAAAATTATTCCCTTGTAGGTATGGGGACGACATTTACCCTCAGATTGAAAACCCTTGACAAAGAGGGATAAGTTTTATCTAGTTGGATTTTAAAATATGTATGATATTAACTGGACTGTTTGAATATTAAGGACAATGAAATATGATCTAAGATAATAAATCTGTATAGAAGATTTATAATCCAGGGATTAAAGTATAATATCTGAAGATTAACAGATTATCCTAAATTAAGTAAAACAATTATTGTTGGACAAAAATCTTTGTCTAGGTATGACATATGCTAATTAGGAAGCCTGGTAATAATGAAAGTATAGTATTAAAGTATGGAAGATTTCTAATTGAAGATTTCATGTAAAAGTTGAGTGTCTTCATGTTTTAGTGATCTTAGTATTATTTTTGTAGACAGACTGAAAGAAATTTGGAAAGATTTACTTCACTTGCATATGTTTCTTATCTGTCTTTTTCTAATTCATATTCTTCTAATCTTAATCCAATTGGTTGCAGTCATTACAATCTGTTGTACTTCATTAGTTCTATTTTGATACAACTGACACGTATTCCAGACAAATCTTTTGAAAGGACATGCAGGATATCTATACCAGTAAATGTTGCTAAAGGATTAAGACATGTTTTATTCTTAGTTTTAATATCTGCAATAAGATTAAAAGATTAAAGATTATCTGTAGTAAGATAAAGCACTACCCAGATTAATGAAATATGTTAGATAAAAGACCCATTTATAAAATCTGTTCTCTTAGTGAAGTTATGACCATATTATCGTGTTCTAGGAAGTCATATTATATGAGATTTATTATCTGTTGAAATTGCCCCAATGTAGTTCAAATGAGACAAAATTTATAAGGAGTTTCAAGTGCTTATTGGATATGATATGTTAAACTGTTTTAGATTTTAATATTGTTGTGTTAAAATGAGATGTAAAAGGAAATATCCCACTGGACCTATATTGAAAGATAGACAAGATATAGTGTCAGTTTTGAGTAAGTTAAGGTTACAGGGTATTGTTGTATAAGTGATGATCATACCAAATCTAAGGTGCTATGTTTGTTATATGAAACATTATTGAAAAAAGGAACATTGTTGAGACTATGTAATCAATATTCAGGGATCATTGGCCAATTTATCTCTTTATGAATTATTTTGGAGGTTATATATTATTTTGAATTAAGTTTAAAAAGTGTCATAAAGATCTATTTGAGTTGATCTAAAGTCTGACTACTGATGGATATAAAAGTTGTCAGGCTAAATCTAATCAATATGTAGTTTATATGATTTACTTTAATTTCAGAACCACCAGAGATTGAAGAAGAGTGTATTGTAAGTAGAGTTTTCATGTCAATCCTGTTTTAATTCACCAACTTGAAAATAAGCACGAAAGTATGATTATTTATGTCATGTGTTCAATCCATTATCCCCATTTGCCTCATTCCAATTTTCATTCAGAAGTGGGTGGCTCGTGCAATTCCACTAAAACTAAGTGTTTGATGCCGTTATAAATCACAAAGTGTTTTATGTGATACAAGCATTTTGCGATTAGTGATGTCATAAAATGCGTTAGTTTTTAGTGGAATTGCAGGAGCCATAGACGTCTGGGTGAAAATTGAAATGGTGCAAATAGATGCTATCAGTGTCTCCGATACACTTAAAAAGTTTAGATAACCTCTTTGCAATCATTTTAAGAAGTGAAGATCGTATAGAAAGAATTTGAATAGCAACTCTTGGGAGAATTGGTAATTTTGAAAAAGGCAATTTAACAATATTGAAGTCATATCTGTGTATATAAATAATGTTGTAAATTATTATATTGAAATTTAGTCACTATAAGTAATTTGATCAGAATATGAATACAATAAATAAACACACTAATCAATTAGTCAACCATGAATTTAGTAATATTAGTGTAGACTAGTGGGACAATATTATTTTATACTAATGGGTTTTTGTTGATTTTAAGAATTTCAAGTTTTTGGTCAATAAACAATAAAGTGTTAACAATATTGCTAGATAATTGGAAGAAAAATAGTTTTTATTCAGTCAGAATAAAAGAAGTAAGCCTTTCTCTCTATGAATATAATCCCTTCAAATAAACAGACAATAGTTATGACTTTATAATAGTCTGAACACTTCATCTGGCTTTTGTCATGGCTTTCAGACTGGGATTTAGAAATCATCTAGCGACTTAATCTCTCATTATATCCTTGTTACCTATGGCAACAATATATAGTCCTCCCCAACATTATGAATTGATCTTTGAAAACAAATTTATGATGAGATTTATCTTAATATATTTCTATTCATAAAAATCATTTTAAATTCAGTGCAATATTTTGAATATGTTGATATCTTTGTGGACTTTGATAGACTCAATCACATCAAATCAAGCCCTATATGTCTAATTCAAATTGCAAATCTACTGCACTACAGTCAGAAGTACAGAGCTACTACTAACTGAATTGTTACAAGAGACCTTTACATCTGCAACTTGGGTGCATCTCATATCATTGTGCAGAGATGGAAGTATATAGTTAGGTCATTTGACAAATTTGCTGAGACTGATCTTGTTTATCTACATTTCGCAAATTCTAATAAACTACTCACAGACGCGTGTAAACAAAGGACTGATGTGAACTTCTGGAAGCATCGCTCGGGTTAATTTAATCCTGTCAAAGACTCAGATGGAATACATCTATCCAGATTCAATTGGCTATCTGTTTCATATCATTGTGCAGAAATAGAAGTATAATAATTTACTTTTTTTAACCTTTTTTATTAGCCCTCAAATATAGCCAAGTTTTTGATCAGTTGATTATAAAGGGAAATAACCAATTCAGGTCTATCTACTGATTTACTTATAATTGCTGACAATAGTTAATATATCCTTCATTCTAGAGGACACCTTTGATTGTTGTATACAAAATACCATAAGTATAAGGGTTTTTTTTAAAAAGATATTTCTAAAACTCAGATGTCACTAAATTATTCCTTTCACTGTTTGGCACTATAAGTAGAAATGGGGGGATCCAGCTACTTCAAAACGTCACAAGGGGGTCGAGAAACCAGACCCTTACTGTTAATGACTCTTTATGACCATGCATTCATTGCTCTCTACCTATGTAGAATTTCTATATATATACGAAATAGATATTGAGTGTTAAATAGGCAATAAAAACTACATTAAGAAAGGTATTTAATACAACTTGAAATATTCAATTGATATTCAAGTAGACAATTGGACTAGTCTCATTATACTATCATTCAAATTTCTGCTTTTGGTTCTCATGTATCTTGATATTTTTATACGCCCACACCTCAGTATGGGCGTATATTGTGGTTGCCCCTGTCGGTCCGTCCGTTCACATTTACCTCATGCTCACTCTACAGACTACAATTCTCCATGGATTCTTTTGATCTTTTGTATGTGTGTCAATATCATTATGAAGTTCTGCACTTTTGAATTTGGTGATGATCCAATGATTTTCTTCAGAGATATCGCATAAAACTCTGATATCGCGTTCGTTTTTTTTTCTTCACTTTTTTGGCTCGTGCTCACTCTACAGACTACAATTCTCTATTGATTCTTTTGATCTTTTGTTTGTGTGTCAATATCATTATGAAAATGTGCACAATTGAATTTGGTGACGATCCGATGATTTTCTTTAGAGATATCACATAAAACTCCGATATCGCGTTTTTTCACTTTTTGGGCTCATGCTCACCCTACAGGCTACGATATAGAGTTTTTTTTACAGTTCACATTTAGCTCTTTATCAAGCTGCTTGTGGGCGTTTTTGCTTGCGAGACTTGCTGCAAGCCTATGTTTACTATATACAAGGAACTCTCGTTTGTTCAGAACTAGTCATGGGATCTTTAAACCTGTTTTTTCCTGCAAGATGTCAACTTATTTAGGGGTAGGGGGCAATAAAGTAGAACCCAATATGCTTTAGACTGTCTAAGATAAAGATCTTTTGACAAGTGGAAAACAAAAGAGAGTTGGATAATGATTGACACTTTGATATGGTTATGTAGATAATTTTGATTATCCTTGAGTCCACAAATTTGTTATAATGTTATTTTAGTATTTTTATTGGGAAGGCCTATAATTTATTTATGTTAATGATAAAACTGTAACTCAAAATTCCCTTGATAAAAAATTGCAAATTCCAACTCATCTAAGCTAACAGTTTACAACAATTTTCAATTTAAAACACAGGATGAATTAGAATTAGCACTTTGATTTTTATCTGATTTTTCATAATTTTCTAAATGTTTCTCATTTCACCAATGTCCAGCTGCACTCTGTAGTGGGCATATTTATAAATTTTATACTATAGTTCAAGGGATTTAAACTTATTAGTAGTTATATTCTACAGTGAATATTATTTTCTAATTAAGATAAGAAAGCTGTGTTTTACAATAATTTATTAAGAGGTTATATGTATAAATGTTAGTTCTTTTGAAATATCAAAATATATACATTAAAATATCTTTTGTAACAAGGAAGTATTATTTAAAGGTAATTGCCAGGTCCCAACGATTTCAATAAAATTCATAATTCTTTTAAATATCTGTCTAAAGCTAGATGTAGAATTTTTTAAAATTGAAAGCGACATAATGGGTAAAATATTTCAAATGGAACTCTTTTCACTTATAACCTTTGCTTGTCCTTGAAATATTTGATAAAGTTATGATCAACTTTCATTATAATGTGGACATATAGTGCTTGTGATCACATTTATTAGAGATTGTTTTAATCAGATTTTAGTATGCATTATGAGATCAGATTGATGTATAGAAATTTTTGTTCACCAGTTCTAGAGTTATTGCCCTTGAATTAGCTTTTAAGCTTTGATGAAACTGACCATGATTATTTATATTGAAGAGATATGAATGGATTCCATTTTCACGATTGAATTAATGGCCTTGACTAAAAATATAATCCTTGACTTGGAAAATGGAATGAGAGATTTATATTGGATTTTGAAACTTTGTGTGAATACAAAAATGTACATGTACATGATTTTTTTTTTTTACAAAATTCTTTATTAAAACCATATTTTCGTAGTGTGTGATAAAGATAGCTGAAAGTTAACTCTGTTATCTCTTAAAGCATATTAAGGAAATCTATACATAACTCTCAAATTAATATGTATGAACATAAAAAAATCTATGTTTTCATATACTTGAATAGAAATGGGTAGATTAGACCAGGTCTCTTTAAGTGGAGTGTTCTATATTAGAATTATGTATAGGTATTATAGTAAGAGTTAGGGTTGAATACCTATACAACTAGAGAAAGGTGATCAATAGAACTTCTGTTGTCAACCTAAACACAGTGAAATTGCTATGAAATTATATTGAGTATTGATTGGAATTCAATATGTTTTAAAACTCACTCAGTCTTTGGTTCCTGTTTTTCAAGAGTTTTAAAATGTGAAAAAAACAAATCTCATTTGGAATTGAATATAGTAAAATGGTGGAGTTTAAAAGTAAATCACAGTACTTGGTTAGTAACAAGTAGTATTTTGATAGTATTAGTGGTATATTCATAGGTAGTTGACTAAATAGAAAATAGTACTTAGATCAAATCTTGTGTAGTTTATTGATGAAGGTGAACTAATAAGAAAAAAATGGAATCTTTTCTCCAAAACAGGGGCTAGGCTCTATTTGATGAACATGTTGACCATTTAAATTTTTTATTGGAAAACAAATGTAATAAGGCATTAAATTTAACCCTGAGATCTTGAATAGCTTACAAAGATTTAAGGTGTAGATTATTTATTTATGAGAAATACCACACTTCAGTTCGTGCATAAAAACAATTCATTTTCCAAATAAAAAATTGTCAACATTAAAATTAATGTAAATGTGGAAATTTACAATTAAAAATTGGACTTATAAAACTATTCCATTTTTTTTTAATACACTGATGTAATTACTAATTGTTATTTAACTAATGACCTATGTTTTGACCTAAATACAACTGAGATTAAGGCATAAGTGGATTATTTAAATCCAGCTTCAGATTAAGCTATGTAAGATCAAAAAACCTTTAACCATAAAACTGTGATATGCTGGAAATTTGTCAAAAAATGTATACTCTGGTTTACAAGCTTGGATTATTTTTGTCCTCGTCTTGCATATATATATTCTTAATGAGAACAATATGTTTTGTTAGATGTTATTATATTTATACAGCTCTGATGTCTCTTTGGTATACCACTGACATCCTCATCTGACACCCTTCCTATTCGTGTAGTTTCAACCCCTAGCTCGGTGCATTCTCAAGATGGGAGACCCAAAGTAATGATCAGTTACTGTGCATTGTAGGTGGGTTTCCAGCCTACGATATTCCTTTTCATTCAAACACAGCATGATGATCTTTCTTCTGCTTGAGCCATTCTCTGTAAAATATTTTTAAACAACACCTCACATCATGTGAATAGAGCCAATAGGCTAATTTGAATATTCTATTTCCTTTCTCAAATTCTTAAAGAAAACTGAAATATTCCAATAATTGATATATTGATTTTTGTGATTTCTCAATGGAATTCTGAGGTTTAATTCAATACCCTATATTATACAGTTGACATAATGAGTAATACCAGATTAATTAGTATTGATTGAGCTTATTTTCTTTTATAATTTTTATATATTGCATATTGCTTCCTCACACTAATCTTCCAAATAGAAATTTTTCTTCCTTGCAGGATATAAGGAAATATATTTTTGATATTCATATTGTATTTCTACTTTCAGGAAGATTTTCTGGCTACAGATAGTCTGTTTGTGGAATATTTCAACACTTTCCTCAGCTTACCTGTAAGTACATTCCTTGACACAGGTTATAAACATATTTTTTTATATGCCCACATGAAATGGGGGGCGTATATTGCTGTCACCCATGTCCGTCCGTCCGTCCACAATTGCTCGTAAACACTCTACAAGACACAATTCTTGACGGATTTTGACAAAACTTGATATGAGTGTTTGTTATCAATCAAGGATGAACACTATTGAAAATCAGAAGAATCGAAAAATATTTAGTATGAGTTATTGCCCTTGTTCTTGAAAACGCGTTCAATTTTTAGCTTGTAAACATCTTAGTAGGCACAATTCTTGACGGATTTTGACGAAACTTGGTCTGAGTGTTTGTTATCACCCAAGGATAAACCTATTAGTTATTGCCCTTGCTCTTGAAAACGAGTTCAATTTTAAGCTCTTCAACACTAAAAAGCAAGATTCTTGCTGTATTTTGACAAAACTTGGTTTTATTATTCAGTCCTGTGCTGAAGATTGAATATTTGCCTTCTAGAGTTTTCACGAGCTAAAAATTGAACACGTTTTCAAGAACAAGGCCAATAACTCATACTCAATATTATTCAATATCGCCCTAAAGAGTTCAAAAGAAGTGTATGACAGAAGGTTGGATATTTCATACTGGTGATTGTTACTGTACTGCCAAATATTAATTTATATTAATAAATCAAAGCTGCCAGTGGGCGTATATTACCTTGTCTGGCAACTATCTTTGATACAGGTTATAAACATATTTAATTGATACGTGTTATAAACATATTTCATTGATACGGGTTATAAACATATTTCATTGATACAGGTTATAATCATATTTCATTGATACGGGTTATAATCATATTTCATTGATACGGGTTATAATCATATTTCATTGATACAGGTTATAAACATATTCCATTGATACGGGTTATAATCATATTTCATTGATACAGAATATATCATATTTCACTGATATGGGTTATAATAATATTTCATTGATACGGGTTATAATCATATTTCATTGATACGGGTTATAATCATATTTCATTGATACGGGTTATAAACATATATGTTATTAGAACAGGTTATAAACATATATGTTATTGGAACAGGTTATAAACATATTGATTGATACAGTTAGCAACATATTTCAATGGCATAGGTTATAAAAATATTTCATTGGCACAAGTTAAAAGATGTATTTCATTTACCTAGGTTATAAACATTTTATCAACATAGGTAATAACTAATTTTATTGTCACAGGTTATGATATAAACATAAATCATAATCTTAAGAACAGTTTATTCCAGGTTACAAAAATGAAATAAAAAAACTGTTAAAATAGTGCTCAATCCTTGTTCAAATCAATTTTATTTTAATTGCATTTAACAGCAAACAAAAATTCAAGGTACCAGTGAAATAAAAAATTTAGTAGCCCAAAGGTAATTTTATTTTACTATTATATAAATCATTTGCTAGATGGTATAATAATTTAGTAATGTTTATTGGATTTCAAGAAATTGTACAAAATATTAGAAGATATAACAATAAGTTTTAATATTCACCATGAGGGACTTTGTAGATAAAAAAAACTAGGGTTAATATTTAAAGTTCAAAGAGAACATTGTTATGTTTTGTTACCTTTATTAATATATTAATACATGTTACTGCTTGTTTCTATATTTTGTTTGATAATGTCATTATTGTTAGACAGCAAGTTAAATATTGTCCTCTTTACTATTGTTTATTCACGACACAAACCTTAACCTTTTGTCCACCCTTAATAAATTTGTTACCCTAGATTCAAACCTATCTAATTTTCGCTTTATATGGGTTCTCACATGGGCTTGTTAAAAAGTTCAGATTGATTTTGTGTTGAAAAATTCAACACAACAAATCACAAATAGATCGAAAACTAAAATAAGTAAAGAGAAAGTAGAAAAAGACTCGTAATATAGAAAGTGGGTACATTAGCAAGCATAATGTCTGTATTTTACATCATTTCATTACATAGAATCCCTTATTTAATTCAATTTTCTTTAATGTTATTAACTCGTTTATTTAATTTAATAGTAAGGAACCCACCCATCCTGTTCCTAATTATCCATACCATATTCCATATTACAGATTCTTACTTATGCTCCATTTCCTACATTTAATTAACTCACCTATTATCACATTTTATCCAATGCATTATCATCATTAATTGCCATTATCTGATTCTAATGCACAGGAAATGATTTTAAAATGAGAAAAACAATATATTGAATGGAATGCCAGGTTCAGTTGGTATGAGTCCATTATTGTGTTTTAAATTGTAGAGCTTTCCAGAACCACTGTGCTTCAATGAAGAAACAGGAGGATTTGAAGTGGTCACTGATGCCAAGAAAGAACTGGCAAAGCAGATTAAAGCTGCTGTACGATCTCAAACACCAAGGAAAAAGATGTACAGAGTAGTGAAAAACCATAGTTTTATTGATATACCATTGATACCAATAGAGGAAAGTGAAGGACCAGAAAAAGTAGAAATTGATACCAGTTTTACTGTTACTGTGAGTATAGATTTCATCTGCAGTTGTGAGGGAGGGGGGGAGGGGGGGGGGAGGGTTGTGAAATATTGAAATTATATTGGGTGTGGCATCTGTACTTGTCTTTGCCTGGAATGGGGATTCAAATTGCTTGGTAGAAGTTTATCCAACTGGCACCAGGTTGAGTTAGCCTACTTTTTGTTAAAATAATGTTCCAATTAAGCTACAGAAATGTGTAAATGATTCTACACTAACCCTTGATTATATAACCCCTTCATAGAGGTAATTTCAAGAACTTGATTCTGAAATACATCTTTTTGTACACATTATGTTCTGTTTTCGCTTTATGTGCTTTTGTCTTACTTATACATCTCGTATCTTTTCAGACATTGAACAAGGAACAAGGAATACACTGGGTTAAAGCTGAAAGATTACCAGCATTTCTAGAGAGTGATTGTTATCTAGAATACCGTTTGAGTAAGATATTGTCTCAAGCCAGATTAACTGGTGATTCAGGAGAGTTTGTCATCATGAAGATTGATTTTCGACCAAGAATAAAGAAAAGTAAAGAGAAGCCAGTGGAAGAAGAAGAAGAAGTTGATCCTAAAGAAGAATTGATCAAGAATATGTATGTATCTCTTGGAACAACTGAAACAACAGAATCTGATGCATGGTTTTCACAAGCACAGTCTGCTCAAGATGCTGCCTTGACCTTTACAACATTAACACGACCTTTGTCCTCCTCTCAACCAGGTATAGCCAGACCTGCTAGCTCCAGACCTAGAAGTGCTATAAGTGGCTCAGAAAGCTATCGGACATCAGATAGTGGTTTTGGTAGTCCAATGAAAAGTTCTGTATTTAGTAGTGCTTATTTTGGTAATTACACACCAGGTGTATCAGGAACAGAAGAAGTGGATGAAGAAAACATACCTGACAATATCTATATTGACCTTCAGCCCACCACCCCTAGACCATCTGACACCTGTTGTGTTTTAACTGGGGACCAGAATTCATTCAAATCTAATCAAGGTGTAACATACTCATATCCTAAATCAGAGTCAACAGATTCTGAATCAGGGGTAGGTGATACAGAAGATATGGATTACGAAACTGAATCTCAAACTAATTATCAAGATCGACAATCTCCATCTCAATCTACTGACAACCAATCACAATCGGAGATAGAAAGTGTGAAGAACAAATCAGAAGACATGTTAAAACAAGCTAGTACAGAGAGTATTGTCGTCAGTGATATTGATGAACTGGGCTCAGTCATTGTGGGTGCAGTTTTAAAAAGATCTATAGCAGAAATTACTGGTGTTGATGAAGAAAAGCTAGAAAAGGATGAAAGAATAACCTCTGTGTTTTCAGACCCATCTTTGACATATCTGACCTTAGAAATGTTAGAACATGTATCTTACTTGGATTCTCAGAATGAAGAAGAAATTGAAGAAGAATCAGAACTGCCTGATGAGAAACCAGATGTAAAAGATGAAGAGAGTGATGTTGATTCACTTCTAGATAGTGAAGATGATTATGAAGAAGGAGATGAATTCTTCAGGAAACACAAGATTAAAACCTTTGATCTGAGCAATAAGAAGGGAATACACCAATTTAAATTGTTTCTCAAGGGTACTGTTGGCGAAAAATATTTCAATCTTTGGATTGATATAGATAGATCTCATCTGTTTCCTAAAGACAAAAATGTTACTGAGTGAGTAGATTTTATTATGTTTGGTAAAGTTCTTGAACAAAAAATGAAATATACCAAAAAAACATTAAGTATGTGGACTATCCATAAGATTTTGATACCTGCTTAGCAGTTCTTTTTAGTATAACAAAAAACACAAGGGGTATATTATAGTATAACTCACTTCTTTAATAACAAAGCACATAACACAATTTTCACGTGTCGTCATCAGATGACGGGTTACATCTACTCTCCACTTCTAATTGTCGTTCAAATCTGTTCTTTTTAGTAATAGAAATCTACTAATAGCTACCAGTATTTTCAGTTAGAGATCCCAATGAACAAATTCAGAATGAAATCAGGTGTTCTGCAGTCCTAAAACAATGGTATTATTTTTTGTCATTCTAGGTATTTGATTGAAATGAGAGAGAAGTATCATATGACAGGATCACCCTATGAACTCAGTAAAGAATTAAAATCACAGTTAAAACTGGTAGAACCTAGTAGTTGGACTGTCAGAAAATTACAAAGTATACAAAATAAAATAGCTGAACCACTTGTATCTTATTGGTGAGCTGATAACTTTATTTGGCTTCTTTTACTCGAAATGTCTGAAAATCCAAGTTATTTCTTTGAAAAACTGCTCTCTGAAAGAAAAGAACTATGCATTCCATCGTAAAGAAGAGCCCAATCTTTTGTATCTATTAAAGGGGGTGTGAAGAGGTTTATTTATCTTTGTTTGTGTTTTTTGTGTTTCAAGGTTATTTATTTGCATCTTTCCAATTTATGTGATGTCACTATTGCAAAACTGTTAATAAAATCTACTCAAGGGCATCTGACTGAAATTTGTAAGGGTACAAATCAATGTTATCAGTGTCCATGAGAAACATAAAAAGTATAAAAACTTCTTTACAATCCCTATAAAAGCAATTATTATAATTTTTATTTAGCAATTATTGAGGTAATATTCATGATTCTTCCAGGGCACCAAGATTTCTTCTAAAACAACTGATGAAATCCAATCCTAAGAAATATTATCTGTATCATCATCAGCATCTATTAAATGAACGTAAAATAGATACTGATCCAAACCCACCAACAAAAACTCTACTGCCATTACGACCTAAATCCTGTCATCCTAGAATTCATACCACTCCTGTTATTGAAGAGGTAATCCAGGGCATATTTCTGTTAAATAATTCATTTTCATGCTCAGATGCCAGTTAGATAACACATTAAATTCAACCCAGTTTCTACCAATTAATCTAAGTAGAAAAAGATTTATTGGAAAAAAATAAACCTTTGACAAGTCATAGTTCTCGATGACAAAAAATTAATCTGGTTTGCTCTCATCATTTTTCTTCTTTCTGTTGCTTTTTAACGAAATAGAGAACTTAGATTTTTTGAAGTGCAAGATTTATTGAAACATTGTAGGTTGTGTCTATAGATTATAACTATAAACCACCCAATATAACCTCACCACCTATTGGTATGAGAAGATCCTATTCAAATCTCCCTAAACAAAGACCTGTTACAGCTGGTCCTCAACCTAGACCACCATCTATAAAGAAAACTCCTAGAGACTTCCTAGAACCTAGGTTAAGAGTGAGACCATCAACTGCTAAAAGTCACTCGGCATTATCCAGGTAGTTATTTTTAGTAATTATACAGAAAATCTTATGCTAATTTCAATAATCCTAATCAAATCATCTACTTACTTCTTTTAATTTCAATCAGTGGAGGTCGCAAATTTTGACGGTGATGAATGACTATAATGACTTTTCACTCATTTCATGTGATTTAATCAGCTTGTGGATCATGAATATGGAGGGTGATTTGAACAACTACATGCGCATTAAGTAGCATTTATTATTTTTAATGTGGCAGACATTTATTTAACTTGTTTTACTCTGTTAATAGATCATCATCTGCTAAATTAAAACCAAATAGATCAGCATTTTTACGGCCAGGAACAGCAGGCTCATCTTCTTCTACTGAATCCTGGGAGTCCACTTCAGTAACGGTGATATCAGCTACACCTCAACCACAACAAGTTGTACGACCTCCTACAGCTTCTCAATCTCCTAAACCAATATTGAGAAGAGTTTCACAAGCCAGCATAGAATCAGAGTTCATTGGTGGACGGAGAATGGAAGCTTTACTTCGAGCTTTGGGCAATGAGAAATATGCTGGTGGATTTTTTACTAAATTTATTGAACGTAGTGGAAATAATGTAAGTTTGCAACAAATAGCAAAAAGAAACTTTTGGAAAAGGAAATGTTTTAACATTCTTAGTTTGGATGAATTTAATTTCTATCACAAAGTTTTGAATATGTCTCAGATATTATCAGTACTTTCTGTTATCAATGAAATTTTCAGCTTTGGAAGAATTGTTTAAAATTTTGGTTAGATGTTCAAGAATATAAAGAGCTGTTTTACCATGAGACAATCGAACCTTTTAAACTGAAGACTAAATCTCAGGTATAGATTTTATTTTTCCATGAACAAAATAATGATGAACATGAATTAACCCTTTGGAAACTGATTGAAAAATTTACCTGGAACTTGCTTTTATGACTTTGTGATGTCATTTGGTAACCCCAGCTTCCCCAGCCACATCCGTATCATGTAAGTATGTGACCTGTAGGACAACGGTCGTTGATGTGAGGTTTAAATGGTCAGTTTCTGAGCCTGAATTAATAGTTAATAACTGTTGTAAATGAATTTTGAAAAAGGACAACTACTACTACAACTTTTACTCTCATTTTGTTTTCATGAATTTATGGTGTTTTTTTCAGTATATATATTCTAAATATGTAGTAGTATCAGCACCATGTGATGTTAACAGTTCATCAGATGTACGTTCTGATATCTATCATCATATTAATCCACCATATGAAGAACTATTTGATGATGTAGAAGAACATGTTTTAGAGATATTGTATTCTGCCTGGATCAGTAATCTTAAAGAAGATGTGAGGATTTATAATAAGGTATTGCACTTTATCTTGTAACAAAAAATAATCAGAACAGAGTTTCAATCAAAAGTTTTTAATTTTATATTACAATGACACTTATGACAAAATTGATTGTGGAATATTTTGAGAAATGGAGCCAAGGCTCTGTACATTTTTTTGAGATTTCTAGAAAATATTTAAGGTTGATAGTATCATAATCAAAATGAGTTTAATTCATATTCTAGGTTGAATTAATTGATGTCAAACGCCATCTTGAAACTAAATCAAAATATGTTTTACATCTACAAAAGAGAGGTTTGATAAAAGAGGTGAGACAATAATAAAACTTTTCAGTCAGTTTGTTTGTACCCTTGACAAGCAGGTAATAGGGCCGTGGATGAAAAAAATAATATTTGAAAAAAGTAACTTTCGATCGTCATTTGAATATCTGACTTATTTTGTGTCATAAGCATAAGATATTGGAGTCAAAATTGTTTGTAGGACAATATCTACCTAAAAATCATTTATCATGGTACTCCAAAATTACCAGAGTTTCAACAAAAAATTTCAAATTATTTTGTTTCCCCTCTTCCCCACTTTTTTCTTACAGGGGACTTACAAAAAACCAATTAGGCTTACAGTTCATTTTACAATTCCAATTTGAATTAAAGTTTTTTTGAAATGTTTTCTGTCGATGATAAAGATGGCTATTTCAGAGAGTGTTAACACCAGATGATCCTATGGGTGGTTATGAAGATCCTGTTTATGATCCTTCATTATTTGATCAAATACCAGACGATTTCGTGGATCTGTCATTGGAGAAACTGGTTCATAATCGCATTGAGTTGGACCATTTCCGAGATTACTTATCTGATAATTATGCCAGTATGGATTTAATGTGTTGGATGGATATTGAAGCTTGGAGAAGAATACCACACACTGATGAGAAGAAACGAGATCAGAAAGCCAAAGAAATAAAAACAAAGTACTTGAATAAGAAGTATTTCTTTGGTCCAAACAGCCCAGCTGGTAAAGAGGGACAAGATAAGGTATTTTGTGTTTATTAAATTTTTATCAGCCAGTAGGCAAAGAATAAAGTTTTCAAAAGGTAAGCTTCTATTCTGAATGTTACATGATGTAACAATGGACTGGATGCTACAGCTTGTGCTTCATTAAAGCACACTCAAAAAAAAATCTGAAATAGGGTTTGAACTATTACTTCTCTGATTATTAGTACCCATTTCCAGCTAGGTCGTCTTGGATAGTGATGATGACTAGTCTACATGTGCAACAAGACTTAGAAAAATAATATTTTATTCTTCAGGTAGCAGCTGCAGGTGGTGGATGGGGTAAACTATTAGAAGATAAACCACCAAATGCTCTTATATTAGAAGCCCAGAAATATGTGAAAGAAAGGCTGGAGAAGAAATGGTTTCCTCTATTTTTAACTACTGATGAGTTTGCTGAACGTCAGAAGATTGATGAGACTATGGCAGACGTCGTAGATGATGTAATGGTTCAAAGGAGAAGAAGATCACAAGCTGTTTGGAAGGTCAGTTTTCCTCTTGCTTTGCTTAAACATCATAAGTTTCCATGTTGCTGGAATTAGCTGGTAAAGTAAATATTTACACATATATTTTCACAAACACACTGGCTATTTGCAGGGTTAATTGCACAATAAGATAGGATACAATAGGCGGGCTAGTTTTGGTTTTTTTTTTTAAAGCATGAGGGCATTATGATTGTCCAGAATGATATTAAGTGACTTTGTTAGGGCTAGGTAGGGATGGCCATATGTTATTTGATGCCCATTTTTGTACCGCCGCGGTGCAAATAGCCTCAGACTTTCAGAAAATTGCGTTTACAAATGAAGGTTATAATTGAACAAGTGTATTTTTCTCTTGTAGTTGCTTGAAAGTCGCTGGACATCCTCAACAAAGGAAATAATTCAACTGCGGAAAGCATTACAGAATCCTTCAACAGAAAAACAGTTCAGACGTTATGTTTCTATCAAGGGAGATAATTTAGAGAATAATGTATTGTTCTGGCAAGAAGTTCAAAAATATAAGGTAAATTTTGCCAAATATAAAAAATCTTAAGGATTTTTGTGATCAAAGAAAACTTTTTTGCTACTGTTAAGTTAGTCTTGTCACCTATACTCTCTTACTTTTCTATATCCATTTCCATGCAAAAGAGCAACTTAGCAAACTGTCTGCTAATCCATATCTCAAACAAATTGACTAAAAAATGGCCATTTGTGCAAATTTCCTCATTGCAGACAATTATATTGTTGCCTATGATTAATACCAATGGGTACAGGTGGACTTAAAACTCATTTCATTTGAATTTCGAATAAGACTACAAAAAATCTACATATTAAAATCTAGTATATATAGTGTCTCTAAAATCTTTATTGTAGAATATGTACCATGTTAATGCTGATGAAGGGTTATTACTACAGAAGATCAATGCTATTATTAACTGTTTTCTGGACTCCCAAATACCACCTAGTATACAGATAGATATAACACATGATATGGCTGACAAAATTATAGATAGAAGACATGAACGTGGTCCTTATCTCTTTAGAGAGGCTCAGGCAAGTATCGTTTATACCATATTGATAAACATACTGTATAATAATACAATATGCACCCTTTCTTAGTGGAAATTCACTCTGCCAAGCCAAAAACTTCAACAATTGTGCATTACCCATGAGTGTTATTAGCAGTACCAAGTGGTTATATTGGCAGCATGTGCTTTTATGTAGTCCATGACATAGCATGTACCTTACTTTCTTGTACTTTCAGTTATATTGCCTTAATGTATCTTTATTCTGCTTCATCACTAATTACTTTATAAAGAAATAGTTCTGCATTGAATTTGATGAAACTCTTTTTGAATCATCTTATTTTGCATTATGGGATAGCTGAAGCTAGGTCAGTAGCATGGATCCAATTCTGTTATTCCCTCGAACCCCTTCTACCTCATTTTAGTCTGATTTTCATCTAGAAAGACTAAAACTATTCTATAATTGTACTTCCAGCTGGCTGTTTTCAGAGTCCTCTCCAGTCATTGGGAACCATTTTGTCAGTTCCGAGAAAATCTGGCTGACGATAAAATCATGCCTACTATTGAGCGCCAGAGAAGACATGCCAGAATTAAAGAAAAGAAAAGACAAAAAGAATTAGAAGAACGCATGGAAAAGGTAAATATTGGTTTCTATATTTTGTTACTAATACTAAGTGACAAATTATTCCTTTATCATAAATAAGATGCATGAACAGCTAATATTTTATTTTGTAGCAGAAATTTATAAAATATATCCATTTAAAGGAAGACTACTTCCTAGAATGAACATCTTAAATTTGAACAGAAAAGGATCCTTCAAAGTATAATTCTTAAAAAAACAAGTAATTATTCATAGAATATAATATTTATAAAATTATAACCAATTATCAATAAAAATTAACAAATTATCCATAAAACTAAAAGTTAAGATTATCCATAAACATCAAGTAATCATCCATTAAAATGCAAGTAATAATGTTTAATCAATGAGGTATGTTTTTACCTATAATCCACCAGCATGTGCATGATCATAGTGAAGATTTGAGGATCATTTAGTTTTCATATTTTAGTTCTCATTATAATTTTTATCCAATAGAAAGCACCAGATAATAAATTGTTCTGGAAAAAGAAATCATCTTTAGATTCAGTAGATGAGGTAGAATAACTGTAAATGTTACTGCTGAAACCAAAACTTGCTTCTGCTATATTTGTTTGTTGAATTATTTCAGTCTATATCTTATGTTCCATATAACTGTTTCTTTGTTTTGTGTAATGTACTTGTTTGTTTAAAGCTTTTAAGTGTGTTCTTGTGTTTAATTTGAGTGAAATTGGCCTTGTTGAGTGTTGAGTCATCTGTATGTAAAATAAATTGCATGCTACTGATTCTTAATAAATAAAAAAATATCCTTAAAATTGGATTTTAGACATCTGCAGGCAATAAACTATTCTGCTTTTTACTTGGTGCTTATAAGGTAGCCCTCTAATTTTAACACTGTTTTTCAAAATCAGTTGTGATAAAAATTTTTGTCACAAAGTGGTATATTTACTTACTAAAATGTTTTTCACATAATGGTTTTGAGGACACTGATACAAGGTGCTGTAACAATCTAATTCTCTAGTAGTAACTGATCTCAAACAAATTCGATACAAAAGACAAATATTATTTCAAATACAGATCTCACAATAAGATGATGTCATGCCAAAAGTTCAAAATTAGTCACTTGTAAACTTGACTCAGTTGGGGAAAGAGTGAAAAATATAATTCTGAATCATTTATTAGATCATCCAGACTATAGATTTACTTAATCTCAAAAAGATTTATTCCAAGGTCGCATACTGTTGACGTTTCAACCAATCACAGCGCATAATCTGTGTCTATATATCGACTATGAATTGTGGAATAGCGAAACCCAAAGTAGACGATATGACTGATGATACTTACATGTCAAAGTGATTCTGATTGGCTGAAGAGTGGCGCTTCATTGTCTGCTATAAATTGCTTGAAATGTCACCAGTACATGACCTTGGTATAAATCTCATTAGATTAAAATAGAGATCAACAAAAAAATTAATAACAAACAAAATTGTCTAACTTAGATTGATAATAACTAAACATTTCCAATAATTACAGGCCAGAAAAGAAAGTGTTGGTGGACATGATCCATTTAAACATCTTAATGAAGATAGTATTGTAGATGATAGTGAGTTTACTGAGAAAGATCGTGTTAACTGGAGTTATAGTAATTATATGCAGGCTCTAGAGAAGGAAGAGATATTAAACAATACAGATGAAAGTCTGTTTAGTTCTCTTTCTGATTTAGGTAAGTTTTTTTTCAGGTGTTTGCTTTAAGGTATTTTTCAATCATTTTACTATTGCAGTGTAAAATTTATTTAAGCCTATTCATCTGTTAATGCAGACTAAACTTGTGGCAATAGAACAATATATATTATTATATCATTCAATTATAGACCTATACATGTCAAATTATGAAAGTAAGAATTAAAAAAACAGATCCAATGCAGTCCAGATTTAGAGCATATTAGATGTATTAATGCTTTAGATACTACAACATGCCAAATTCTAATTGAATTCTAATCTGTAAAATGATTACTTTGTATTTATTGCAGCAGGTCAAAAGGATAATATGACATCAAGACCCCTTTCAGCACAATCTACATCTGAACCAATTCTTAAAAAGACTACCCGATTTGAAGATCCTCCTATGAAAAGGTAAGATATTTTCACTTTTAAAATAGTGCTCAACACATCAATTGTAGAGAGTATACATATGTAAAAAGTGGAAAATCTCATGCCTTTAAGACATCTTATTAAGTTTCGATTATGAGAGAAAAAAAAAACCTTAAGGATGGTAAAGAAGTTTCCCTATGCACCATTCCCATCTTCATCTAAAGCTTAGAATTTTATTTTTACTATCCAAATGATAAGGGCCTTTGCAATAGTTTTAATGGGATTTCAAGAACTACACATGTATAAAATGGTACCAATTGGTGCCGTCAATGTCTTCAATACACATAAAAAGTTTATAAAATCTCCTTACAATACCTTTTAAGTTTTGAAAATGAAAATTGTCTTCAAGACATGCACAATCACAGTGATCCATTTTGAACCACCTATCAGGTAGCCTATCAGGTAGCCTATCAGGTAGCCATTTTGAAGCATTTTTACAGTATAGTTTCAATTTCAGCAAACAAAAAAGAAAGCACAACATAATACTATTATTAATTATTTGTATACTATCTTTTTTCAGACCTGTATCAAGAGTTGAGAAACTAAAACTAGAGAAATCTCACAGTGTGGATTCTCCTACTCCAACAGATAGGTTAAAGTCTCCACCAGTCAAAGTAGAGAGAACAATTTCCAGTCCAATTCTTAAAACTCCTAAGCCAACTTTGCCGCCTGCTACTAAATGTATTACAGACCAGAAACAAGTGAAATATTCTCGTGGAATGCCACCGCTAGTTAGACCTAGAGAAAAGTAGTTGGACTGTTATCTGTGATATATATTATGTATTTCTACGCCATAGTGCTCTTTGTGTTTTGTTATGTCTAATTTGTGTTAATTAAGTATTAATGTTTTATAGTTAGCAGTTACTTAATAGCATTCCTATTTAATATTGTATGTGTCAAAATCCTCACATTGACAAATTAACAGCCGTTATTTTGAAAGGTTTATTAACACATTCGAATTATAATAGGAAGTAGAACAGAATTAACTGATAGCAATCATTGTCAAGTTGCTCCAAGAACTTGGCCATGAGGTGCACCTGTACCCCCTTATCATAAATGTCTAAAATATTAGCTCATATGTATTCACTGAAAAAGATGTGCTAAGAGCTATTCTGTTTATATGAAATTTTTTGAATCTGATTCTATGCATTAGAAAATTACATTTATTATCTTATCATTCTATTTATATTAATATATATATCTATAAAGCTACTACTGTGATATTATTTTGTTTTGTTAGAAATAAAACATTTTATTGACGAAAAAAACTGAATTTCTGTGTGTGTTTGTGAGAGAGAGACCACGGAGAACTAGGGTTAGGGCTAGGGTTAACCCTTAGGTTAACATGGGGATGGGTTAGCTCCGGAAATGGTTAAATCTTGCTAAGATATGATTTCCGCATTAAAATGAAATATTACTTCGTTGCGCATCTTCACAACACAAATTGGTCGGGAAAAAAGAATAACACTGGAGTTTAAATGGACCAGATACAATTAATAACCCAGTGGTTACAAAGGGGTTAAAATAGGGCAAAAGCAATTAGAGTTAGTTGCGACAGAAAAATTCTATATCCTAGAGACCTAGGGTTAATTTAAGGTTAACCCTAGGGTTAAGTCTGGGAATTTTATGTTGTAACATTGCGGTTCTGGGGTTAGCCCTAAGGTTAACTTGGGGGTGGACATTTTTTGAAAAGTCAATTTGGGTTGTTCAAAGATATGACCAGATACAATTAATACCCCAGTGGTTGTAAAGCGGTTAAAATAGTGCAAAAGCAATCAGTGTTAGATAGGGTTAGACAAATTCTTAATTGAATTGAAGCTGAAATCAGTCTCTATCAGCTATTGCTCTCCGTGAAAATGCGGCCGCCCCCCTTGGCACACGGACCTGACCACCTACTTTCCCACTCTTATCACGAGGCCTACTCTTTTTCCCCATATGCTGATCCATTTCTTAACATAAACTCCATTCTGGTGTTTGGTGTAACCGTAGAGAAAACGGAAGTTGATTTACAGAATGTAAACAAACTGTTGGCTAATGCTTCTCTCATTCAATTTTATCATTTTCTAAGAGATATAATCTTCTTTGTATGTGCTTGCAGTTCGATGTGAAGTAAATAGTCTCAAACTTAAAGTAGAATAGGAATTTAACGTCATGATCAATCTTTATCGGAGATTTTTTAGTTAAATTTTCTTTCAATTGAGATTTAATGATCATACACCTACTATCACATTAATCATCCATCTCTGGGGGATTGGAAAGTGTCACAAGTGTTTGAAATGAATCCTTCCAGTAGAAGCCAGATATTCATTGATGCCTTGGCCTGATAACCTCCCTGAGCCTGTCAAGTGACTAGCCTAATACAGTGGTGTATCCCTTTTTCGTGGATATAAGGATTCGACACCGAATTTCGTCAAAGTTAAAAAAAACTTTTTTTATGTCTTAGATGTTTCCTCAGATATTCTACAAAATAAATATAATTGGTATATTATTGTGTAATGACTAATCAACTAATGTTCATTATCTGTTCATTGTGATGTTTTAGGAAAAGTAATTCATCTATGATTTAACATGAAGTTAGATAAAAGAGAAAGACACCTAAGAATCAAGGGCAATCAAGGTCGTACAGTAGTCAGAGAATTATATTTACGCGAAGATGTACCGTGTCAAAGTGACAGGTGTATTGCAGGGTGTCAAAACGATGGTAAGTAGGCCACAATGTACCTTGCTCTCCCTTCTAATACCGTCTTAGATAGCTCTTAATCTTTTAAATACTGATTGGTCGGGTTTTTTCTGCTGTTTTTAATATGTAAAAAAATTAGGATTACACCCTCTCACATATAACAAAGTCTTATTTTCATTAGCAAAATTTTTCCTTTAATTCCATACAGTAAAGGAATTACAGTTTGTGTCAAATTGCCATGAAATGATAGCTTTGTTTTTAAATAGACGATTATTTACATTCCAAAAACTTAACATTAATTTGATTAAAATTGCTCCATGAATAATTACCCCAGTTTAAATGATATAAAGGAAACACATAATATTGGTTTTATTTTCAGGAATATTGAATCATAATATTGGTAGATTATCAACAGATACCACTCATTATATTGTTCCTGATTGTCAAATAGCTAGAGATTATTTAGAGATTTTAGAAACACCAGAAGTAACTGGTATTATATTTACCCAGACTGCTGTAAATAGTGTAGGTGTTGATTTACTGGCATGAGTTTCTTTTTGACGGAAACAAGCAGTCAAATTTTGTAACCATTAAAATACAACTTGATGTTTAAATTGGGGTTAATTATCCAACAGTTGGTCTTACAAGGAAAGCAAGAATACTGAACAGAGTTGGTCAACTTACTTGTAGAAATTGCGGTGAAATACAAGTACAAATACGGAGTACATACAAAGCTTGTGAATGGTATTATAATCATTTTGCTGGTGATGTTCCTATTGTGCTTTACCAAAAAGCTTTTAACTAATATACTTATAATATGAGTTTAGGAATAATTTTTTATGGAACCATTGTTATTCATGTCATGTGAACACACATTTCTTAAATCTAAATCATTATCATGCTTTTTATTTTTAGTCTAATGATTATCTATTGTTCAGGTTCAACATGAAGGAAGTAAAAGGTTATTTACACGATTACAGAATTTAATTAAAGATGGTCGCAAAGCTTCTGTGGTGTTTCATAATGAATTTCATAAATATGTTTATATAGAACGAGATCCTGGTGAATCATTGAATCATTGGCAGATTAAGTATGGAAATTGTATTATAATATTTTTAGTTTGTTTTTGTCATCTGAAAATTTGCTTCATTAGATTGTCATTGACCTGGAAATTTTCTCCTTTATTACTTCCAACAGGTTATTTAAATTGCAGATGAACCAGATTCTGCATTTTAATTTTGGAGAGTGTTATAGTTATCTTGAACTGTTCTTAGTCAGCTGGAAAATTTTGATGAATTGAAGACATGCATAGAATAATAATATTTGTCATAAACAAGTGATTTTATCAACAATTCTAAAGTTTACAAATCAATTTCATTTGGAATAAAGGTGAATCTGTCATGTATGAAAATAAAATTGTTGAGAATATATTTTCTAGGAGTACATACAAAGCTTGTGAATGGTATTATAATCATTTTGTTGGTGATGTTCCTATTGTGATGTTAACTAATGATCAACAGGTGAGATATTATCAAACTGATTTTTCTCATTGCTTCCTTATAAGCATCCTTACTGATGGCATATGCTTCTGTGACACATCAACCCAATGTGGAAACCAAAAAACATGAAAGATTTATTAGAGAATTTAGATTTTAGTCTATTTTGACCATACATTCTATTCAACGTTCAAGCACAGTTAATCATCAAGGATATTTATATTAATGTGGAATTGCATAGGATGGTGACAATATTGGTTTAAAACACTGAATTAAAATTTGATTAATTATAGGTTATTAAGGAATATGAAGATAAAACAGTTAACATATTTGTTTTAAATGTTAAAGATTATTTGAAGGGATTTTGGCATAATCTAGATGGTATTGTAGATCTTTATGAATCTATAACAACAGCATTAGATAATAAATCAAAAGGTACTGCATTTTATATTTGGGATATACTCTTGCTCTCTTCCATATTGTATTTTCTACATACATTTAATATATGTAGACAATGCAATATGGAAGAGAGCATTATAATGTCATTATAGTTGAACCCATCTTAACCTGAAGCAAGTCCACCATAATGACAGTAAATTCAGGATTTTGATGAAAATTTGTCTAAGCTTTACTTTTCAAATAATTAACAGCTTTATATATGCATAGGTGTAGGAGCACAGAATTATGTGGGGAATTGAAGGAGTTCTGCTCAATTTATTTATATTCATGTAATACAAATATTATCCCCTTCATTGTAGAATTCACTGCACAAAAATATTTCTCGACTCATAATGTAGACCTACTCTATTTTGTGATTTTCTATTTAGAACGAGATTATTCTGGATATTTACCATCTGATATATTAGAAACTGGTATTAAATCAGGAAGATATATAGAAGGTCTTCTCGAAGTAAATAGACATAATGCTTCAACAGAGGCTTTTGTTAGACAATCTGGGTAAGATTGATGAAAACCTTACAGATCATCTACATTCTAATTTGTATGATAAGGATAATGTTATCAGAAGAATTTTTACTTTACTCAAGATGAAAATTTTTTCAGTTTGTATTAAATATATATATTTTAAGGAAATGCCAATGTCTATGCATTGGATTATTCACCCACAAACATAGTCCGAAACATTTGCTTCTATTGCTGCCTATGATGGCTATTTTGACAGTTGTCGCTTAGAACAGTGTCAGCAAAACTTGGGGATTTTTCAAGAGGCATAGGTTCAGACTACCCCAATATATTCATATATATTTATTATCAGTTGGCTCCTAAGTCAGCCCCCCAAATGAAATTCCATTTATTCAATACGGCTATTGAAATTAGGCTAAAATTTTACAGAACTAGTCAAAAAGATGGTGAAAAAATGGAAGATATATTTGTCAGTGGTATGGGAAGTAGAAATAGAGCTATACATGGTGATAGAGTTGTGGTAGAAATCTTACCTAAAACACAGTGGAAAGGTCGTTCTCTAGCTATACAACAAGATGATGGAGAAGGTAGGAGCATCTGTTCAGTGATAATATTGTACAAATATATCATATAATTGTGAATATATAGTGCTCAAGCATGTGTAATTCTCACCACTCATTACCATCCATTGATTTAGAAATATTCATTTATTTTTCATTTTGATATTTCAAGTGTTATTAGATTTAAAGCTATAAGCTCACAGAAAAAAAGTTTTAAGAGCAAAAAATAATAGACTTAGCAAAATCTACAGAACATATTTTTCAAAGAAAATATTTTAAAGATATCTACTCACTCAGCTTGGTGAAGTTGATACTCTGTCAGGGAAAATTGTTATTAGACTTGAAACTAATGATAGCTTTAAGATTTATTATTGTTTACTCAGTGCATTGTATAGATATTTTATTTCAGAGACGAAAGGTGTTGAAAATGAGAAAGAAGCTAGTCCAGCTATTCCTACTGGTACCATTGTTGGTATTTTACAGAGAAACTGGAGAGATTATGTTGCAACTTTCTCTGCAGAGGAGGTAATGTGTCTGAACTTAAACATGCCATTTCAAAACATTTAGACTAAAAGTCTCTCTCAGTTAGATTACAGTCTGAATTTCGCCAGGACCTTTTAACCAGCTGGTCCTCAGTCAAACTTCATACCATTAGTCTTTTCTTGATTGCAACCGGTTCAATAGAAAATTTAGGATTGATGGCTTATTCACAGGACGCAGCTTCTAAAGCCAACAAACCAACCCACAATCTTAATTGTTTTTACCATAATCATGCATATAATGTCAACTCTTCAACTACATCAGCTTCAGTGAATTGTTTTAAAGGATAATGGAAATATAAGTCTGTATATTGAAATGTTCTAGGAGGGTTCAAGTGGAAATAAAGGAGGAAAAGTGTTAGTTATACCATATGATTATAGAATACCTAAAATACGTATCAATACTAGACAAATAGACAAATTAAAAGATAAAAGGTAAGAATGTTAAAATTTTAAGAGTGATTATGCACTGTCTCAGACATTTTGAAATATGTATATATGTTTATTTTCGAAAAGATAACCTTGTATCAATTAATACTTACTTGAAGTTTTAGTTTAGGTATGTTTTTGCTTTTTGCCTTGCATCATTCAATCTTTATGTTTTATTTTTTCTTTTCTTTTTCACTGATAATGCAGGTCTTTAATTTGATTTTGTATTATGGTCTGTTTTTTGTAGGGTTGTTGTAAGACTGGATTCTTGGGAATTAGGCTCTCAGTATCCAAATGGCCACTTTGTAAAAAGTCTGGGAACATTGGGTGAATTAGAGACAGAAGTGTCTGCTATATTAGTAGAAAACTCAATCCAATCTTTACCCTTCACAGAAAATCAGGTATTAAACTGTCTACTGTACTTTATTATTGTCAGTTTTTTATACTCAGTTTGCCAGACCCTTCTACTCCTCATCATCATTATTGTCATTGACATATGACTGTGATTTGTGGTGTAATTCATGTATTTGGTGGTATTGTTATATATTCTATGGTTGAACCAAAGCAATGGAATTTATCAATATAATTTTTAATTATAGTACAAAGTAAAATGTTATATACTGTAATAAGGTATAACTATTTGTACTCATTCTTGTAGATTAAAGAATTACCAGTGGATACTCAAGATAATCCTTGGAAAATGGATGAAAAAGAGATAAAGAAACGTAGAGATTTACGCAATAGTCATCTTGTATTTAGTATTGACCCTAAAGGTTGTGAAGATGTTGATGATACATTAAGTATAAGGTATGTATTAGCCAATTATTTTGGTAGATGGGCACCCAAAGTTCTGCAGTACTATTTCATTTTGACAAAAGACCTCAACATCATGTACTGTTCAGTATGGTACTCTAGCAGATTTAGCCATTGAAAGATTTTAATATTTTAAAAAGAAATCATATTTTAATGAGATTGGAAGGTAACTCAAGTTATAATGAATTTTTAATGCCACATTATCTCCTATAAATAACGACATTATTTAACTTTTTGCTTTTCATTTGATATGGTCATTGATTATTTCATGGTTTCTTGTTTTATTTTCCAATTAGGGAACTGAAGAATGGAAATCTAGAATTAGGAGTCCATATTGCTGATGTAACATATTTTGTACCACCTGGTAGTTTGACTGATATTGAAGCTAGATCTAGATCCACCACAGTCTATTTATCTGATAGAAGATATGATATGATACCACCTATACTCAGTTCTAATTTATGTTCATTAATCAGTGGTGTAGATAGGTAAGTATTGCATTGCTTGATCATTTGACTGTGTTTATAAACATTATTTCATGAATATGTTTGAATGACCATACTCAAATATTGTTTCAATATTTTGTCATTTAGATATGCTATGAGTGCTGTTTGGGAGTTATCAAAAGATCTTGAAGTTTTAAATGTATGGTATGGAAGAACTGTAATTAGATCCCAATATAAACTATTTTATGAGGTAATCCATAATTACTTTAAATAATTTGTAGATAGTCTGTGATGGAAAATTAAAACATTGATGTCTTAAATGTCTGATGATATTGACCCCCCCTTTGACAATTATGTGGCCCTCACCCCTCCATCTAATGCTTTATAGAAACGCCACTAAATTACAACAGTAATTATGAGAAATATTGAATATCATTGTGGATGCAAAGTGTATCGGTAGAGCTGTACTCTAATAACATCAGGTATTCCATAAGGGCGAGTAGGCGTCAGACATCTTCTTATTCAATAATGTGGGTTTCTTTTTAGATTGCTCAAAGAATAAATGAAGGTGCTGAAGAAGATGAAATTGTAGAAAATATACCAGAGTTACAAAATGTATCATCTGCAGACCTGAAAACAAAGTTAGTTTTAGAATATCATTCAGTTATGGCTACAGACTACATTCATTAGAAAAGACATTGTTCATTGGATTTGTCTCCCTTACCTGTAGTAATGAATTACTGTCTGTAGTCAAGTTAAATAATAGGCAACTCAAAACTTAAAAACAAACAATTTTTTTACTTTAACAGTAGACCAATCTGCCTACTATCAGATCTTACTACCTTGAAAATTTGTTAACTGCCCTTACTGACAATTGGGAGCTGACCATTTATTTAGACCTGCTGAATTATATATTGTCATTGCTTATATATAATGATTTCAAGTAAAGAGTGTCAATTTTAAACCTATCTTCTCAATTAGCTATCCTGTAATCTTTATTTTTAAAATTCAACCCAACAGGCAGATCTGTTAATGGTCACATATCATTCATTGAGCTTTTACAATGTCAAGCTATTACAAACTTCTTCTTATACCTTGACCAGAATAGCCACCTTTCTTGTATCAAGGAATGCAGCAAATACAGCCGATCATAGCCCTCGACAGACAGACTGTAAATATAATGGCTTATTGTTTGGAGACTTTCTGATTGACTCTATTTGTTAACATACAATCCAACCAAATAACTGCATTTACAAACTTCTGTGATACAAGACAGGTGGCTATTGCAGTCAAAACCAGTTTGTAATAGTTTGACATTGTGAAAATGTGAGCTTTGCTTCTTCCATGTCATCCCTACAACTCTGTTTCATCCAGGTTTTTGGCTTTCAACAGGTTGAATAAAACTGTATTTCTGATAAATAATTTGATGAATTTGTTTTAGAATAGATGAACTACGTTGGGCAGTGAACAAGTTAATGTATGTGGCTAGAATATTAAAATCTAGAAGAGCTAGTGGTGGTGGTCTAGAATTAGATAGTATTGAAGTGAGGGTAGAGATGGAAGAATCAGATGTAGAAGGCTTAACTCCAAAAGATGTAAGAAAAAATAAATTTTACTTAGTCTATCAAAATTTCCTGTTTCTGAGTTTTATTTTCATTTAAATTCTTCTTGGAGACCTGCAAACTTATCACCAGAGCCTTCATTTACTCAAATATTCCTCACTGCTTGCAGTTGAAAAACAACACAGAACACAGCATTTTGAGACATTTTGAACATTTGTCAACTTGAAAGACAGTTTCCTCAGCCTAACATCCTGAACTATCAAAATAACTTCTGTGAAGACCCTGCTTGCAATCAGGAATGTATACCTTTGGTTCTGTTTCATATGTGCTTTTTGAATAACATTTTCAGAGTGTGTGCTAACATGTTGATGATAGATTAGCATTTTCTCTTGTAGCATCTAGAAGTACATGAAACTATAGCAGAATGTATGATATTTGCTAATCATTGGGTAGCTAAGAAGATTGTTGAACACTATCCTAATCAATCATTGGTATGTTATAAAAATATCTTTATATTGATATTCACTTATCTTAGATCTGGGATTATAAGAGTTTTTATTCAAGTTTTAATACAGATTTTAAAAAAATTATGAAAGGGTTGGAATGGGTCTGAACACTTTAATGATCAAATAGATTAACATTAGATTATGAACTGTTTTTTAAGAAGTGTAGGTGTGAGGAAAATTCAAACAAATGTCCTTTTTGTTATTGCATAATTTGCATAATAAATATTTTTGACAAGGTTGTGATATCTTTTCAGTTACGGCATCATCCACTACCAAGACAAGATCAGTTTGAAATATTGGTTAAATGTGCTGCATCAAAGGGATTTGTTATAGATACGACATCTAATAAAACACTAGCTGATTCTCTCAATAGATGTATTGATGGTGATGACCCAGTTGTTAATAAGGTGACTAGTGACTGACTCTATGTAGTTCGTTTCATATTCAATGCTTGTCTGTCCATTCTTATAGTTGATTCTTGCTCCTTGTTAATGCTAAATGATAAATCCACTATTATAATTTTAATTTGAAGATATTAAGGTCTCACACTGATAACAAGTGATTATTTATTTGTTTAGATGATACTGTACAGTTTTGTTAACCATGTTCAGTACAATTTAACTGATGTTTTGATGTTTCATTCCATATATTTGTAGTTTTGTCAATAAGCTGTCTATTATGTGTCCAGTACAATGGTGGAGCCAGGTTTACGTCCGAGGGAGGGTGAAATATCTGAGATTGCCGAATTTCCAACCTAGTTGTGAGATTTTTGCCCGAAAAAGCTTTCGGGGCTGCGAGGGGGGGGCACCACTAGGATCTAATATATAATTTTATCAATGCTATGTTTACAGTATTTTATATAGAATTTGTTATATTTTGTAGTTGTTACGTCAGTTAGCTGTCTATGCTATGTCTACAGCTCAGTATTTCTCTACAGGATCTTTACCTCATGATCAGTTCTTTCATTATGGATTAGCTTTAGATCTCTATACACATTTTACCTCACCTATTAGAAGATATGCAGATATAGTGGTAAATATATATGATTTTTGTCTGAATCTCATTAAATTTAGAATGTATACATTTGATAATTGGCAATATTTTAATACTTCTTTGGTGCCTTGATGCTGTAAACTTAAACAAGGCACACAATCATGAAATCATTTCACAGCTGAATCACACTGATGATATTTTCAGCATTATTTACAATTTGAAAACAATGAAATGTGAAATTCCTATCAAGGTCTCTAGAAAAGAGTGTAAATATGTGAAGAAATGTCTTGTCATCATTGTGAAGAAATAATCACAATCTTGTGATGTATTTTTAGGTACATCGTCTGTTATTATCAGCCATAGAGAATATAAATTGTGATCATTTAGATAGTAATAAAGTATTAGACGAATTAGCTGATCATATTAATATAAAACATAAGGTAATGCTTCATATCTTTCTTGTATAAAAGATGATGCATTTGTGGGAATTTGAATGGGTTTCTAACTAAAGATTGTCTTCTTAAAATTAAAGTATATAAATAATTTATTTTGCTGTAAACTATTCTCAATATCAGTTACATTTATCAAGAATGATTGGCTTTGTGAACATTAATTGAGAAACCTATTAAAGATGAATTTCATCTCAAATTTAATAACAAATCTCTTTTTAATTATATATTATGACTTATTTTCCTTTTGACAATGAAATTATTGAGTTCTTTGAATGTTCATAACCTAATAGTTATGAAATCATCCTTTATCTCCATTATGTATGTGTCGATTATTATCTCTATTGGTTTATAATTACAGGCAGCACAGAATGCCCAGCGTGATTCTCAGGAACTATTCCAGTCGTTATATTTTAAAGATAAAAAACCCAGTGATGAACAGTGTATTGTTAATGCTGTAATATTCCAACTCAGAATCAATGGTTTCCTTGTTTATATACCAAGGTACAACTACCTTTTATTGTTCATAAATAAACAAGACAGCACACATATGTACTTCAAACTGATCCCATTAAATAGTTCATAAGCAAGCGTAGCAAAAAATGAAATCAATAATGTGGGTTATTATGTCAGGTGCACTCTATGTTTTGATGACTTGGATGTTCTCAATTATAGATTTGATCTTATCTACACATATTGTATATAAATTGTAGATATGGTATTATTATCTTATATACAGACATTGTATAATGTTATTATAAATTATAGATATGGTATTAAAGGACCAGTATATTTAAGAAATAAAGAAGGTCAAGTAGTATATATTAATAAACAAGGTGATAGTGAGTGGTTGAGTGGATCTATAAATAAAGATGATCAGTCTATTAGTGTACAAACAATACATGGTTCACAGACGTATAAACTTTTTAATCATATCATTGTAAGTTTATATGAAATTGCAAAGTTTTTCATATTTTTCAGTTGAAAATTCAAATCAAATTGACTTGATAAGTTATTTAATACAATGGAATTATCATATATAGTTAATTCACAAACATCTGTAAACATAAGCAAAACCCCACCACATTCACAAGCCTATAGCTTGGACACTAGTGACGCTATGGTCACCTCACGGATATATTACCCAAAATGCTATCTACACAAGTCTTGTGACTGACTTGTCTCTGTGCCATCTAGCAGAGGACATCTCATACTATAAGTGACAGATATAACAGCAAAAATTCAAATAATGATCTGTTATATCAATTTATTTTTGTTCAGCAAAAATTCATATTTTCATATCTGAAGTTTCCTATATTTTCTATGTATTTTCAAGGTTCAGCTTAATCTGCAAGCATCTCGAGCACATTCTGCATCACTAAGATATGATTTGTTATCTAATAAGCCTTTAAAAGAGGAGAGTTCCAATGTAGAAGGTGCTAATTCAACAATCAAGTCTGATATAGTTAAGGTACTTACATATTTAATTATTTCATAAAGTATTGGAATTTCATTTATGAGTCATTCCATGATTTTAAATCTGTGAGTCTACCTTACTTGTAAACTTTGTAGCCTAGTATTGCATTAGGACTAGTATGTCTGTGGGCCTATGTGTCCGTCATATTTGATTATAGCGCCAAAATTTCTTCACTTTATGGCCATAATTTTATGAAATATGTTATATATTTATGTCACAAATATCTATAATTGTGCAGACACTCAATGTTATTTTAATTGCAGGAGGTACAGACTACCATAGATGAGAAGAAAAATGATACAATATTGAGCCATGATTTAGGTCCTAATTTCTCACAACATAAACAAGAATATGGTCAAACTGATGAGAAAAAGAGTTTATATTATTTATTTGATTCTTTTAGACAATTATCCTTAAAAACACCTGGATGATCAATATGTTGATGCTGTGAGATTTGTTCTTAAAAGTGTGCACAGATTATTCTGTAACTGGTGAAAAACTGATTTTGTATACAGCTGAATTTGGAATATACAGGTGTGCAACTGCATTTATTTGGTACATACAGATTTTACCTAAAATGGTATACATCTCATTTTTAAATATACAGGTTATTACTAAAATGACGTTCAGCTGATGTAGGAATGTACTATACAAATTTGACCTGAAATGGTGTACAAAGATAAGATAGTTTTCCTAAAATAGTATACAACTGATTTTGAAATTTCCAGATTTCTCCTAAAATGGTGAAAACTGATTTTACAGATTTCTCCTAATATGGTGTATAGCTGTATTTTGAATAGAGATTATTCATAAAATGGTGTAAAATGATTTTGAAATGTGGTGGAATAACTCCATGTCTGAGAAGACTTTCTAAAGCAGTTCATATTTAGAGACATCTAACAAGCAGTTATTTTTCAAGAAATGATTTTCAAATGAAATTATATTTTTATAAGTGTTACAACACATTTACTTTTATTTAAAGTGCTATTAAATCTCATATTTATGATTATGATGAAGAAACAATAAAATTTCTATACCTTTCATTTTTTTCTTTTGGAAAAATATTCATGTTCTATGGTGAAATGACATATAAAAGGCTGTATTCCCAAATAAATTTGTAAAGTGAATACAGTGCTTGCTTTGATTTTTGCAGCTGTGTTTCCCTCTTCTCATTTGGATGGGGAAAAAGTTTTCTGATCATATAAGCTCACCATCAATTGGTGGCAGGATTGCTCACCAAATGAAGCACTTAAGATAGGTCTATTTACCTTTGGATTTGTCAACTAGGTTGTTCTCCTGTGAGTGATGCATAAAATGTCTGTAAATTAACTGAGGCTGCATGAGTGTGTGTATGTAACAGACTAAAGATCATTACACAGTTAGACATAGCAATAGGCAATGGAGCAGAAAAGTAATTAACTTTAGCATAATAACCAAGGAGGTGCAGAACATTGAGATATTACACTCCCATTTTATTTCAATGGTGAGGATTGTATGAGCCTTCATTTAAATCGCAAGTATCAAACTCGTCTGGGAGGTTATGCTTATACATAAGCATATTAAGTTTTGTTACAATTATAGAGATTGATTTTGAAAGACAAATAGACAGACAATAAATGCTTGCCTATAAAGAGAATGAACACAATAGTACAATAAAATTAATATATATACTATTATATATATATTTACATCTTTAACAATTTCAATGGATCTATTTACAATATTTTGGTTCAATTTACATCATAACATTAACCAACACAATCCATACATAAAAATTATTTTATAATTTACAAATTGGTTTTGGTTTAAAACCAATAAATGTCACCAATATATATTTATCAATAGAATAAGCATTGGATTGGTGCACACATCTTTTGATTGCGCCAATTGAAACTGATACCATAACCATAAAACATAGGGAATCTGGTTATCTTATGCCTTACAAATAATAATAATAAAAAAAGTGAGTAATGTACCAATCCTAACACCCAAAAGAATAATTTTGTTAAGTAAACTACAGCTTTCTAAGATGTAGTCAATATACATTTCCCAACCAATAAATAAAGAGAAACATATTTTTTAATACCACCTGGCAAACCCTGATAAATTAGCTACATACAACATTAGCTGTTTAATCAAATTTATGCATTATATCAGCCAATGAATGTGTCTTTATTTGACCAAACGCAAACCCATTGTATATCATAAAGCACTTTATTTATTTGACATTTATCCAACATCAGATAAAGGAAAATTTTGGATGAATAAATGTCATGATCTCTCGTTCAATATCCCCACCTACATAGGAAATGAATTTTATGAAAAAACAGATACACATCAGCTTTGAAGTTGTAGAAAAGAACATGCATTATGAGGGAACACAATTTCATTTTGAAACATTAATTGTTCTTTGCCCCAAATACTTTTACTTTCAATTTAGCTTGTTTAAAGATGAAAGCAATGTCGATGAGGCTGAATCTTTCAAACAGTTTACACACAGACACAAAAGGTACATTTACACATCATGATTCTCAACCGTCCTCCTTGGGTGGTGTGAACCATCCATTTTTCTCATGGATTTGTACTAAAGATTTGAAAGACTGTTGTGCTCTGGCTAAACTGTATTGACTCTGAAACATAAAATACACAAGTTGTAAAAAATAGCTTACATAATTTGCAAGTTGATTGACAATAACATACACGTACATGATTTGCAAGTTTACTGACATACTGACAAAAACATATATGATTTGTATGTTAATTGACAAAAACAAACATGACTTTCAAATTTATGGACAAAATATTGTATTATTTTTTAACCTGAATAAATAATTGGATGCAATAGGATTCTCGATATCAAATAATAATATAGGCCTTACCTTCCATGCACCAAATTGTATTCGTGCTTTACCTTTAACCAAGGTTGCTGATATTTGTAAAATGACGGATTCTATATTGTAGGCACTTGACCAACCCTAGAAATACACAATACATAGTGTAATACATACATTTACCTATCCTGAAAAATCAAGCGCTACCAACGTCACAAAATGTTATTGCTTTTACAGATATCCTTTCTAGTTGAGGACATGTGGCGACTAGCAAATTATGACCTCAAGCACATGATCCACATTCCCACACAAATCATACTTATGGAGTTGTATGAAGAAGGGAACGCCAGAGCCCTCGACTGTATTGTGCTACCGAGTAGAATATCTGGTAATGTCTTGATGAACTCATTTATGGTTCTAATTTGTAAAGATCAAGAATTTATGACAAATTTACCTTTTGCCATGGTGAAAATTCTATAAAGATTAGCGATCTTGAGTGAATGGATTTGATTCAATAATAAAAATTTATGATATATAATATCCGAGAGACTTAGTAGGTCCAGATTTGTCGACTTTTAAGTACATGTAAGCTAGACTATTATATTTTTAGAATAACTACAGTACCTGTTTTGTGAGTAGCTCCATACAGATAGCCCCACCCCCTAAAACATAACCTCCAGTTAATATAGGATGTACTACTCTAACAAATGGTGGATCAAATGGAAAGGAATCCTGAAAGAATAAATATATTGGTGCCACAGACAATATTTCATATTCCAACCCTGGGGATAAATTGCAGTGATTGTAATTTGATCTGTTAATATGCATCATATAAACTCAAAAGCAAATTTTGAACAATTGATAGTGAAAGTCCAACTTTACATTGTATACTAGTATTGTATATAGTGTTACTTGGTAGTAAAATGTCAACTATTGATAACAATTTACTAAACATTTAGAAAAGATAAGATAAGGATACTGTACCTTAAATGTGATATTTAATAAAATAAAATCTTGGCCTTCTTTTTCTTTAAAAGTTTGTAAATCAGTAAATAATGCACTGTCTTCATCTACTCTATAATAAAATAGTTAAACATAAATAGTTAAAAAAATTAAGAACATATTAGAAAATTGATCTCTACATTGCATTTTCTGCAAAAAATTACAATAAATAAATTCAATGCACCTTAAAATATATAAGTTTTAATAAAAAAAATTTTGAATGTCAACTTACTTTTTTAATCGAACATTCCATTCATATAAACTTTCATTGACTAGATCAACAGTATATATTCCTACAAAATGTTTATTAATTTATATATTTTGAGAGGGTTATAAATACAAATTTTACTTTTAGATATATATCTTTTTATTGCATGAATAAGTTTGTATTTTTTCTTATCTTGGTGCAATCAAGATCTTTAGTTATAGGGGATTTTTCACTGCATAAGAAAATTTATAGAAAATACACTTACCTTTTTTATAGCTATCTGACCTAAATATATCTCTTAATTCTTTCATTAGTCTGTCTGTGGCTTGAACAGACCCTGACACAGAACCCAAAAGTCA
>NW_008709979.1:102087-106673 GCF_000327385.1 Lottia gigantea | reverse complement strand
TAAAATGATTCAGGTTTTTTTGTTGTGTAAAGGTCATAATATCATGCTGTCTCTTATTCAGGATTTCAAATTGATCATCTACTTTGGACAGGGGGTTGTTTTTGTTTTCATTGATTGACAATAATTACTTATCAATTCTCAAAATATCCATCTGAATTGCATGCAATTATTTGAAAACAGATAAAAAGTTAAGGTACCTTTAAATATGATGATCGCTGATTTTGTTTTAATCTTTCTAGGACTTCTAAATTACCACTAGCTATATCTTTATCATCATCTTTTGTCTTCTGGTCACTGAATCAAGAAAAAAAGAAATACTTAATATTATTGAATTACAGGTATAAAAGCATTGTGTACGACATAAAATTCATGTGTACAAGCTCAAAATTATTTTTAATTTTGGAAACATACAGACAACATTCAACATTTATTTTTCTTCATCTTTAAAATCTAAAATTCTGACAGCAATACTTACTTCTGTACATCTTCTTCCATGTCATAATGAAACTCATCTTCTTCTTCCTCATCTGTACTTTCATTTTGATTAGAGGCAAAACTCTGTATAAATAAAAAGTGCGATCAAAATAGGCTAGTGTACAAATTTTAATTATGAATTTATGTCCCATCAAGAGGCATTCAAGTAAATATTTAGGGGGGGTGAGTAGAGGCTACAGAATTGTCAAGGTCATCTTACAGCAAACCTGTTAATACAGTATCACTTACAAACAGAAGCAGGAAAGAACTTAATCTTTGTCAGAATCAAGTCCCTTTACGCTGAAATGCAAGACACTCCTGTAAGCTATTTTATCATGTAAAATAAAATTATGAGCATGTATCTATTAAATAACATCTGTACCTTAGAATTAGTTTCCATGGGACAATGATCTCCACTACAATCAATTTTTGGAATTGGGAAATCATGGAGTTGAAAAAGATCGTTTACTAACATCTGAACTTGCTGCACAATCTGAAATCACAAATGAAAATTTATTCCGCAATATTAGTTAAAAATTAATTAATCAAATATTCTTTTAAGGCAGTTTATTAGGGTTTTTATGTAGATTTTTCACATTTAGGAAGTTAGAAATACTACTTGTGCATTGTGTAATTAAAAAAAACATCAAAAGATCATTCAAGGTAGGTATATAAAGGTCGTAATTGTTAGTTATTGGATCAAATAGCATAATTCAATTGAACAGCTTCAAGCATTATAATCATTTTAATCTAGTAGAGTCTTATACTTACATTATATTTATCAGGTGGTATGTCTATTAATCTGGCTATTACTGATGTCAGTGCCGGATCTTCAGAATCACTGAACCATATTGGTGCTGTTTGAGGATAGGTTTCCTTAAAAAATAAAAAAACACTGATTTCATAATTGGTAAGCTCACTCATTTAAAAAATATTTTCAATGTTAAAATAGTGCTCAATACATCAATTGAAGAGCAATACAGAAATATTGAAACAGAACCTAAAAATTCTCTGAGTTTCAGGCTATGCGATCTGCAGACAACTGACCTATTTTCAGCCAGCGTCCGTACTGAAGTTGGACAATATCAAGATATTGATATTGATCTAGAATGACACACAATACCAGAAACACTTTTCCTTTATTGCCTCCACACTCTTATGGGTAAATCTAATATTATTAACAGTATTAATCGAAATTTTTTGTAAGATAACATATCCTAGACACTCCTAAAACTTAAAAAAAAAATGCTCAAAATGTTCTCTGTAAAACTAATCTTTAAAATAATAATGGAACAATGTGTAAATTGTTTAATATCACAAAGACAAAGTCATTCTTAATCTTATTAGACTTCCAGTTATATGCTAATGGTACGGTACTGATATTCCAACATGCTAAACAGTTTACTTTATGCCTAGGGTCCAAAACAATATATTTTTTTGGTGCTGAATCTCACTTTAAGAGTTTTATTATGAACTTGTCAATTTAAATCTAGACAGTGAGGCATTAACCATCTGCAGCCTGGTGCTTATAATAAAAAAAAACAAAAAAGGCCTAAGCTAGACAAGCCTTTTATTAAAAGTATCAAGTTTTAATTGATTCCTTTCCTTTGTCTAAATAAATGTTTGTTTATAAAGTAAATAGGAGTCTTACTTAACCATCAGAGAGCAATAGCCTAGTTCTGTCATTAGATAACAACTCAACAAAAATGTATGAACCAACATTGTTTGCATCTTTAAATAAAGTTAATTGGTGTTTACCGTTATATTTGCATGGATATAAAATTGTTCATTATTTCTACCAATAAATCTGCATGACAGTTCATCCACAGAAGCAGACTGTATTTGGAACCGTTCGTGGTCTTTGGGAAATGCGCTTTCGAGATATTTAATGTCCTGTTTTAGTTTAGCCAAACAAGCCATTCCCAAAGTTTGGGATTAAATATTGAAACTCATTAAATGCACAAAATTATTTATTTCATTCAGGAAATATCAGGATCTCCATTTAGTCTACTGCACATGCGTCACTTCTGAAGTTTACTTCCTGAATTGGTTGCCTCGATTACCCTGTCAGCAGGTTATAGTTGTTTTGATAAATTTGGCCGTGGATATTCGCCACCCGGGTGGCGAATAGTCCACGTCCATTCATTTGACTATTCTCCACCCGGGTGGCAGAAAAAAATCTCTAAAAATTCATGAAATGTCATCAGCCTTTTTGAAATAATTGTTTCTTTCAGTGACATATTAGTCGACTCTGAGTAATTTGTAATGGATTTTGTCTGGTTCAGAAAAGACCGTGTTAATATATTATATAAATTGAATTTCTTGCAATGAAACGAAAGTAGAAATTCCGCCATTTTGTTTACACCAAATTAGCATACATCCCAAATGGTCCTGTTAGTGTTGCTATGAAATTTAGCATCATACGTTTGTATAAGAAATCCGTAGAAAAAAAATGAAATAAAATAAAGTTTTACGTCCTATTTCTGCACCTGTATGGGCTACTGAGGATGGGCAAACGCCATGCAGTGTGCAATGAGGGAAATTTTGTCAGGACAGCGACGTTAGCCTACTCTTATTTTCGATTTCCAACTGTCGGGGGATCTTTACGTAAGTAATAAAAAGACAAAGCAGGCGCGTGTCCAAATTGTGTCACATTTATCCTAGACGTATTTTCCAAGTTAGCCCGTCCGATCCCAAACATCGACAAGGGGAAATCGAGTTGAAAAACCCAAAGAATATCAATCCATGGTTGGAGCCATCGCGAATGTGTAAGTAATGTATGTGGGTGGTAAATACACTGCATTGGGGTGGGTGGAAATATGTATTTGAAGCAATAAGGTTTAAGGTATAAGGCGTACGATAATCCACAATACTGACGAGTGGTAAGTAATGTGTACGGGTGGTAATAAGGCGTACGATAATACACAATACTGACGGGTGGTAAGTAATGTGTACGGGTGGTAATAAGGCGTACGGTAATACACAATACTGACGGGTGGTAAGTAATTTGTAAAGGTGGTAATAAGGCGTACGGTAATACACAATACTGACGGGTGGTAAGTAATGTGTAAGGGTGGTAATAAGGCGTACGATAATAAACCATACTGACAGGTGGTATGTAATGTGTAAGGGTGGTAATAAGGCGTACGATAATAAACCATACTGACGGGTGGTAAGTAATGTATACGGGTGGTAATAAGGCGTACGGCAATACACAATACTAACGGGTGGTAAGTAATGTGTAAGGGCGGTAAACAAGAATTGGGGATAGTAAACAAGAGCTGAAGGAAGTAAGTTCTTGTTAACCATGGAACAATGTGTAAATTGTTTAATATCACAAAGACAAAGTCATTCTTAATCTTATTAGACATCCAGTTATATGCTAATGGTACGGTACTGATATTCCAACATGCTAAACAGTTTACTTTATGCCTAGGGTCCAAAACAATATATTTTTTTGGTGCTGAATCTCACTTTAAGAGTTTTATTATGAACTTGTCAATTTAAATCTAGACAGTGAGGCATTAACCATCTGCAGCCTGGTGCTTATAATAAAAAAAACAAAAAAGGCCTAAGCTAGACAAGCCTTTTATTAAAAGTATCAAGTTTTAATTGATTCCTTTCCTTTGTCTAAATAAATGTTTGTTTATAAAGTAAATAGGAGTCTTACTTAACCATCAGAGAGCAATAGCCTAGTTCTGTCATTAGATAACAACTCAACAAAAATGTATGAACCAACATTGTTTGCATCTTTAAATAAAGTTAATTGGTGTTTACCGTTATATTTGCATGGATATAAAATTGTTCATTATTTCTACCAATAAATCTGCATGACAGTTCATCCACAGAAGCAGACTGTATTTGGAACCGTTCGTGGTCTTTGGGAAATGCGCTTTCGAGATATTTAATGTCCTGTTTTAGTTTAGCCAAACAAGCCATTCCCAAAGTTTGGGATTAAATATTGAAACTCATTAAATGCACAAAATTATTTATTTCATTCAGGAAATATCAGGATCTCCATTTAGTCTACTGCACATGCGTCACTTCTGAAGTTTACTTCCTGAATTGGTTGCCTCGATTACCCTGTCAGCAGGTTATAGTTGTTTTGATAA
>NW_008709979.1:100793-102037 GCF_000327385.1 Lottia gigantea | reverse complement strand
ACCGTTAGTGGTCTTTGGGAAATGCGCTTTCGATACCATACTGACGGGTGGTAAGTAATGTGTAAGGGTGGTAATAAGGCGTACGATAATACACAATACTGACGGGTGGTAAGTAATGTGTACGGGTGGTAATAAGGCGTACGGTAATACACAATACTGACGGGTGGTAAGTAATTTGTAAAGGTGGTAATAAGGCGTACAGTAATACACAATACTGACGGGTGGTAAGTAATGTGTAAGGGTGGTAATAAGGCGTACGATAATAAACCATACCAACAATTCCTATTTACCACCCCCAGCTCTTGTTTACCATCAAAAATACTTGTTTACCACCCACAATACGTGTTAACCACCCACAGTTCTTGTTAACCACTCACAGTTCTTGTTCATGTTAACCACCCACAATTCTTATTTACAACCCTGAACTCTTGTCCACCATATGCTCTTGTTCACGGTCCTAGTTGTTGTTCACTACCCTCGGTTCTTGTTTAACATACCCAGCTCCTGTTCACCACCCTGGGTTCTTGGTTACCACCCTCAGCTCTTGTTCACCACCCTACCTGTTGTTCACTGCCATCATTTATGGTATACCACCTTTAGTTCGTGTTTACCACCCCAACTCGTTGTTACCACCCTAGTTGTTTTTCATTAACTTTGGCTGTTGTTTACCACCCTCAATACTTGTTTACCACTCTCAGCTCTTGTTTCATTAACCTAGCTGTTATTTACCACCTCGATACTTGTTTACCACCCTCAATACTTGTTTACCACTCATAATTCTTGTTTACCACACTCAGCTCTTGTTTGCCACCCACAATACTTGTGTAACACCCACAATTCTTGTTTGCCACCCTAAGCTCTCGTTCACCTACTTAGTTGTTGTTCACCATCCCCAGCTCTTGTTCACCACCCTGGGTTATTTTTACCACCGTAGCTGTTGTTTACCACCCGTAGTTCTAGTTTAACAGCCACAATTCTGGTTTACCACCCTCAGCTCTTGTTCGCCACCCTCGCTTTTTGTTTACCACCAGCAGGTCTAGTTTGCCACCCTCTGTTCCGGTTTACCACCCGCAGATCTTGTTTACCACTTCCAGCTCTTGTTGACCGCCCTCAGCTCTTGTTTACCAGCCCCAATACTTGTTTACCACTCACAATTCTTGTTTGCCAACCTCAACTTTTGTTAACCACCTTAAGCTCTTCTTCACCAGTCGAAGCTCTTGTTGTTAACCACTCTCGGATCTTGT
>NW_008709979.1:48038-100743 GCF_000327385.1 Lottia gigantea | reverse complement strand
CCACCCTCAGCTTTTGCTCCAGCTTTCTTAAACTAATAGGGAATGTCGGGAATTCGCGTTTTTGGGAATCCGATTCTAAAAATCTTCAAAGGGTGGGATCTCCCACACACTATATAAAAAATCCTTAAATCCGCCGGAAAATGTCAAGAAAAAACGCTTCCGGGCCTCAAAAAAAAAAATGGCAGAGCCACGCGAGGTTTGTAGGGGACATAAATATCGAGACTAAATTTCATAGAAGTGATTCAAAAAAGTGGTGGCCAAATTGACTTATTACCGGTTGACTATAAATAGCCATCCAATGGGACAGCGATTATCAATTACCCGGGTGGCGAATATCCTCGGCCGATAAATTTTCCTTAAATACCCATGAATTTTATCTATATGCAAATGTTTGATTAGGATGATGAACATTCTCTCCAGACAGTTGCCAAGCATGCCTTGAAACCCGCGCAAAGTATAAAACTCCAACTGCTAAAATCTTAAATTTCGGTCTTGAAAATCAAGAACCATTTTACATATTGATGAGTTACTTGCCCTTGAGAATGGCGGCAAAAAGTTAATAATAATGTAAATATTTTATATAAATTCTAATTACCAAAGAATTGTTGAATATTACTAGTCAAACATAACATTGCTGCTTTCAGAATAATCTTATTCAATAGCCGATAGGCTTGAATAGTCTTTAAAGTTTGTGTCAGCTAAGATTCCGAAGTGTTTATTTCTATCATCTGTACTTTGCTATTCTCTACATCAGCAGGGAAAATAGTCCTGAACATTATCAAGATATAAATAGAGCAACGATGTAACACTAACAGTGAGCTCAGAATTTAAATTCTTCTTTCATTTCACAAATTTTTAAGATGAAATTGTTAACCAATTTATAAAGACTATTTAGTCCAGTTTTAAAGACTAATGATGGGATAACTCAACAATGAATGAAAACACTGAAATTCTAAATTAATTTTTTTTTGTAGATCACCAAAATAGAAGACTACTTCCTTGAATGATTTGTACAATATCAAGAGTGATAAGAAAGATAATTCCTAGATTTGGGCGTAGAAAACCATTGGCATCAGAAGTACTATCATGTCATCTTAGGCAACGTCAACTGCCACATTGGACATCATTTTGTATTTATAGACAGACGGTTGTTAATGATCATTTTGGATTGTCACATTTTAATTGGACAGTAGACGGTGTCAATTATCACATTCTACGTACTGGTTGTTTTCCATTCGTTAAATATCACTGCACCAAACGTCCACACCAAGATTTAGTATTTGATGATACATTTTTTACTTGGTTAAAGTTTATGAATTTAGGTAAGTGCAACAAGGTTTAAGTTCTTTAGGAAAATAATACATACCAGGTATCCCTACTATATAGTCTATTTGAACTTTTCTGTTAATTAAATGAAATGAAAGTTACAGTCCAGTTAATTTTGATTGCACCATAAGCATACTGTTATAGATTATAAAATTAAGGGTATCCATAAATTACCAGATGAAAAATCTAGTTATCAATATGTATTATTTTGGGTTTTTTTTTTCAGGTTTACCCACATTAGCTTATGGAGTAGCATCTTGGATGTTAATTAGAATATCGGAAGATATCATTACCTCAAAAGGTGTTGTTAGAATATACTTCTTATTAAAAGAAGATAAAGGTGCAGTTAACTAATGCTCAAAGGGAAACAACTCCTTGAAGAATCAAAATGGTGCCACAAACATATGAATTAACTTTTTTCTCTTCAATAGTTCTAGTTTTGGTTCTATTTGTTTTAGTATTTTTGATTTTATCATCGTGTGTTCGATTTTTTAGATGGATTTTCGCTGTAATTTGGAATTTGATGGGAAATAATCAAAGAAAAGAAGAAGAAGAACTTTATACTAGACATGTTGAAGAAGTGAAAAAAACTAACATTAAAAAGGGAGAGTGAAAAGGATGCATAGAAATTATTTTTCTTAAAGATGGGTTTCGGAATTTTAATTCTTTCATATATATTGGAAGGCAGTTACGTATAGAAAGTAGAGTACAGGAATTTTCTTTAGCAATACCAGTTAATCTAAGAAAAATATGGCGACCCATCTTTAAATTGTGTGCCTATCCCCACTTTGTTAAGTTTGCACTTTGCCTTGATAATTGTGTCCATTTTAAGTTTTTCTTTATTATTCATAGATGTTAGAATTGTTTATTGGTTTAGTAGAATCAGTATGTAGTCATGATTAGTGCATCCATATTAGGAACATCCAAATAGCCAGATTAACACCTTTACTGAAAGCATACAATTTAATCAAAAGCTTCAGATGTTTTAGCTCATTGTTGATTTGCTTTTTGCATTTTGCTCTTCAATCAAAATGAATTTGAAGATCTATGTAGCATACAAGAAAAATACTTCAAACTTTTTTTAGCTCAAATTGAGATTTGTTATTTTACTGAATTTTTGTTTGAACCCCCATTGTAAACATTGTAAAGCCCAGTTGAGCTTCCACACAAGCCAAACATCAATATACTATCATTTTTTAAACAGAAGCAACATAGTGTGCTGTGGGGTAACTTGAAGATTTGTAGATTGTGTTCAATGCTACAAAATTGTTGGTTACTGTTTGTCGAATTAGCAAACTAATTTCTGCTTTTCAAAATGTCGAGTAGTTCGCTCACTGTATTAATAAATTATTAATTAAAATGTATGTACTAATTGTTTTATACAAATATGTAAATGGTGCTAATTATGAGATTATTTATTACTTAATTATATATCGACGTCAACCATGTCTGTCTGTCCCTCGGTCTGCAATATTTTTAGTAAACGTTAAAGCTGGCGCAATTCTTGACAGACTTTAACAAAACTTAGGATTAACCCTATTGAACAAAAATTCCAAAAATATTTTTATGGGTTATTGCCCTTGTTCTTAAAAACACTGAAGGCACAATTAAATAACTCAAGGTTGATCATCTTAATGTTCGTTCTTTTTTAACCAATGCTACCAGTGGGCGTATGTTACCTTGCCTGTCAAGTTATTTTTGTATCTCACCAGTCTGTTATTTTTAAAATGACAGTAGACTTTGGTATCAGGGATATTTTTTATTATATTTATTAAGTTCATAAAAAAAAAATTCTGAGGAATATGAAATAAAATATGAAACTTTCTGAATTTAGAAATATTCTAGAGTTTTGTTTTTACATTAAATTGCATTTCTTATAGACAACAGAACACACACTACGAACATTTTTATACCTTTCATCATCTTCTCTTGTGATCTCATTGACAATTAAAGTTATTAATTTCTTGTTGTATGAGTTGTTCTTTATGGTTCTTCAAAAAGAACTTAGTCATCTTATTTCTTTTTTTAGCTTACTACTTACTAGCTAATAGAGATCAGTCTAAAAATCAGGGTTGGACAAAACTAGTTAAAACCACCCAAAGTGGAAAAAACTGGTCAAAAGTTCAATTGTTATCACAGTAATATACTCTCATATGTTTTGTTTTTATCATGGTCATTGAATCTATAAATGACACTCATTGTATCATGAAGCTCTTCTGAGTCTGACAGTGACGAAAATGAACAGTGGGACTCTTACATAACACATGAGTTAGCTGTCAATTCGAATTTGAAAACTGTCCTTATTTACTGGTGTAAATACTTAAGAAGGCATCACTCTTGATTTTGGATTTTGCCATAACTTGGTTTAAGTGTTACATATCACTCCAGGATGAACCCTATTGAAAATCAGAAAAATAAAAAATATTTAGTATGAATTATTACCCTTGCTATTGAAAACGAGTTCAATTTTAGCTTGTAAACGCTTCAGAAGTCACAATTCTTGATAGATTTTGAAGTAACTTGGTGTGAGTACTCACACAATCACACAATGATTAACCTTATTGAAAATCAGAAAATATTTATGACCATTTAATATGCAGCTGGTTAAAAGGCTCAATTCTTGCCAAATTTTAAACAATTTGGTAATATTATTCAGTATCACCCAAAAAGTTCAAAAGAAGTGTATGACTGAAGGTTGAATATTTCATACTGGTGATTGTTACTGTACTGCTAAATATTTTTATTCAAAATCAAAGCTGCCAGTGGGTGTTTGTTACCTTGCCTGACGAGTTATCTTAGTATCTGTATGTAATTTTACTATGGATTATTATTATTATTCAAGTCTGCAGATTGATGTTATTTTCATTATACTATGTACATACTACAGATATGTAATTTCATTGTATAATATAACAATTATAACTTGGAAATTATTGTGTGTGATTAAATGCCTTGGATTAAAAAAAAAAAAAGTGTAAAATTTCAACAAAGTGTTGCATAAGTTACTTTTGACCACTTTTGTCCATTCAATGGGTTTTAGATGGGACGGTTTTAACCGGTCAAAACTGGCTGGTTAAAACCACCCTAACCCTAAAAATTCAGCTGTCAGTTTCACTGTTCTAAAAGTGATTATTTCAAGTTATCTGGTCTAATTAAATTAAAAGGAGAAGTCAATTTTAGAATTGATAACCATATCACTTTAGCTGGGCTGCTAAGATTGATAAATTGTACTGAAGTTATCAGCTTATTTTTTTTGTTCCTTTGATTCCATTGTCAATGATTATTAACATAAGATCTATAGTGGATGGCTATCTGAAATCTTGAAAAGTTCTCTTTGATGTTGATGTAAAATTTTATTCTAATGGAATCTCATGACACAAGAAAAGAAGCATGACTTGACTTTGCATTAGAAATAAATGTGAAAATTGTCAGCTTCAGGGAAATAAATAGCCAAACAAATAATGACTTTTAATATCACTAGGGAATTGAAACACTTTTCTGTATTCATAAATAATATTATTTGCATTACTTTGCATAAATTGAGCAATACACTTTTCACTATGGCGAAGAGATCTCAATTTTGACTGTCAATATCACATTCCAGGATCAAAATATGACATCCACCACCACTACAATTCAAGTTTAGTATAGCGTTACTACCAGGTCGTAATTGTAGTTAATTCAGATGATATTACCATCCAGTTTACTTTGATTAATTGTAAGGGAACAAAATGTCAGCTTTCTTTCAGTAAGTAAAACAAATATGTATATTTCTTTGTTGTATAAATGTTGCTGTTACATATTTATTTCATTGTCATAATATTATTACATTATCATTGGACCATCTGTTTTATCATCATATGTTATTGCATCACCATTGTGCACACCAGATCATACAGATTCATACCTGAGATATTAACAGTTTATCACAAAAATTTATATCAGGGTCGAACACTCTTTTTACAATTAATGGCTTTATGTCCCAAATTTTATCACCTAGCACAATTTGTTTATGGCTGCTTCATTGAGTAGATTCAAAATCAGACTCATATGACCTTGATCATACATCAGCACCGACCAGCATCAACAATATCTATACTATTTGTTTGCATTTCTCCCCTGCACCGCACTCTCACACAAGTAGCAAGCTCTTTATTTCTATTGTAGATAATCAAACCTCAGATTCAAATTGCATGTAGGAATTGCTTTTCGTATCTCTTGCTCCAGCAAAAGTAGCAATGCCTTTTCCCAACTGTATCTTGGAATTGCTTTCCACAGTGATGTCATTTCCTAATGAAATACTGTCATTGTAAATAATCAGACGTCAAAGTTCTGAGTTGCAGCTGGTAATTGCTTATCTTTTCCATTACACCTGCTCTCTCATAAGTAGCAAACTTGTCATTAACATATGAATAATGCTGAAACATCTCCCACCAATGGCTGACTTCCTATGTAAGTTATCACCTGCTACATCAGTTTACCATGACGAGTCATCAATTAAAGGATAACAAATTTGATATGAATTACTAAATCTAATGATGACAAGTAAGATTATGTGCTGAAGAACTGATTATTCATATTGGCATCAGGAATTAAATGTAAATGTAAGTTCAGTTTATGCTCTTTGGTATTTTTTTTGGTATAAAAGATGAGAGAACAGTTCAATTAAGGATAATTGTCAATAATTATGTCGTGTAACAGGTAGTTTTCTAGTCATTGGGTATTTTCACGTTGATAGTATAAGATCAATGGAACTCTTGGAACATTGTGTACTGAAATCCTTCCAGTTTCTGCCATTGATCAGATTGCTGTGTGAAATAGAAACAGGTTGGTGTGGGGTATTTGTTGTTGGTCACCTATGGATGAAGTTAATCAAATAATTACTGGAATAGTTTTGACTTTATATATGTATGGTTTATCCACCAACACATCTAATTTCAATAATTTCTGACAATTTTTATTCTTTTTGTTATTTAGCCTCTATTAACTTCAGTTTCCATTATTAGTTCAGAAAGTCAATACTTCTTTGGTGCCAGGAAAATGCCATCAGGTAATTATTTATCATTGTTTTTTTCATAACTCTTATGTACTTGTTTTGGATCTGAAGAACTTGGTGACATAAGACAATTTACAAAAATGGCTGGTCTGATAATTTAAATTTTTTGAATGATTCTCTTTACTGCTATATGCATTTCATACTTCATAATAGCTTCATTATTGAAAAATAAATTATTCTTGAAAAGATTTCTATATTATGCTATGTGAGGTTTTATAGCACAGTCGGTCAAAGGTTAGGTTGTTAATGACGTCATTTGCATTGTTAGGTCTAGCAAATGGGTTCTGACCTCTGTCTGAGTGTAAAAGTCCGATGACTTTGAATAAGTCATCTTCACTCATAATTTCAGTCAACCCAGTTGAAAATGTGTATGGATAATCCAGGAAAGATCAATGACAAGAGGTTTGATCAAGGACCAGCTGGTAGAAAGGATCCTTAACTGTGAACTGTGTAGTTGTTTTTTTCTTTGAATAAGCTACTTCTATGTATATACTTGATCAATCTGAATTTGTTTAATAGGCTTAAGGCCATGATTTGCCATTTTCGGTGGTTGATTTTGGCCCAGACTATATGCAAATAGTCTAAATCTTAAACTGCAAGAAAATCTCATAATCCTTTCAAATATACCTCAAACTTGATATTTCACTTTCTATTTCTTTATATGTATTTTCCAAATTTAATGGAGTCTTAAGAAACGACCGGTCATTATTTTAACTTTCAACACATATAATTCTGGACACACATAGATTTAAAGGATCAAATTTTGATGATGAGCTAAAAAATTCCCTCTAAGTTTTTAAACGAGGGTTCTCTTTGTTAAGTAAACTTTTTTTTAGTGTCAGGCATTAACAGCTTGATATTTGGAATAAGTAGGACCCACTTCTTTCAAATTTAGCATATCTTTTTCTTAAATCAGTATATAACCTTTCCCAGGCAAAACACTGTTTTGAAAACAGAGAAGTTTACTTAAACTTTTAAATAGCTTTGGCATTCTAAAGATAAGGACAGATTTTGGTCTATAGTTTTTATTAATCAAGCACCTAAGTTTTTCAACTTAACTACAAATTCAGACTGCACCCATTAAAGTAATCCTTTCATAACATATAGAAATAATACCATAGGAAATGTAATAACTGAAATAGAACAAACACAAATGACATAGAAAAGGATTATAAACAGCATAAATGAAAAAATACTGATTACGTTTTTAATTCCTAGTGGCTTCATTCATTTATTTATTGATCTGTGAGAAATAATCCATAACTTGTCCTCCACCGTTTAGTTAGATAGATTGCTCTCCAGTTCATTGTATGTTGTAAGAATCAATATCCATGTTGCCCAATATAACCCGATATTGATAGAATGGTTAAGAGACAAAATACCACCAGCTCTCCTTTCACTGATTTTAGTATTTGACTGTAGTGTAGTAACAGACGATGTAGGTATTATAGATTGTTTATATATATATCATCCGCAATGGCCATGTCCTTAAATACATTGTATTTAATATCAGTTAATGTGTCTGATGTTATAATAGGAGTTGAATGCTGATTTCCCCGTGGATGGAACCTTATATCAAATCATAACACAGATTTTACCAGTGAAACACGTTCAGGTCGACACATTTCTCAGATAGTGATATTTATTCTTATCAAATATTGATGAACAATTTATCAAGCGTGTTATGTTTTTTACAGTAACATCTAAATGGTGTAAAACAGTATCAGATTTTGAAATATAAATCAGTGTAAGAATATGGACAATATATTTTATATTTCATGATAATTTGGGTGAGTATTTTTTAAATTCAATTTCAATTTTTCATATTGTAAATCAAATTTCTCTACATTTTTAAAAATTTTTTTGGATTTAAAAAATCTTTAACTATTAGTTCAATCAAGGGGTTGTCAATCTTCTGAATTGTTCATCATGTCTGACTGAAACTCCAAAATGTCTGGGAAGCTGTTGTGACACCGTGAGTAAGATGCTGGCTCACAAACTTGTTGGTTCAGATCTCAATCTAGGCAAAGGGCTAGATAATAAACTACAAATTTTTCAACCTGGTTTCATCCTATCAGTGATGCAGGTCAGAAGATCTGACATAAGGCTGTGCAAGATCTTTCGACTGTTGGAAATCGAAGATCAAGAGTAATCATTTGCTGCTGTCCTGGCAAAATTTACTTCTTTTCACACTGCATAGTGTTTTCTCTCATAAGCCCAATCAGTTGCAAACGAATACGACAACTTTATGGCAAATTTCAACAAGATAGGGCCTAATATGAATTTATTCAAAAGAGAATCTTCTCGATGGAAAGCTTGAAGTTGGTACTGTAATTTAGATTTGTACTGTTATTTGTTACACAAAGAGAAGAAAAACCCATTTTACCCTGCAGTCATTTTTAATGACATTTTTTTGATTCATTAGTTGATGGTTAGATCACAAGTCAATGCACACATATTTCTTAGCAAAGAGTATTTTGATTTGATTTGAATCTATGATTTGTAACATAAATAAAAGTCTTTATTTACTTTATTTAGAAAACTTGGTCTTGATTGATATCTTACCATTGGGATTGTAAAGAGGTTTTATAAACATTTAATGTCTGTTAGCACCATTTATAGCTTCTATTTGCATATTTCAATTTTCCATTGGATGGTTGTTATAGTCCAATACCACTTAAACTAAGAGTTTAATGTCTTCTCAATTGCAAAACCTAACAATAAATAAGGGTCTTTGTGATAGTGATGTCCTAAATGCTTAGTTTTAGTGGAATTACAAGAAGCACTAAAGTCTGACTGAAAATTGGAATGTTGCTTATAGATTGGTGTCACATATACACAGAAAAAGTTTAGAAAAAAGTTTTATGTATAATCTGTTCTTGTCTCCTGATTTCAAGTTTTATGTTCAATTTAATCTACTCCAATCTCTGTACTTAATTTTATGTGCCATTTATTCCTGTCTCCTTACTAAAAGTTTTATGTGCATTCTGTTCTTATCTTATCTACTGTAAGTTTATGTTCAATCTGTTCCTTTCTCTTTACATAGTTTTTGCCATCTATTCCTATCTCCTGACTTGGCATTTTGTGTACAATCTGTTATTAGCCCCTATCTTAAAGTTTCATGTGCCATCTATTCCTATCTCCAGATTTAATTTTAAGTGCAATCTTTTTCTATCTCATGATGTTGAGGTTTTATGCACAATCTATTCCTATCTCATGACATGAAAAAAAGTTTTATCAGCAATTTATTTCTATCTTTTGACAATGTCTGATATGCAATCTGTTTTTCCATTTGAATTGGGTTTAAGGTTTGATTTCTATTTCATTGTGGTTTTCTGGATGCGATGAGCCCATTTAAGGATTCAACTAACTCTAATTAAAAAATTGATTGTCATGAAACATAATTTAAAACTAGGATTACACCTTATGATATATCGAAACAGATATTAATCAATGTTATTTTGTTGAAGTAAGATAGATATTATAAGCCTTGGTAACACAAATATTTATATTCTCTAATTGATGCATAACAAACTTTAAACATATAACCAGAAGTAAATATTAGTTTTTCTCCAAACCTTTGATTTTAAAATGTTTATGTTATGATAATAGCTTCACCAAATGTTTTGAAAGATTCAAATGATCAAGATATAGTTTCATATGGTATTAAAGAGAATGTCTTGTTAAATTCGTTTTGTTAGATTCATTAACAGTTGGAAATAGAGTATGCTAATTCAGCTGTCCTTGCATCATTAAACATGGCATGGTATTTCCCGTCTTCATTAGCCAAAATTAGCTTGGCTGTGACAACAAATTGCACAATATAGGATACCTTTTTTTTTCCCTTTGGTAATTCAATTTTTGGGCCTGAAAGCAATATCTAGCATTTAACTCAAACTTTGAGTCTGAAGAAAAATTTGAGATGTACAATAAAAAAAATTCCAATTGTATTATAATAATCAAAGTGTACTGTAAACAATATGACTAGACTATTTTCTTTCTTTTCCACTCTTGAATACTTGTCACTACTTTAAGATGGCGATGATTTCCTGCACATCAAAAAAAATGGAATAATACAACTAGTGAAACTACTGTCTACAATTTCCTACAAGTGGAAAGAGCTTTTATGTGACTTCCAATAGCTACTGTCTCACTGTCTTTCAGAATGAATATTCTAGTCTTAAATCAAGGCTTCTGCTTTAATTGCAGCAGAACCAGACATTAGATATTCATTCTAAAAAGTGATAATTGAGCTGTATCAGCATGAAAGCAACTTTTTAGATGACTGTCTAGAAGGAAGGGCATGTTTTACAAAAATGGTTAGCAAACCATAATTTATGATCTTGGTCTTTTGCTTCCAATTCTTGTCAGCTTGTCTTGCCCTTTTACATCTACATCTTTGCAATCAGATTTGCAGGCTGTCTAGTCTAAGATCAGTTTTGACACATTTTAGTTCAAGAGACTTGTCTTTCAACACAAGATTTTATTTTAAGATGAAAAGATAAAAGCCAATGAAGATTGAAGTGTACACATTTGGTCCAGAAAAATAACATCTTTAATCTTTGGTCTGGATTGTGTCAATCATAAGTTCCAAATTGGCTTTTAACTGACAGTTCTGGTATAAACAATTTATATTAACTTAACTATAATAGATATTTTATTTGGCAGAGGTAGAAGAAGTTTACATGTTTTTAAAGAAATGAGATTATTAGTACGAATCTGGTTGTCTATATCAGCACGTCCTACAAATATCAAGGTATAACATCTTCATCTTATACCTTGACTGCAATGACCCACTTTCTTGTTTCAAGGCAGCTATTTGATTGGATTGTATGCTAGCTAATACATCCAATCTAAACCCTCGACAGAAAGACTGTGAAAAAATGATTACACATGAAATTTTAATTTGATTCAAACCAATGACTGTGAAACACGAAAGTTGGCCATTTCAGTCAAGGTATAAGATGAAGATGTAATACCTTGACCATTGGGAAGATGATATTAGGAGGGGTTATCCATCATTGTGATTTTGTATAGATTTCCGTCAGTGTGTAGCCTCCAAAGTTTCTTTTGACAAAAGTAAGCAAATGACATTAACACAACCTGCAATTGCCATGTAAGGACTGAGGTTATTTCAAAATTCATTCTAAATTAAGTTCTCTAAACACCAGCTATAAATATTTTGTGATTTATTGTCCCTGTCCATTTTGTAAGGTTTCTGTTTTTCTCTTAACTAGTTAAATATAGACTGTTAGAGACACATAGTGAATTATGTAACATATTACTTTCAAAATGTCCGCCTCGCAGCTGAAAACTGATATGTCATTTGAATGATGGCTTTTTCGTGACTTCTCATGATTCTATAGCTTGTATGATTTTATTCTTAGTAAATATTACAATGGACTAAATGATGCAGTTGTTAAGGCAACAATTTTTTGCCAAATATAGATATTTTTCCATGAGGTTTCAGATAAAAGATTGATTATTTTGAGGTGACTATTGTCAGCTCTACACAATTTCAGGCTGCTGCACTCTTGTATTGATGACTGGGACCTCAAAATTTGAATATTTTATTTGGAGTAAAGATGGGTAATCCTGTAATCCTCTTTTTCAAAGTCATATTATTTACTTCTAGAGCTTTCTTTAAATCCCTTGTCCAAATTTTTATCTGTACTTATAGTATGCTATTTAAATAATCAGTTTTAACATTTGTAACAATTGTGATTATTCGACTTTGCTATAGAACATTGCAATATTCTCTTGTCTATTCATATTCATAGAGTGGGATATTTGTCCTGTATAATATTTTGAAAGTGAATCATGTCAAATGAAAATGATTACATGATTTACAATACTGTTCTGTATTTATATCGGTCATTTTGACACACATTCAAATTTATAGAACAAATATAATGTCTAAATTCAGTTAATGGATCATTAAGTCAGATTTGTAGAGTCTCTAGAGTATAGGAGATGTCTGTATTTTATACCGTGATTGTATAAAGATTGATGTGATATTACATTTATCACGACATGATATAAGAATATTCTATTCTCTATAGAGATCCTCTACTCTTACACAATGAGACTGTGGAGAATTCATTAGATTTCATCTTCTTTCCTAGTTTCCACTCATAAATTCTATATACACCCATATCCAGACGTCATTTCACATTTCATTTCACAATAAACGCTCCTTATAAATATTAACCTGAGAAATTAGTCTCTACAATATTCATATTACAAATGGACCCCCATTCCATTAACTCTCTGGAACAATTGCATAATGTGTTTATTAAAGAATGTTTTTGTATTATTTGTAAACATTATATTATTCCAGTCTTTTCAGAATTTACATTGTTATTTCTCTTTTCATGCAGCGAAGAACATTTATTACAGTACCGGTACCATTTCAATTAAATCTTTATTACTCAAATTGATAATTGTTGCAAAAGAAGTATGTTCTCTTCTTGTGACCTTGGTCAGTGCTTCTATAGGAGAATATCTTCTATAACACCCAACACAAATGCTATCATTGGTAAAATTTTGTTTGTGGGTAAATTACAAAAAATGAAGAGCAAGTAAAATAGTTTCTGTTTTCATCAAAGGTATGCTGAAGTGGGTGTATTTTGACTTAATCTGTGACTTGTCATTTTCGGCAAGTATTCATTCTGAAAAGTTTAGATTCTGTATTTTAATGTTTTGATAAAAATATATCCATAATCCATAAAAAATATCGTAACTGACACATTTTTTTAGGTCCTTCCTTCCCTGATAGATTCCATATCTTCTAATTTTTGTGATATTTGTATCCCTATTGGGGAGTCTATCAGATTAGCATGGTTTGTTTGATATATAGGTCTAAAGCTGGGATTTGCAGTTAAAGATATCTTTACGCATAAAGATCAACCACACTTTAATGTCAATGACACAACAGTACTCATTTTCTTTAAGTGTGAAATTTTAAATCATAATTTCTGTCTATTTACTAGAACATTATATTATTTTGAAAGAAAATTATTCCAATGTTATATTTCACAACAAGAATGATTATGGTATTGATAATAATACTGTAGACTATGGACAATACAACCTGCCATTATGTAATGAGACTGAATGATGTGATATATAATAAGTGAAAACAAGAGGCTGATAATCAATGAAGTTATCACTTCTAGTCCCATTTGACCTTTTAAAACAATGTTTTTCAATTATCACTTGATAATTAGACCAGCTTGTTGTCATTTCCATATATAGCTTTACTTGATAATATCTACATTAACCTTTTAATTTCATTCAGATCAACAAAATATGGCAGCTTTTTTCAATCATTGGAGTTGTGCATTACAGAGCTTGTTTGATGTGATAAGAAATGAATTGAAGTAGACATGAAATATTGTTTTATTGCTTTGTTTTTTAATGCCAACAAAATTCTCTGTTGAAATAATACAATGCTGTTTTTGTAGAAATGGACAAGGGTCATTCTAGTTAGTTTGTTGTCTGTAAGGCCATGTCATTGGTGCTGTTCATTTACATCCTTCTCAGGGAAAGATGCCATTGCCAATGCTTCCAACATTGGGCCCCAGTGTCTACTTTCAACCCTTAACTATCCAATTTTGAAAGAGAGTTGTTATAGTGGCAAATGCAAGTTAGGTTAATGAATGCTTGTCTGATTTGGTTTTTACACTTTGTCAACCAACCTTAAATCATGGCTTAAAACCTCAACAATTTATCACATTAGAAATTGACTGGTTATTTTAACAAGTAAACAGATTATATCAACAGATCTATTGATGTTTATGACTGTTACCTTATTTGGTTATAACATTGATCAAAATAACTTGTTTACTTCAAACCTCTTGTCATTTATTTCTCTTAATCAGTCAGAAAGTTCTATAAATGGATCAGAAACACTCTGCAGTAAATACAATTAGTTGTTTCTATGTCAGTACTAGATAAATAGTGTTAAAATAAAAATCTGTACAAGCAAAACAATTCCATTTACCAAAAATCTCATCTAAAGCATGACAAAATAAGGAGCAGTAATGATATACTATTGGACTATAACTATATACTTGTTGTGCTGTAAATTTGAGCCAAAAGCACTCATTCCCAGTGCTAAATTTCTAATCATTTCAATAATTTTCAAGGACTTTAGGGTTGCAACCGTTTTTCAAGGGCAAGCTCATTCTTTTGAATTGCACTATTATTTTATGCATTACTTGCAAGCTCAATAAGATACGTAAACAATGGCATGTACAACTCCAATTCATTTCATTTCACTTTCTGACCACATGAAAATGTGTTGAAATGGAGAGTTCAAACTAATGAAATATTCAGTGTAATTAGTGTTTAGATAATGAAAATTTCATGGTTAAATGTAAGGGGAGAAGAAAGGATTTAAATTCTATAGAATTTATATTTATAGAAAGTTGAGAATAAATATTTTATTCTTATTATTACAAAGCTTACTTCAAATAAAACTATTCCATTTGATTAGAAACTAATAGTATTTATTTTAATATTTGTAGAAGCTTTTAATAAAACATTTCCATCGATTTCTCATTATTTTATTATCTTCTATATGAAATAAATATTAACTCTTCACTGATATATGTATTAGGCTGAATAAATGGAAACTATTAAGAATTTGTAAGAATCAGATTCAGGCCTTCTTATACAATTTTCATTGCTTAGGTTAATTTGAAGTAATTCAAAGAGAAATAGCTAGCTAAGAAGGATTCTGACAGCAGAAGACTATAATTGTGTCAAGAGAGATAATTATGTAGCTTTAAATATTTTAGGCCTGATTGACAGCTCTAATGAATTGCTTTTCTGAAAATGGAATTTGAATTAGTGGCTTAAAAGCATTTCTCTGCATTTTCCTGTTCTGTCAGAAGCTGTCTATGTTATTTCATACATTTAGTGATTTAGTGAACTCAATAATTCATTAACTGTGCAATCATATACTAATTCATAAAGTATTAAAAAAAACTTAAATCATTAACTAAATGCTATTTCATCATACATTCTTGCAGCCAAGTCTGTTTCCTAGATTAATTATCTGATTTAGAAAATTAACAGGTATGCAATTAATGATTAATTATTCAATAAAAAAAATTCAAAAAAGCTGAAAGGTTTCAATGGATTATAAAAGATTGTGGGAAATTAAGTGAAATAGTTAGTTGATTTGGTTGTACTTGACTAAAATTAAATGAAATGAAATGATTAGTTGTTTTGGTAGTACTCGACTAAACATTAAATGAAATGAAATGATGAGTTGTTTTGGTAGTACTCGACTAAAAATGAAATGATGATGATGTTTTGGTGGTACCTGACTAAAAATTAAATGAGATGAAATGATGAGTGGTTTTGGTAGTACTCGACTAAACATTAAATGAAATGAAATGATGAGTTGTTTTGGTAGTACTCGACTAAAAATGAAATGATGAGATGTTTTGGTGGTAATTGACTAAAAATGAAATTAAATGAAATGATGAGTGGTTTTGGTACTACCTGACTAAAAATTAAATGAGATGAAATGATGAGTTGTTTTGGTAGTACTCGACTAAACATTAAATGAAATGAAATGATGAGTTGTTTTGGTAGTACTCGACTAAACATTAAACGAAATGAAATGATGAGTTGTTTGGTAGTACTTGACCAAAAATAATGAGATGAAATGATGAGTTGTTTTGGTAGTACTCGACTAAACATTAAATGAAATGAAATGATGAGTTGTTTTGATGGTATTCAACTAAACATTAAACGAAATGAAATGATGAGTTGTTTTGATGGTATTCAACTAAACATTAAACGAAATGAAATGATGAGTTGTTTGGTAGTACTTGACCAAAAATAATGAGATGAAATGATGAGTTGTTTTGGTACTACCTGTACTAAAAATAAAATGAGTTGTTAATGATATATTATTTTTATTAGTATGAAATGATGAATTATTTCTTCCAATAGTTTTTAAAAAAGCATTGAAATAACATTTTTATCTCATTGTTCTAGAGAAGAAGAATATCTCATGCAATAAGTGTTTTAACATAAGTTCTGCAGGAAATGAAAAGAAATAGAGTTTCTGATAAAGTTCTGTAATAAGTAGTTAAGTAGCTCTGACAAATGAAATGAGTTTTATTCAGTAGTTCATTAAGAAAACTTATTTTGTTAATAAATTGTGATGTTTGGGAGTACTGGGTACATGTTTGAGATGTCAACACTGTGTTGAACCAACTCACTTACTGATGTAAAGGTTAATAAGTTTAATTGTATACAATAAATTTCTTTTATAATAATGGATAGAGAAAGTAAAGAGAATCATTTTTTTCTAGATTTATGGTTTTAATTAGTACATATCTTTTGTACTGAAGTTTTTATCGTCATCATTCAACTTTTATTATATCAAAATACATTGTTTATGTATCATTTATTATTAAAAGTTGTATTTTATAATTTTATATAGCCTTAATGTAGATATATCAAGCATGACTTCACTGAACTTTAAAATGATTATTAAGAGGTTTTGTATATTATTATATTATGCCATATGCATGTACCAAATGACCAGATATTGAAGAAAATGCCTCAATTCTTAGTCTCAGGAAAAACTTTCTAATATCTCTTAGTCTCAGGAAAAACCTTATTATATCTCTTGATCTGAGGAAAAACCTTTCTAATATCTCTTGGTCTCAGGAAAAGTCTTCTGAGGTCTTTTTTTATTTCAGGGAAAATCTTTTATTTAATGCCTGAGGAAAAACCTTCTCATTTCTCTTTGTCTAAGGAAAAACCTTCTAATATCTCTTAGTCTCAGGAAAAACCTTATTATATCTCTTGATCTGAGGGAAAACCTTTCTAATATCTCTTAGTCCCAAGACAAACTTTCTAATACAGGTATCGCTCTTCGGTCCCAGGGAAAACCTTTTTATGTCTTTTGATCTTATTAAAAATCTTTTTAGTACCGGTACTTAAATTTTTGATTGATTTTGTACACTTTAAATCTAAGAAAAAAATTCATTGACTTAAATTTCGCATTAATCAGGCTTCATTACCAACTTCATAAAATCTTAAAATTGATTTTTTTCTTGTTGCTAGGATTATATTTTCCAATTTGAACGATTTGACTTCGATATTGTATATAATTCCTTGACCAGTTGTATATTGACAGAACAATTACTGGTATTGAGGCCAATATCTATCTAGGATAATTATACACTCAGGAAATATGACAGTGTGACTGTAGGCTAGTTACAAAGATCATCAGCCTATTTCTGTCAATCAGATGTCTATCTGCATCTCTAATGTTTTCTGTGTACTGTCTTAATATGATCTATGAAATGTAATATTTTTTTAATCTCAGACTAATTAATATTATAAGGATTACCTAAACATTTGTTTTTGCAACTTAAAGTGTTCAATTTCATGTATTTTTTTTTGGGGAGTTGTTTTCAGAATAAAGTCTGGTTCTTCAATTTAATAAACATACAGGCCAAAATGATGGCAGGTCAAAATCTGGGGATTTTATTCTCTCCATCAGATATACAGAATTATGTTGATAATATTTGATGATATACCCCTTCAAAGGAATCTTGGAAATAATGTCTTTCTTTATATTAATGTTAGTTATTACATTAATGGCCTCATAAACGATGAATGAGCTCTTATCTTTTAGTCAAGCAGATTATAAGATGACTATGTCTCTTTAAACAAATCTATAAAAGGAACGTCTTTCTCTATATTAGTGTTAGATATTACATTGGTGGTGTCAGATATGATGTCAACAAACCGTCAGCGAGGAGCAATCTTCTATCAGCTTTATTTGTTCCAAATAGTGCCATGTTTAATTTTGTTGATGTGATATATTTCAGAGTAATGACATCAATGGGTGTTTTGATGATAACATTATCAGTTGTTGGTGTTAGTTGGTTAGATAAATTGAACGCAGACACCAACAGATGTGTTTCAGCTTACTATGATCGACATCATGCCATATCTTTCTTTGGAGGTGAGTGTAAAAAAATCAATATGAGTGACAATATTGTCAACAGCAGTTCTCTACTATTCCTGGTCATAAAGACTGAAATAAATGGAAGTCATATTGATGAATGAGGATCAGAATTTGACATTTAATATTTTATCAAGATTGGAATGACAACCACATCTGACACAACCTTTACCTAATTAATTTTAATATTAAATTTCATTAGATACCAAAAAAACCTAGAAATGTAAATAATCAGAAGATAGATCGTGTTTTTTTCATAGTTGTGCAATGAGATCATTTGTGCTCAGTTTTCTTCTGAAGATGATTCTTTTGTCAGAACTATTTGATATAGCTTTAAGGATAATTTAAACTTTTTGATGTAGATAAAAAGAACTACATGTCTTTGATACCAACAATCAGAACTATTTGATACCAACAATCAGAACTATTTGATACTAACGATCAGAACTATTTGATACTAACGATCAGAACTATTTGGTACCAACAATAAGAACTATTTGATACCAACAATCAGAACTATTTGGTACGAACAATCAGAACTATTTGATACCAATAATCATAACTATTTGATACTAACGATCAGAACTATTTAATACAGAAAATCAGAACTATTTGATACTAACAATCAGAACTATTTGATACCAACAATCAGAACTATTTGATGCCAACAATCAGAACTATTTGGTACCAACAATCAGAACTATTTGATACCAACAATCAGAACTATTTGATACTAACAATCAGAACTATTTGGTACAGAAAATCAGAACTATTTGATACTAACAATCAGAACTATTTGGTACAGAAAATCAGAACTATTTGATACTAACAATCAGAACTATTTGATGCCAACAATAAGAACTATTTGATACCAAAAATCAGAACTATTTGATACCAACAATCAGAACTATTTGGTACCAACAATCAGAACTATTTGATACTAACAATCAGAACTATTTGGTACAGAAAATCAGAACTATTTGATACTAACAATCAGAACTATTTGATACCAACAATCAGAGCTATTTGATACCAACAATCAGAACTATTTGATACCAACAATCAGAACTATTTGATACTAACAATCAGAACTATTTGATACTAACAATCAGAACTATTTGATGCCAACAATCAGAACTATTTGGTACCAACAATCAGAACTATTTGATACCAACAATCAGAACTATTTGATACTAACAATCAGAACTATTTGATATAGAAAATCAGAACTATTTGATACTAACAATCAGAACTATTTGATGCCAACAATCAGAACTATTTGATGCCAACAATCAGAACTATTTGATACCAACAATCAGAACTATATGGTACCAACAATCAGAACTATTTGATACTAACAATCAGAACAATTTGGTACAGAAAATAAGAACTATTTGATATAGACAAACAAAACAATTTGATAAGGAAAATCACAACTATTTGATAAGGAAAATCTTAACAATTTGATAATGGAAATCAGAACTATTTGATAAAAGAAATCAGAACTATTTCAGATCTATTTGATAAAAGAAATCAGAACTATTTCAGATCTATTTGATAAAAGAAATCAGAACTATTTGATAAGGGAAATCAGAACTGTTTGATAAGGGAAATCTGAGCTATTTGATAGCACAAATCAAAACTATTTGATAGTGCAAGTGAAAGAACAATCAGCTGAAATGCAAATCTTCAAATGACAATGTTATATATTTTCACATGAATTGTTATTTTCAGTTTTACAAGGATACACAAATCTATGTCAAATAATATATTCTTATCAGGTTTCATATGAACAGCTAGCTCTTGTTTTAAACTGATAATAATTACTGAAAGTTGATATTAATGTGTGTTTTAGATCATTCAGATTGGAAATATGATAAACATGAGGATAGTTATTATGAAGATTATGATGATGAGTATGTAAAATCAAGTCACTGTGTCCGAGTTAGAGATAGAGAATTAACAGATACTGACTCTAATGGTTATTTGAAAGATGATCAAAAAAATGACATCAACAAAAACAACAATCAACCTCAAAAATCAACAACTTCCATTAAATTTAAAGGCTCCAAAAACAAACGCAAAAAAGAAAAGAAGAAAAAACGAAGAAAAAAGAAAAAGAAAAATGTAATGTACATGTATCTATATACTGAAACTTTTCAAAGACCGAACCTACCATGTTTTCCAATTTCCACAAAGATTCTGTGTGCTATGAACTTTGCATGTTAATGAGCTGTTTGAAGCTGAAATTCAAAAATTGCAGCTCCCCTTTAATATTTTATACTGTATGACTTTGGTTGTTTGGAAGAGCCCTATACTGTAGTTGTAGTAAACCTAATACAGTTGTAATTTCTAGTAAGAGATTTTGGAACCTAGATCTTTATGCCATTTAACCAGTAATTTTGGTTTTTTTATTGTATTGCAGGTAAATAATTGAAATAAACAAAATGAGATGAAATTTCACTGTGTTTATTTTCAACTTGTTCTGTGGTAGAAAGTTGTGGGACCAGGAAGGTGAAATGATATGAAGACAAGGATTGTATACCACCAATACAGCTCCGTATTTAGTTAGATATAAATCATATAATATATATACATGTATCTGTGATAATGTAACTTGATTAGTGTCAGGTTGTTAAGACAACATTCAAATTGCAGGCAACATGACATCTATCAAGAGCTCTTAAAAATTTTGGCATACTAAAAATACATCACCTATACAAATTTCATGTTTTTCTTCTGATGGTTACATTTCTAGTTCACGATCTGCCAACGATTTGCTTTCAATCCTGTACACATATAAATCAATTGAGACAAATCAACTAATCAAAACTGACTCTTGTCAGTAAAATGTATGTAAATTTATAAAAGTGCTGAATTCTGTCTTCTGAATGATATTTTCAAGAGTTAATTACTTAGTTCATGCTGTATAAATTTCAAATGAAGTGTTGATTGAGATAGAGTATTGGTTTTGGCATGTTAGAAAGAACAGGACATTCATATTTTTGTATAACTTTCTTTGTGGTAAAAGTGCAACATATATATTTAATTGATATGTATAGCGGTGTCATTGTTTTGATGATTGTTGTCAAAATGTTTGTTATTAAAATTATATTGTTTTATACAAACACAGGTTTATCTAATGGATATATGACAAGATGTTAACTTCCCTTATTACAAGTTTTAGAGTGAAAATGTGACGTTGGCTTTACCTGTACCTTATAACTTATGAAAGCAATGTCAGTTTCAGCATTTGAATACATGTAATACCAATTCCCTGAAAGTCAGATTTACACTCTGAGAAGTGGTACAGGTATAATAATAAATAGGCTCAATTGGTTGTCTGGGGATTGAATTTGATACAGATTTCAGAGACAGAGAAGAATGCACTACATAGTAGCAATAGAGTTTTGAAGTCATTATGTAAAGCCAAATGAATTCATGGTTGTAATTGTCAGTCTGGTAAACAGTTAAAAAGAGTGGAATTTTTTAAGAACAATTTATTTTTCACTTTTCCACAAAAATGGAATGTAAGTTAACTCTAACATAATCTTCACATGAAATCTGTCCATACAAACATAATCTTTACATGAAATCTGTCCATACAAACATAATCTTTACATGAAATCAGTCCGTACAAACATAATCTTTACATGAAATCTGTCCATACAAACATAATCTTTACATGAAATCTGTCCGTACAAACATAATCTTTACATGAAATCTGTCCGTACAAACATAATCTTTACATGAAATCTGTCCGTACAAACATAATCTTTACATGAAATCTGTCCGTACAAACATAATCTTTACATGAAATCTGTCCGTACAAACATAATCTTTACATGAAATCTGTCCGTACAAACATAATCTTTACATGAAATCTGTCCGTACAAACATAATCTTTACATGAAATATTTCAATACAAACATCTTTACATGAAATATTTCAATACAAACATCTTTACATGAAATATTTCAATACAAATATAATCTTTACATGAAATCTGTCCATACAAACATAATCTTTATATGAAATCTGTCCATACAAACATAATCATTATATGAAATCTGTCCATACAAACATAATCTTTACATGAAATCTGTCCATACAAAAATAATCTTTACATGAAATCTGTCCATACAAACATAATCTTTACATGAAATCAGTCCGTACAAACATAATCTTTACATGAAATCTGTCCATACAAACATAATCTTGACATGAAATCTGCCCATACAAACATAATCTTTATATGAAATCAGTCCATACAAACATAATCTTTACATGAAATCTGTCCGTACAAACATAATCTTTACATGAAATCTGTCCATACAAACATAATCTTTATATGAAATCAGTCCATACAAACATAACCTTTATAGATATTTTCAACAATAACCTTGCCTCAGTGGACCTGTGCTGTGTTTAGCTGTCTGCTCTATCTAAATAGTTATCAAAATAAAAAAAATATCTTATACTTTAGGGAACAATTATCAAGTGTTTTATGAGTCTTTGACAGAGTAAAAGTAACCTAAAGATGGTCTCAAGGTCTCATTTTACTAAACATAGGATCAGGGTATAGACAGAAATCAGCTAATTTCTCTCCAATGAGATGCAAGTCTTCCTTTCAAAACATGATCTGGAGAATTTCTTTGGAGTTTTTATAAAAATGTGCTGTGCTAAATACAGTATAAATCAAAGCTATTGCACATTGTCATTATAAATTTATGAGACTGAGGTTAATATGAATTTGTACATTGAGTTTCACAAAATTCTGATCATAACTGTAGACTCTTACAATATTGAAAATGAAAATATATTCACTCATGGACATCAATATGCAACCACACATCAGGATGTTGGTGTAACAAAACATGGTGAATTTCAATACAATAATAGTTTATTAAATATTTTAAATGTATATTTCTATGAGTAAGATATTTACAAGTAATTTTCCCAACCTGCAGCTGAAATCAATAACCTGTGCCAATTCTAAACTCCAAACTCGCAACCCTCTGAAAACGATTAAAAATGCCCCAAATTTTTTTGATATGGTAGAATTTGATCAACATAAATAAATAAGTGTAATTTGTCAGACACTAAGTTTTCTTATAACATTGTTATCTTTGAACAGTAATTCAAACACAGTAAGATGTTTTGTGAAATTATAAAACTTATTTGTACATAGTACAATGCCACTAAACATTTCTGAAACCTCACTAAAAACTTAACAAATATATATTATATACTATAAATAAATATTTCTAAAATAATACAAATAACACTTCCTGTTCTAAATTCTGATCAAACTGTTGTGACAAACAAGGTGCTATGGATTATCTCCCTTTAATATAAATGTGACCTTAAATAAGTCATATGGTGTAAACTACTACTGTGAAATTATTTCTTTTCAAAGGCATTGGTGTTTATGGTTATCTCTACTCTACTTAACTAGTAATTCTAATGCTTTCTCTCTTTTTTTTATGTGTGAATCTTATTGTTTCTAGACATAGCTGTAATCATCACAACTATAGACCTTATTCATGCCTCGTTTTTTAAGACACTGAAAGCAAGCCATTTTGACGTCAGTAGTCACTCGCTCAACAACAAGAAATCAGCTTAAAGAAATGTGTGAAGATAAAATATATTTCAAAGTATCTTTATTCCAAATTTAATGATGTAACATATGATTAGTTGGAGAAGAAGACTTTAAAGACATTAAGGTGCGATTTTATGTAGTGTCTGACACATTACATTTCTTTGCGTTATGAGCGTTGTTCTTGGCAGAAGCGTGAATAAGATCTATTGTCTGTTATTTCAAGTCAATTAACAACACTTGTAAATTAGTTTTAGTAATTTGTGGGGGCATGAATTTGTGGAATGGCTGATCAATGAAATCAACGAAAAAAAAGGTGCCCAAACAAACAATAATAATTTCACATGAATTAATATCATTCTCAAAATTCAAAACATTGTTAAGCTACATGTCAGGTCATATCTCTTACATCAATAAAATTATGAATTCTAAGAAATTTGGTCAACTTTTACATGAAACTACATACACATATATGCACAATAATATTTCTTATAAACCACCATTGCACAAGAAATATTGAAAATATGTATGAAATAATTTGTAACAATCTATCACAGCTTAATGCATCACATCACCAATATATAATTCATTCATTACAAAAACATCATCAGAGCTAACCAGTTTGACTGTCCAATTACAGATATAAACAATGAACCCACTGCAATGTGAATACATTGAGAAAGGTGGTTGCAAAGTCATGATCATAACTTGGGTTCATTGTTCACTACTTATATCTCAAATTCAATGGCAAAAAAGTTGAACATTCTCCAAACTACAATATAGATATACCAAATAAGCTCTGATATGTTTTTGTACATAGAATACTATTTATCCCTTATATCATCAATATATACATCAAAATGACTTTGGTATTCCCCTGAAAATAATTTGATTAAATCAATATTTTATACATTTATCACAATAGGAATCAAAGATATAGCTCACAAAAGCTTTTTACTCTACAAAATACTAGCTGTAAATTCTTATCTCTATATGAAAATCTTTAAGTAAATATGTCACCTAATGCATAGTGATTCAATCAGGTTCTAAATTCAAATTATGCAACACTAAAAATATGCACAAAAATTTACAATACAAACACCCAAAATTGAATGAATTCTTTGCACAAATCAATTTATTAATTTTTTAAGAAAAATATACTATTTACACAGTACTTCATAAATACATATACAGTATAGTTTCTGGTAATACACATGTTTGATTTCAATCTAATATCTGCCTCAAATCACTTTTATAAGAAGTAAGCATAAGTTAAATTGAAAAAAAACTTTAAATATAATCTTAATATCGTAAGCATTAAATTCATATTGGCCCCAAAGCAAGCAATTACTAATTTTCTTTCCACTTTTTCTCTAATGAAACTACATTGTCATTGTAATAAACATAAGAGATCTCTAATAGCCAAATTAATACTCTACATCCATAAAACTATACATTGCAAAATTTTCATTCCAATCTGTAGGTATATGTTTTATAATAAATAAAATAACATGAGATGTTTCAATGAGACAGGTCTATGAGTGTTTATGAAAACTTTGCTATGGACAGTCTTTGGTTTGACACGTATCATGAACTTGTGATTGAAGGCTTCTTAGAGAATCATGCACCTGAAATTGGAAAATAGTTTATTTAGAAGTATTATCAAGATTTAAACAAGGTTCTTGCTTTGAAATCTTAAATATGTTAAATATAATGAATAAACTTCTAGAAGTCATAGCTTAAAAAGGATACAGTCATATATTAATTCTCTGGTTTCATAAAGGAAATGAGATTATTCTTCAATGTTACATCCACCTTTATTCACTAACTCATGTCTTAACTATTAATATTTATCGCAGACAGATCTGATGTAAGATTTCAATTTCAAAAGTGAATCATTAATAGTTGTAAATATTTACCTCTTGTAATAAATGTATATTAGCTTTAATAACAGTATGTAAATGATTAATAGTTGATTCATGACTTTCACGTTGCACTTTATAAGCTTCATCCATCATGTGATCCCTAAATGGTAAATAAAATAGATTAGATAAATATACTGTAAATCTCACAATCACAATACTATACAGTTTATATCAATTCAAAATCCAAATATTAATTCATATAAAAATCTTCACTATAAATAGGGTTATTTTGACATTTAGATATGGTATGGTGTTTGTCTGCTAAAATTTGAGTCTATTACAGTCAGTAATAAAAACTTTCAAAATTTCATAAACATTTATAAGTTCTGTACAAATTCAGATTAAAAAAAAAAATTTATAGGCTAAAGCTGTTGATAGGTCAATTGATGTTCAAATTTGCTGATGCTGATACAGCAGGGAATTGTAAGTAATTTTATTACCTGAATAATAATTTAGTTTGTGGTGTCCACATTGATGCCATCTCTAGTCTAGCTTGTATGACTAATATTTTATAAGTTAGCCCAACAGCTGATAATAATAGGAAAAATACTCTACAATAGAAATAATTCTAACATGACCAGTTTAATAACTATAACATTAACCTGAAAGTAAATGTATTATCAGAAGTGTTCATTGGACACAAATCTGAGGTGGGTCTATTGTCTCAATTCTCTACCAAGTGTTTCTTTAATACAAATATTTCACATTTATGCATATTAGGCTAACACAGCCCCTTCAAAAATTGATACAAATGATCTTTCATGTCATTATTTAATTTTTTAACATGTTTTAATAGTGTTAATGTGAATATCAATATATCCCTTCAAATAAATATCAAATATTACTTACAAAATACTACACACTGTTAATAATAAATTAGTTCTTGGAATACTGAAAATATAAAATATATTCATTAGATTATATTACATCACTTCCAAATGTCTACAGCGCACAAACACCCAGATTTCCAGTGCGCTAATTATACCAATACAACAAAGGCCCAGTTCTCATTCAATGCTTAGTCTGGAATAGATGGAATTATATACTTACTGTTGTAAGCGAACTTTTAATCTACAAAAAGCTTTATATGGTTCAGTACAATCAAAACCTGAAATTAAAAAAAAAACATTGATTCTTGATAATTACTGATTCCTAAAGAGGTATGCCTCATTGACTCTTTTGGAACACCAAATATTGCTCAGCAATCAATAATATAATTAAATATTCATTTCGTGACATTTTTCTTAATGATCTTGTAATAAATGAATATAATCAAAACCACATAGAAAATTAGAATATAATCCTTTTACAAACTTCAGTAAATTTTAAAAGCACAGCTTGGCCCTCTGTTCTGCATTTGTAACCAACACATAAACTACACCCGTGTACATATTTGTGCTCTACAATTCCACATGTAATAAAGCATACTTACATTTGACAATATAGAAAAAAGGTATTCTGTCTATCCTTGATGGTTTTTGGTCCACATTATTATTTGATTCACATGTTAAACAAGTCTTTTTATCACTAGGCCTTGTTGGTTCTGTTTTCATATTGACACTTCCACACTTTAAACAAACATCACTATCAGTCTCACTTGAATTATCTACTTCTTGTTCCACATCAAAACTACTACAACTTTCACTTAATGATGAACATTTATCACTTTTTCTATAATCATTTGCACTGATTAATGTTGATTCTTTTTCCTGTAATGATCAATGATATACATCAGACATTTCATTACAATGTATAATAATGAGAAAAACTGATATTATACTCCTAAATGTAATGATCACAATTCAATACAACATGCAATGATCCATCTCAATACAAACTGACTGTAAGTATAAATAGTACATCATCAAAAGTCATTTCATTACAATGTGTAATGATCAAATAATGTTCAAATATATGCCCATCACATGTAATGATCAAATATAGTAAACTCACTCAAAATGCCTGTAGTGTTAGATAAAAGCATACCATCCTAAGACAAGTTCATTACAATGTATATAATGATGAAATCATGTATATTAATTGAAAACCTACAAGTAACCTAATGTTAAAAATAGTAGTAAATAAAATTCATAATTGTATAAGAACAAATTATCACAAAATAAACATGTTAAAAAATTCACAAAAATGACTGATTTTCAAAGTAAAATAAAACAAGTTACTTATTAATAGAAACCAGATATAGGGCTCCTTTAACACAAACAAGAGCCTGTTTTAGTTACACTTCCTTACATGTTCGGACAACCAAAACAATTTTGACCCGATTGGAAAGGTCACACCCTTGAACCTTATTGTATTATTAGTCGATTTGTATTAGGCCATATAGAGTAGTTTTATTTTATGTATGTAGTATACTAGTATAATATAATTAATGAAAACAATTCAACCACAACAAATAAAGATCGACTCTATACTGTTGATCTACAGCTCTGCTTCATTAACCTTCATTTATAGGCTTTTCATCATTCTTTTCAATTCAGCTATAAACTACCTTATCTTAGAAATCTCATTAGAATATAAACAGATTTTATACATGAATGATCTTACACTGATTCACACTTTAGAGAACTTAGTCTACAGTCTACATTTACAAACACTAGTACAATAATATGATTATCAAAAATTCAAAAACAATTCATTTCCAAATTAACCAAACATGTCTTTTATGAATTATCAAAATTTATCAAGATAACAAAAATATTCTACAGACTTATTTCTTACATATATTCAATAATATACATACCACAAGCGACAAAGTCAATTAGCCTAACCACAACATGTTGATTGTAAATATAAAGAATGGTATTGTAATACTTGATGTATAATATTGACAGGTATACAGTATATTGATTATTCAACAATCTGTTACATACTCTTACACATACTTTAAATATTTACATACTTTTATCATTTTTATATGCTGTTTCACATACCTTTATAATTTATCATATCACAAATTAATATTACTTCTACATATCCTTTAACATATCTGTATAACTTACAAATATAACTTTTACGTATCCTTTTACATACCTTTATAACTTACAAATATTATTTTAACATATCCTTTTGCATACCTTTATAACTTACAAATATTACTTTTACATATCCTTTTGCATACCTTTATAAATTACAAATATTACTTTTACATATACTTTTGCATACCTTTATAAATTACAAATATTACTTTTACATATCCTTTTGCATACCTTTATAAATTACAAATATTACTTTTACATATCCTTTTGCATACCTTTATAACTTACAAATATTACTTTTACATATACTTTTGCATACCTTTATAAATTACAAATATTACTTTTACATATCCTTTTGCATACCTTTATAACTTACAAATATTACTTTTACATATACTTTTGCATACCTTTATAACTTACAAATATTACTTTTACATATCCTTACAACATCTAAGAACAGATTATATCATAATAATATAATCATAATATATACTTACAGAATCATGGGACTGTTTCCAGAGATTTTCTAAAAGTCTGTATGTAGAATCCCTTGACATAAATGATCCAAACACAACCTGTCAAGAGAAAGTAGTAATGAAACTAATAATAATAGAGTATTTGAGAAGTAGGTACAGTATGTTCTGAAAGCTGGACATCTTAAATCGAGGTCACAGGAAATAATTTCCTATCAAAGAATCACAAAATAAACCCAAAATCCATACAACATATTGGTGAAATAAGATTTCACATTGCTTTCTTATAACTTAGAATACTATATATGAATCACAAAGTCAAACAAAAGAATAAAATGCATAGATCTGGGTTTGATATAGTTTGTATTATGCTCACATAAATCAGTAATTATATAATATGCATAAGGTATCAAAATCTAGTAATATCATACAAAACAATTGAAAATGCTCAATAGGAATAACTAAAGTAGACGAGGTACAATGTACAGTAGAAAATGGTAGAAGCAAATCATGCCTACACTGTGTATGAGCCCGTACCTTGTGTATCTTGAGCAGCTATGACACGCGTGGTGCCAGGCAGGGTATGCTTACTCTACTAGACACCTGATACAACTTTTCATTATGAAATACTTTCTCACTTATGATTGATATACTTCCTCATATGAAAAGTTCATTTAGCTGCTACCAATATTTTTTTTGAAATGTTACAGATTTCGGGGTTTTGTTTTGCACTTTGTTTATACTTGGTTTATTTATTCACTACTGAATCAATAACCATGCACCGTACAACACACCAGATCATGTTTTTTACTGGCTCAAGTCTATTCTTTTCATTGTACTGACAAGTCTGTATAAATCTGTTCATAGGTTCCAGATTAAAGGGGAGTAAGCTTTAAGTCTCTTACCTTAGTGTCCGCTGTTTGAATACCAATTGCATTAGGAAAGACTAGAGCTGTTTTCTCTCTTGTAATACATATTATATCACTGAATGGTATTTCAACCTACAAACAGGGACATAACTCTCTCAGACATAATATCAATACACGTCAATCTCAACTAATAATCAATGGATAGATTCAAGCAGTTAATGTGAAGTATTGTATACAATTTAAACCCGATTTATACCATTTCACTCAAACACCTTTAAATCTGACAGAAATAAGGTTTTAACGTTTCTTTAACACTATTTCAAAATTTCAAACCATTTCTGGTGCACACTACTCTTATTTTGAGCAATTAAAATGCATCATCTAAATATCAATAATATAACATTTAAATATTAATAACATTTAAATATTAATAACATTTAAATATCTATAACTATAACATTTTAAATATTTATAATATAACATATTTAAGTAATAAATTTCATGTAAATATTTTTAGTTTTTCATTACAATATTGATAACATTAATATGGATAATATACAGTATTTAATTTTGATGATTTAAACATTTTAAATAATAAATTTAACATTTAAATATTTATCGATTAACATTACAATATTGATAACATAACATTCAAAATTAACACCATAATATAACATACCTGACGACCTCGACCTTTAATTTTAGAATAAAAACAGATCCAATTAGGTGAAACATACATTAATCCCTGTAGCAATATATCACCTTTAAACGCACAGGAAAAATCTGAAATGATATAAAGAATGATCATATAATTATATATCAGCATAAGGCATTAAAAGTAGTGAAATGAAAAAAAAATATGAAATAGATATTAGGATTAGTTTAGTCTAAAAGATCAAATTAACTAGTAATTTGAATCATATACATTTACAAGTTTCAATTTTTAAGCAATACTTCAACGTGTTAAATCCATAAAACTCAAAGGGCAGTATTGTATTGTTCACCAAAGAACATGTTTTAAGTTTTGAAGAGTTACAATTTTGCAAATTTGCATCATATGGTCTCCTTAATTTTAAACTTGGTTTGTTAAAGGTGTAGTTTATAGTTTATAGTTTATTTGATTTGAAACTATATTTGCAATCCAATTTTGATAATATTTTTTCAACAAAGAAACCAATAATGATTTTCAATTAAATATAAGAATGAATTTGTAAGAATTGATGGCAAACACTCCAGAAACTGTGAGTGGTTATACAATATAGGGTCATTATTTATTATCAAATAAAAACATAAATCAACCTACACAACCATCTCCAAAATGACTGTTTATGAAGAAGACAATGTTAGTAGGGTATTGACCACACTATTCTATAATTAAGAAGACACAATAATGATAGTTGTTAGATTAAAGAACTCGCTGGTCAACAGAAAGTAATTAGATCATCTGATGGTACCAATCACAAACTATCAATTTCCATTACACCAAATGTTGGAGAGAATTATTTATTATCAACAGATAATAGGACATAGCCTGATAATATTATATACACGATATATTACATTAGAATGAAATCATACAACTATATAGTATTAATAGTATTACTTAACCTAGACAATCTTCATACTTTTTCTCCTATGAAGCAAAATTTTGATCCAGCAATTTTGCTACAAGTATGGACCAAGATACCTAGGCCAGACTCATCTACATAATGTCGTCTTTTAACTAGACTGCAATAACTACAATTCTTGTCTAGAACAATGCAGCGATTTCAATGGATTGTATGCTAACTAATACAGCCAATCAGAGCCCACAGCAGATATCCTATAAGAATTATAGCTTACAGCTTACAGACTTTCTGACGATTGCTCTGATGTGCTGCTTTCATTGGTGCACAATCCAATAAAATTAACAAACCTCATTGTTTCATGAAATGTGTCTATTGCAGTCAAAGTATAAAACAAAGTTCTATTGGCTTTGACATTATTAAGAAGGGCTATACTAACAGTTGGTAATCTTTGTTTTAGAACAAATAAATTTTTGGCTTCAATACATTTTAATTGGTATTTTTGTTGAATTTTCTTCATATTTTCGGTGACAATTCCTGATGGATATCAGAAATATGTTAGTGTTGGCACATCCCCTTTCAGACTAGTAAGATATAAGTGAGTAGTGAGCATGGTTTAGGAGAAATATCAATATGAAGTCTATATATTAGATATTGATTAACTGTCATAGGTATACAACTAATAGATTATCATCAACTTTATCTATGAACCTATATCTTTAACTTTAAATATATACAATTACTCTTTACAAACCTTTTCAACATCCATCATTGAGAATATTTATGAGAACCTTAACAAGTTAATGAATGTAAATCATGGACAAGAATTCAGTCTCCATTCCATGAAGAACTACTGTTCTCCATTGAATCAGGTCTGTAGAATAATCAATTGTTTCAAGATATTAGTTGAAAGGTATTCTAAATCAGACAGTCTAGAAAATTTTAATTAATGAGATCTTGAAAAATAAAATGCAATGAATGGAGTTTTAACATCCTACTTTCAAAATATAATCTGTATAAATACATAGTAATCAATTAAAACAACAATACTATACAAAAAAAAAATACTTCTTAAAGCAGGTCACAATTTTTCTGATCCAGAACATTGTAAAACCAACATGTTTTAGAACAAATGAACATATTGGCAACTGTAGCTATTTCTTTACCCTTTGCACAAATACATAAATTAATTTGGTCATATTGATGACAATTATGATGCCAAAGAACCTATAACAGGTCTGGGTAAGTTTCCAGATGTCTCCAGTTTGATTGCCTAATGAGATGGAAAAAATTGTTAGGATGTATGATTAGAATCATTTTTACAGGCAAGCAAGATATTGTTACTTAATAATGTGCTCAATGCTGATGTGTAATAGGTAATTTCTTCCCTTCATTTACATTATATAGACACAGCTTTATGGGACAACAATCACTGGTTAAAGTTTCATGCAACGTTTCGACGTGTTTCCCCCATCGTCCTCAGGGGGAAACACGTCGAAACGTTGCATAAAACTTTAACCAGTGATTGTTGTTCCATAAAGCTGTGTCTATATATCGTACTCACAATTGCTAAATGCCATTCAAAGACTTCATTTACATTGTTTGTTGTATGACCCACACTAAAGGAAAATATAAAGATACTGGTTGCCACAAGATCCAGTTTTTTCCTGGTCCACTGGGAAAAAATGGACATGGCAGCAATCTCAAGTAAGACTTGACAAGTGGAAAACTTCTTATTACGTGTGTAGACGACAAAATTTCCCTGCACGTGTCACCTGATAGGTCTGTCATAAATAGGACTTAACTTTGAAATGTTGCAATAATAATCACGCACGTTGACTTATAAAAAATATCAAAGAAGAAATGTATGCTATATATGTACACCTAAATCTATTATTTATTCATACAACATGACCCACGAAATAGTTATTATTATTCAATACAACAATCAAAATATTATACAGTCATATGAATAATAATACTATTGGGATATTCTCCATGTCAAGGCTAATATTCATTCATTCTAGGAAATAGAGGTTTTAACACAATAATGTATGGAATCTATAATGATTGAAATTCTTAACCAACATTTTAGCACGACTAAATATGTGTCATAGGCAATGCCCTACATTACCCTGTTAGAAGTTTTATGTTACTAATCTTCCTCCAACAGCACTTTAGGCAAGATTTTAATCGAATGAGACTGCCTATGCATTTGATTCAAGTTATCTCTACATGAGGTTAATGGCCATACACACCAGGTAAAGGATTTCCTAAAGGAAACTTCTTCCTTTGTTCTATATATTAAATAGGTTTGACAACAGTATAATGATATGATAGTCCACATCGTAAAGGTTAACTTATAGCCTGTGTTTTCCCTATATTTTTATGCTTGGCAAATTTTTATATTGAAAAACAATTTGTAGAAGACAGCTTGCCAAGCAAGGTTATATACGCCCACTGGCAGCTTTGAATTTGAATAAAAAAATAGTACAGTAACAATTACCAGTATGAAATATTCAACCTTCAGGAATACACTTCTTTTGACTTTTTTGGGGCGATGCTGAATAACATTACCAAGTTTTGTCAAAATCCAGCAAGAATCGTACCATTTAGTGTTTACGAGCTCCTATAAAACATTTTTTTGATTTTCAATAGAATTCATCCATGGGTGATAATAAACAATCATTTGTGCCTTCTAGAGTAATTGTGACGACAATATATCTAATTCAGGTATGTTGATAACATAAAATACATAAAACATGCATAATAAATTTTAAGACTATCTAGGTTAACACTATTGTAATGTTTACTCATGAGCTTTCTGAGGTCACTTTCTACTGAATGAAATTTATCTGCACTATATTGAAAAAAAAAGTCAACTTGTTTGCTACTTGTCTACAAATTTATAAAATATTATACATAATATAAAATGTCATTAATAATTTTTCAGACAAATTTTACAAATGTCAATTTTCTTATAATATCCTGAGGTAATGGCTTATAAAATTATATAATTTGCTACAAAAAATTGAACACACTTTCTTCTTTTTACTCAGAAAATTACTCCCAATTGGCAATATTAGAAATTAACTTGTTAACAAAGAGCTAAAGGCCATTAAAGACAACTGTGATTGGAGCTGATATTTTAATTCTACAAAGGACAATAGAAATATTGAGATTCAGATCCCTTAAGCGCTGGCTGTTTAAAAAATCTTACAACTGTAAGTCATAAATTTATGTAATGTAAGAAGCAAACATGAAATTTTGATTCACACCACAATTTGTTGAAAATATTATCTTTCACTTTCAGATGTTACTTCATAAAAAAATATGTCAAAGGCAGCAACTCAAAATCTTTTAAATGGAATCATGCAACATTTCAAGTATACAGGTACATATCAATATTATATGAAATAATACAATAATGCAGAGATATTTGAACTACTAATATCAAATAAATTATAAGTGGGATAATTCCTAAAAGAGCAACCACTTTTTTGCAATATCTGTTACATTGCAAATATATCAAAAAATTATATTACATAAAAATAGGACTAAATAGTGTATTTATTTTCATTTCTTTTTCAAACAAAAGTATAACATTTCTTAAAAAATACTTACAATCAATGGGAAATTCATCCTCTGGGACGGACTGAAACAATTTATGGAACTGTTCATTTCTAGACTTGCTCACTGATGGATAGAAAAAATCCTGTAATGAAAAACAAGATGTGCATTTATTCTTGAGCACCATTTTACATGGTTCAGGTCAGATCGTTTGGAAAGAACAATGACAGCTTGGTTCTTCTTTCAAAACAAACAGTTGAAATCAGATCAGAGTAAGAGTTAGGTGTTAAAAGCGTTCACAAACCACTACCAGTATGAATAAGTGTTCAGTAAACAACAGAAAGTCAGTAGATTTTATAACATATGTGATCACCAGATAAGTTTGATTATCATTCTCACCTTGAACCTTCTTGATCTCAGATCAAATCACACATATATATAGAGTTAAACTAGGATTAAAATTACTGATCAGAGTTCAAATCTAACTTTTAAAACCAGTGATCAATGAACAGTTACTAATAAGAGTTTGTTACCAGCAGACACCAACTCTTGGTGAATTGATTTCAGATGACAATAGTGTTCATCTCTTAAGTTAGTTTCATTGATATATTAAACCAAGGTCAGAAAATGTTGTTTGCGTTCATCCAGTGAAAATTCAAAGCATATACAGTCCATTACATATGGAGGAAGTTTCAATGACTTGTTGTTTCATAAGGTCAATTATGTCAGCTTCATAGATTTAGTTAATAGACTATCATGCTGAAGGCTGTTTGGAAATGAATTGTTTCTAGATAAACCAAAGTACAGTTCACAAGAGTCATTAAGGAGATATTGTCCTTTATTTCACCAAAATATCAGTATTTCCTTGAAATTATTCCCCTATGTGTACAGGTACTAAATGTTGACTAAGTAACTAAGTTTGAAGATAATTAACTTCCACGACTGAGACCGACATCTTAGTTAATGACCTTGTAAATATTGGTGGTCTTAAACCTTTCTCTAGCGTCTGGCTAGTTTACCAATCTACTTAGTAAACATTCAGTTTAACGTTTGACTAATCTTTACAAAATTGTTCCAGACACACACTAATTTCAGAAATTACTGGGAGTCTAAATAAAAAGTTGGTTGGTCAAATACAGGGCAGATAATAATAAAGAATTCTTAAAGGATATTCATTTTTCGTTTACCTTTACAATTCATCAGATCAAACTGAAATTTAGCTACCTGTTTGTCTGCAATTAATCAAAAAAGTAATGATAGATTTGTTTTTATTATAACATGTCATTTTAATTGATTATGTTATTTCATGATTTTCATGTAGAGATGGAAGCAATGGCTTTATAAATCAGGTTTGTTTCTTTATTCTAAATCTTTCATAATTATATATTATAAAGCTACTATTTATCTGAAGAAACAAACCTTTACTTGAATTCTCTATATATAAGACATTTCTAATTTCATTTCATTAAAATTCAATAGCATTATATTTTTTTCAGACATAAGGTTTGTCTACAATTAAAGAAACCATTGTAATAAACAGACTGTAGTGAAGTCTGATAGTTCTTTCATTTAGACATTCCTAAATTCATTACATTAAATTCAGTAGCATGAAATTCACTTGGCGAGTTAAAGACAGACAAAATCAGTATGTAACAAAGTGACCTGAAATCAATTTCTATTAACCAGAATTTCATGACCTGGTTTACGTGTCTCAAGCTGAAGAGATTTGCATACAAAATAACAGACTGAAGCATTTACCAGTTGTTTAGGTTGTTTAAGAGTTAAAAATTGTAATGTTTACAGCTTTGCAAGAGTAATAAATATATAAGGTTCCCAGCCTTTTTTATTTGTGAAAAATTCAAATAGATAAATTAATCTTTTTCAATGGTTATCAATAAATCAAAAAGAGCTCAAGTTTGCGACTCAGAAAGTTACATAGATAGTTCAAGATATTAAGAATTTGTACTTATACTTGACAGCATTAGTCAGCATGCTTGTTTCACGGAATGTAACGATTTGATTGGATTGCCCTTGACAGAAAGGTTATAAACATTATGGTTTAAATTTACAGACTCTGTCCAGGCCTGTGATTGGCTGTATTTGCTAGTGTACAATCGAATATAATCACTTCATATAAAAACTTTCATGATTCAAGAAAGGTGACTATTCCAGTCAAGGTATTAGACGCAGTTTGTAATAGCTAGACATTGTAAAGATGTTGATGACCAGGCTATCATATTTTCTTTCTGAAGCTGATATTAGGTCAATTGGTTGGTAACTGATTAATTACAAACTATCCTTTTAAAGTGAATCTTGCTGACAAAACGTATAGTCAGATTCAATTATTACCATTATTGATTAGTATTTAGAAGTGGTGATTTCATTAATCAATGGATACCAATAATATTTATAGACTGGTAATTCCTTTCAATTTTACAGTAGGATGGCCAGTAATTTCACCAAGACAAATTATCAATTCTCTAACCAATAAAGGTACAAACTGACTAAACATTTTTATTAAATATCCATACATGATTTGCCTAAGCGATTTGAAATAAGAAAGCTGTAAAAATTCTGTGTCACAGCATTTCTAGGATGATAGATATTTCGGCAGAATCTTTGAATAATACACCAATACTGATTCTCTATAACATAGTTATATGATTTTGTGTTTTTTATATAAACAAGGCAGATCCCCCAAAAAGTTCCAAGGATACTCAATGATGAGTTGAGTACACAATTTATGTTCAAAGTTACAGAGAAATGTACACAGCACAAATGTCAGTATTTTCCCTTAAAAGAAAATACTATATCAAACAAATGGTTGTTGAAAGTGATTGTGTAATATATAATGCAAGTCAGAATGTCTGATATATTTTTCAAATGGACCAGTACTTAATAACTGAACATTGATTTGTAGATAACAGTATTTATTGATTCCCTATCTCTAGATAATAAATCATTTAATTGCAAGATATTTCTGTTCAGAATGGTACAACATATTTATCAAACTTTATATTGTGTCATACTTTATTATACACATCCCATGTTTTTATTTTAGGAAGAATTATTTGCCAGTTTTTGAAAAATAAAGTTGTTTTGAAACTACATAAGCATATATTGGCATTCATAGTCAGTTGCCACCTTCTCTAGAAATAAAACTGAAATAACAACTTACGATATGTCCATTAGTGGGTTTTCTTGTGTTCATATTTGGACTAACATTGCTGAAAAATACAAAATAACTATATATTACAATTGAATTTTGATATATAGAAACTAATTGTATATCAAAATAGATTTAAAAAAGAATGTAGGCAAATCTAAAGAGAAGTAACCAACTGTAAATAGTAACAATATTTCAAATGGATGGCTAATCTACTTCATCTTGTCTACCAGCTGGTCCATGGATCTTTCTCAGATTCTCGTTTAAAGACTGGTTTAGTCAACTGAAAGAATGACCAATGACTAACATTTGTCCGATGTTACCAAAAAGTGATTGCAAGATTTCACACTACCTTAAAGAGCTACAGTCTATCCACAATTAAAGATAAAACACTACAGCTGTATAGCTGTTTTACAATCATCATAACATGTCATTTACAATATACAACAGAATAAATATAATATACCCTACAATTACATGTTACAATTCAGAATTACATATTCACTTAAAGATAATTACAAATGCATTACAAGTAAATACAGATTTTTATTTATCCTAATAAATTACACTTTCATATTGCAAGTATATCTTCACATTTCAAACAAAGTTAGAGTCTTTTGACAGATCAAATACGGTTATGGCAAATTGTTTAACCCCAAGGATAATGAATATATTACAAGAAATTTTGACTGGTTAAAAAAATTAATTTACCCATTCTTCAACCAGGTTTCCCCCTGTCAGTCATGCAGGTAAGAGGGACTGACATGGAAAAAGCGTCAAGTCATTTGGATGAGACAATAAACAGTGGCCCCGTTTGTTACAGGCTGTGCATGTTAAAGATCCCTTGACAGTTGGAAATCGAAAAAAGAGCAGGCTAATACCGCTGTCCCAACAAATTTATTTCATTGCACTCTACATGTCGTTGTCGTCTTCATTAGCCCACATGGTGCAGAAAAGTAGAATGTAAAACTCCATTCATTTCATTTCAATTTCCAACTGTGAATGAAATTCTCTATTCAGGAACAGAAAAGACACTGGATAATATTGAACATTTATAATGAATGATATAGCATATAAATATATTACAAATAGAATACATTTATATTTTACTTGTTTTATTGTCAACTTTGTTCAAAATTGATGTAAAAGTGACAGCTTTCAAGTTGTGTCTTGTTTTAAGGTTTTAATCACAATAAACATGTAATGTATAGAACTTCCTTGATATCAAATAAATATCGGGCATTCAAAATGTCAATCAGATTACAGTTTGAAGAATTTTAATCAGCTTAATAATGATTTTACCTTTCAATCTTAATTTATTTCTTCAATCTGGACTTAATTAACCCAATAAAATCAATAAATTAGATAATTATCAAAAGTAGGTCAACCTAACGGAAATTAAATTCAGGATTATGATATATATATATATATATATATACTTTTGTCCTGTTCGGCTAATTGCCTTCTTCAGAAACATTTCAGTACCGTAGTTTCTGATCACATTTTTTCTGGCTTTCTTTTACTTCATGACTACATACAATATTTCTTTCATTCCACTATAACTTGCAAATCTTTATGTTAACTCTTATCATAAAGAAAAGTTACACAACCAAAGAATAGCAGGCCAGATTCTGGTGAGACTCAATATAGACAATCAAGTAAAGCTATTGTTTAGAAGTTTTGTCAGTGATCAGTTTTTAGACATGACCTGCAAGAACCCAACAATCAGTAGTGAATATTGTAAAATAGGGTTACTCTTTTGTGTTACTTAAAAATTTGTCATCATGATGATAACCTTTTATGAAAAGTGATACTTGGCTATTTCACTATGTCAGTAGTGATAATAAGGCTGTATTGGGGTCAGAGGTCATTAAGGTCACTTAACGGTGACATATATCTGTAAAGCAGACATTAGTTATATAATACATTGACTGGTTGACATTGTATTGTCAAAACTACTGTATAAGGTTTTTAATAATAAAAACATAGTTAAATTAGAATACATTCCAACATATAAATATCATTTTTATTCAATGAGTTATACAAGCCAAGGAGACAACATCTGTCCTTTGATTCAACAGGACAATATTTTTCAGAGTAAGGGGGGAAGATCGAGGTGTCAAGACTCAAGACGCATGCCTGGCAACTATTTCTCACACAGATAACGTTTACACTACCAAATTTTACCTGGTTCGTTCTCAGATCAGATTAAAAATTAGTAGCGCAAATAATCAGATGAATAATGAAATGACTATACATGCATCTGCAATCCCTTATCATTTTCCACAATAAAAGAGCACTTCAATTTAGGTAGAAAATTGCCTCAAGTATTAGACAGTCAATTATTTTCCTGCAAAATGCTCAAGATATCCAATTATTAAGTTATCATTTGGTTTGAGGACAGTTTCATTTCAGATAAAACTGAGGAAACAGAAGTACATGTTGCAAGTCAGTCAAATAGTGACTGTTCTTGATGTTAATCCAAATGAAATGAAATGAAATGAATGGAGTTTTACGTCGTACTTTTCTGCACCATGTGTTCTAATGAAGACGGGCAACGCCATGCAAAGTGCAATGAGGGAAATTTTGTCAGGACAGCGGCATTAGCCTGCTCTTTTTCAATTTCCAACTGTCGAGGGATCTTTAAAGTGCACAGCCTGTAGCACACGGCCTCGGTTTATTATCCCATCTGCACGACTAGACGCTTTTTCCATGTCAGCCCCTCATACCTGCATCACTGACAGGGGGAAACTGGGTTGAAAAATCCGAAGGTATTATCTCGACCTATGCCAGGATTGAACCCTGGACCTTCAGGTTAGCGAGCAAGCCTCTAACTCACTGAACCACGGCGGCTCCCTGATGTTAGTCCAAGAGCTAGCTATGGGTGATTCTATCCCAAGAGACCCAGAAGGTTTGATGTTGTTCGTACAAATCAAAATACTCCATGTGTTTTTGAGCATTTATATTTTACAAGGTTTTTTTGGTTTTCTAGTAGTGTCTGTCTACCAGCTAGTCTTTCGTCAACCAATTATCTTTCCTGAATTATGACAGACTGTCAAGTCCTAGGAAAATATTTCAGAATGCTGTACACATCTCATCATCCGTAGCCAAAAAAGATACTAAACTTAGTCACAAAATATGAACACATAAAATAAGCCACAAAATGTGAAGAAATAGTCACAAATATGTATGAAGACTTAGCAACAAATATGATGATATACCCACAAAATATAAACAAAATATGATGACATAGCCACAAAATATAAACAATATATAGCACCATTATATTTTATTGCATTCTAGATATCAAGTAAATTTTCAATGTGAGAACTTGTTCTGGAAGTTATCTATACTGAACACTGTAAAAGCTGACAGGAAATAATTTGATATTAAATCAAGTGTCATGTATCAGACGTATATAGCCCCACGCTAAATCAACCATATAATTTCATTGATTCTTCATTAACCTAAATAAAGTAGCGTTATCAATATTAGTCTACTTAATGCTGAACCTAAAACCTACATTTAGATCATCTTCATTTCACAGTAAAATCAGCCACAAAGTTCATTAAGGTGGGTGTATCATGAATATTCGTTATACACAAAGGAAATGTTCCATAGACTTATAAAACCTTGCAGTCGAACTCTGTTTCAAAAGTCTTATAGATTTTCCACAACCATTATTGGCTTTGAGATGTGTCTTTATATTTATATGTTCTAGCATGAATTGAGATTTTAGTAAGGTGGGTGGCTCATGAATATATGGGAATACACAAAGTATATGTAGGTAGACTTATGAAACCTTGCAGTCAAACTCTGTAGCTCAATTGTTATAGGCGAATACATTTCCAACATGGCTGGAATTACAGAAAAGATAACTTTTCAAGATTATTGGAACATCTAAAGATTTGAAGACACCACCATTTATTTGGATATAGTCATTGAAAACAGCAAAGTGAGCTCTACATACTTCATCATTTATTATAGATATATTTCCCAGAACTTCCTTGACCATGTCTGAGAAATGTCATTTGGAAGATAAGAGCTAAAATCTAATTTTCTGTCTGAGTAAATTAAGATAAATTGAGACTTAAAAGTATATAATAAATATCTAATTTCATGCTTGTATCATGAGAAATATTGTGTATCTTAAATCTTTTTTAATAAGATGAAGACAATGTTAGGAAATAGGAAGAACAGTCCTAATCTGAAATGCCTTGATACAGACAGTATCAGTTACAATAGAATTTCCAAACTTTATGAGGAGGGGAACATTCTAATATCCTTTTTATCAGTTACAGTAAATTCAATGTGGATGACACTTCTTCTGAACCTCAAATTAATAAACATATGAATGAGTAATTTCCATTTTATTGTCCTATATCTTTATATTAAAATTATGCAAAAACACTTTAGCCATACTTTCTCTTTTATTAACTAAATGAGTCAGGTAAATGTAATATATAAAAGAACATTAGCAACTCTTTTCTATTCAAACCATCCACAAACAAAGTAAAATGCATTTATAATATATAAGAATTGAACATATAAAAACTTGATAAAAATGGTTTTTATGACAAAATGACATGAAAAATACATTATGTACTTACCGAGAGACATCTGATTCAGTTTTCGGTGCAAGCAGGTCACACACATCATTGCCATTGAACACTGGGGACTTATCCCCACCCCCTCCACTAGATGTCGACAATGTTGATATGGTGGGAAGAGATTTTCTGAAAAGAAAGATCGAAATTTAGGTTGAGTTTTAAACTAAATGTAGAGGAAGCATGAAACAATGAACAACAGGTTTTACATGCAATAAAGGAAGTGCAAACTGTAGACTACAGTAGTTTTAACAGATAGTGTTTAACATTACCTAAATATCAATCTAAAACTGGCATTATATAACAATTCCTTCTATAAAACACATGGTGAATATTTCTTGTTGCTGGTAATATAATTACTATTTCAACTTCCTAGACAAAACTTTTTCTTAGAACTTAAAAATGGTTAACTAGTACCAGTCATATCCTTACAAACTTTCTTGTGGAATGAATTAAGAAAAAAATGAAAGGTCCTTGTGATATTTTGTTTGGCAATGTTTTGCTCACGTTTCATGTCTGTATAAATAGATTGGAATGTTTATTTCTCACGCCTGGTCCAAGTGAATGAAAACAGTACAAGTTAGATGTATTATTTACTCTCATATTATTACCTTGCTAACTATGAATGAAAAAGGAATCTGGTTAAGTTGAAAATCATTGCATTCTCAAATTTTTTCATTCACCAGTTTTATATCAGGCAAATATTCTGACATTTATTGTGTATCAGGAAAACATTGTTTATAATTTCTATTTGTACCATTATTATTCCCCATCTGAAGAGAATGGTGCCTACATTATCCAAATTTCTTACCAGATTATGACTTATGACTTGGCTAAGCTTGCGACCTGACAATCCTCTAAAATCTTTTCTGGTTTGAATTTAGAATAAAAGTTTCCCTGTTTCATTTTCTTAAGAATTTTCTGAAGATTATATAAAAAAATTCCGTTTATAAATAAGGATGTATTTACATCATACAATTCTTCATGGGATCCTTATCAATATATTTAATCATTCATCTCTATTACTCACACAAATAGTTATATCCTCATTGGACAGTTTCATAATTTTACCCTTTGATCATGTGGGTCAAATGTCAACTTGAATAAGGATATCTGATGATTGATTATGCTTTTGAAGCAAATGAGGCGTGTCTTTCATATTTCCAAATGACATTTAATCTTTTGACAGTTTAAAAAGGTCATGTACATGTATGCCTTTGATAAAATTAGCACACATGTAAGTATCACATTTATGTTACAGTTTATGGTTTCTGTTTGAAAACATTTTGATGACACAAACACAAACTCACTCTATTTTCAATCTGTCATATATACCTTTTCAATGACAATCAATCTATTTCTAACTTTATAACTTTTTTTAGAATAAAAGTTTATTTGGATATTGCGTTATTGGACATGCTCTAGTCCAGATCGTTACTATGTCACAACATACAGCATTATTTGAGAACCTACATAAAATATACGTACAACAAGATTGAGTCAAAAAAGATAAAGCCTTCCCCCAATTTAAAGAAAGGTGACAAAATGTAGGAATAAGATGCTTATAAGAAATAGCGCTGACAAAAAAGTCCCATATGTATTTCAAATCCTATTTCAAATCACCATCCTTAACATTTGAACAGTTTATTTTCCAATATAGAGATAAAATCAGAGAATTATTCCACTGAGACTAATGACAATAGTGAGAAATATCTAGTTAGTGTTACAGTCATGTCCACAAGTTACACAGTAATTTTAACTTCATCCCATTATATTGTGCCTTCCAGACATAAAATAATATAGAAATCAAACACCAATAATCTTGTGTCAAATATCAACTCAAGACTAGAAAGAAGAAACAGAATCAGATTTTTTTTTAGAGTGTTGGCAGAATTAATAACATTGATTCCATAAAAACAGGAACCCATCAAAGAGAATTCTTCAGGCTGCTGAATAGCTTCAGCCTTTGAACAAGCTTACAGTACCACATTGCCCTAATGGTTCTGGGTCTCCTAACAATTTGTGTGATCGTAACAATGATGTTTCTGTGAGTACTCAGTTGATCACCACCTATGATGTATTAAAGGTGTTCTTATTTATTTCTGATTATCAAGACCAACCAGGATTCAGATCCAAGCATATTTTATTATTTTTCAGAGAATATTCAAAGAACTCCAGTATTTCTTTGTGCAACAACATAATGTCTCAAATGATATAACTAACTGGTACAAAAGAAGAAAAATCTTCTGAATAAACTTAATAATACAAATCATGGAATATTTCTATGCAATCTTGACAACATTGTTGTAAAAAAGAATATCAAGAGATTATGCCAGAAGCATGAAAGATTATACCTAACTCACACTGTAAGATGTATGCAAGGTTTTTTTTTTACATCATTATGAGTTTTTCAGATTATTTCTGTAAGACAACATGTTCTCAAAGACATTGAGCTGAGTTGACATTAATAATATATCACTTTTATCTAAGGTTTCAGTTTCATTTCGCAATTAATTCTCTTAACTTCGAAAAAATCATTAAAAGGCATAAAAAGCAACAATATGACAAAAAATATTAAATTTTTGTAAAAAAAATCCAAATTAAAGTTTTGTATCCACTTTGTTTCTCTTGAAATTTTAACTGTCAAGGGATCCTTATAATGAAGAAAGCGTTAGGTACATTGGTTTATTGTTCTAATAAAGATATCATCTCGACCTATGCAATGTCAAAGACCATATCTTTCGTTTAGACAGGAAACAACTTTGTTTAGAATGAAATTCTGTCATTTAGCCTATAGAATGTCATTTAGTATTTAATGCCCTGCCAAAGAAGTATTTGTATTTTTTTTAAAAAAAGTAAGTTCCATAAGGAAAGATAAATCATTCAAGAAAGATATTTTTTTCCAATATCATATACTGCCCTGTTTTTAATTTAATAATGAAAGGCAGAATTGTATGGATAAGAAGTTAAAATGATTATAATATAAATATATAAATATCAGATGATGTATTCTTCTTATTATTCATATAAACTATAGACATTACTAAAATAAACAGTAGACCTTTTTCATAACCAACATATTATATACCTTGACCTGAACTAAAGATAGCTGTCAAAGGCATAGAACATGTCCACATAGCAGTTGCTCAAACTGGTTTCATATAGTTACTGAATCGTTATTCAATCTGAATATGTTTTGTGGTTTCATATAGTTACTGAATCATTATTCAATCTGAATATGTTTTGTGGTTTCATATAGTTAGTGAATCAATATTCAATCTAGATATGTTTGGTGGTTTCATATAGTTACTGAATCGTTATTCAATCTGAATATGTTTTGTGATTTCATATAGTTAGTGAATCAATATTCAATCTGAATATGGTTTTTTGGTTTCATATAGTTAGTGAATAGTTATTCAATCTGAATATGTTTTGAGGTTTCATATAGTTAGTGAATCTTTGAAAGAAAGAAAGAAATCTTCGTGGATAAATTTAAAAGCTGGTGGGAATAGATTTTTGTTGTTACTAAAATCTTGAGTATTTAAGTTTTAACAATGCTATGACCTGTGTCTGTAAAAGTAATAAAATGTAATATGATTCTTGGTGTTTAAAACTGTGGACTAGCAGCATGTGGTGGTCATAGACTTGTACATGATTAGTTGTTAATGACACTATTACAGATCAAACGTTGCTCGTGGTGAGCAATTTCTCCTGTTTGTGTGTAGGACTGAAACAACAGTTATTTAGTTTGATAAATAACCTATATTCTGACATTTTTAAAACAGCTTGTAGTTTGGTGATCAGAGATCTTATCAGTACTTAAATTGATAGCATTAATAATTTGGCTACTGAACAAGAGCAAATTTCATACTTCTTGAACCATGGACAGCAGATAATTCAACCAAAATCAATCAAATTAAAATTAGATAACAATTTCTTTATTTTTGAATTTTTTTCGACTCTACTGTCATCTAACAAGTTATAAGAAAATTCAGAGTTAGGGATGCTGCATACAATTATGGATTTAAAAGATATAACAGTTAATAAAAAAATTAACAGAAGTAACTGACAAACTTCTATACAAAAAATGTAAATAATATTTATAATGTTATATTGTTATTTTGTATACATGTATTTCTAATACATAGAATGAAATAAAGGAAATGAATGAAATTGTTTCTGCCGACTCAATTCTCTCATAAGAGACCACCTCCAGTAAGAGACCATTTTTTAATTTTCTCCTGTGTGGTCTCTTAATACAGTTTCTACTGTACAATATAGATTATCAGATCATTAATACTTTACAAGACACTATTTATAATTCATACTGAGATATAAATATATTATTACCAGAAAGATCAATATCAAAATATGTCTTACATTGAGAAGGTATGCTAAACATCTTTATTTTTTACAGCTTGCTTTAAGGTTTGGTTTCCCCCTATTAGTGATGCATTTTGGAGGGATAGACATGGACAAATTGTCAAGTCATTGAGATAATAGATCACAGACTTGTAAACTAGTGACTGTTCATCGCAAAGATTTCCAAACAGTTGGATATAAAAAAGGAGAAGGTTTCTGCCTCTCTGTTCTGGCATTGTATCATTACTACTGCAAAACATAATAACACTATTCACGAATAGTGGGATTTTTCCATGTCTGAGTTTGTCCATGTTTGAAGGCACAAAGGCCACAACATATTATTGGAATACATGTATAATGAAATTCAGTTGCACAAGATTAAAGTGGAATAAAATAAATGTTGGCCTATGTTAGATGAATCTCGCTTCATATGTTAATGAAGACAGTTCCATTATCAAATTTCAGTAGATAATTCCATATGTCTTCAACATTATGATTTAAATTCTGCTAACTTTACAATGGAAAAAAACAAAACTGGTGCAATTTGTAAAGAGAGATAGATTGTTGTCTGCTGGGTTATTTAATTAACCTATTATTAAAGGGATACTATGTCTTAGAATACACTCGTCCTGTGGCTAATATTTGTGTTTAATAGTGACCATTGGTTAAATAAGTATGCATCCCACACTTTATCAAGTTTGAAAAAGCGACAATAAAACTATAATCAAAATTTTTAAAGAAAGTGAGCAAGCGACAAGTCCGTTCCGTTGGAGAAATAAAGAGTCTGGGTAATCAACGCTAAAACAGGAAACAATCATCTTCCGGTGTATACAAACAAACTTTGCCAATGATTAATATTCATTGAAAATTGTGTCAGTGGTGGAGTATTCATTCTAAATTATATGAATATTTTTTTCACGGGGTTGCTTAATCTCCTACGAGGCATTTTTATTCGGTCTTCAAAATATGTCTGACAATGTCGAGGTAAATTCAAGAGTAGAGGTCAATGACGCGGGAAACCCCACTTGAGAGTTACTTCCCCTTGAAAATTCCACCAGATTTCCTAGACAGACGATTTGAAAATCGCTTAATGGATGTATTAAGCGTTTTATAATTAATTACTTGATTTTGTGGATATATCGGATTATAGAGGGATTTTGATGTATAGTTAGGACACCAGGTAAGTCCACTGATGGATATATACTGTTATTGGCCAAATTTGAGCAAAATTAAAATTTTATGTTCATCCTTAGACGTAGTATCCCTTTAAACAAAATCCACCTCTTAAGATAAACATTTAAGGCAGTACAGCACAAATCTACTAACACTCAAACAACTGCAATGTCTGTTCAAATTGTGAAATATTGTAGTTTTTTTAACATGGAAAATACCCTACATGCCAATGTGAATGAATAGTGGATCACAGGGCAGAAAACTTTCACAATATGGAAAGCTATTCTAGTCTATTGGTTGATCTATACATGATCAGTAACTGACTTACTGACTACCTTGAAATGATGTTACAAAAAATATAACAGTGCTTAATTTAACATTTTACATAATTAACTGATAACCTTAATTACTCTAATCCTACAATGGTATATTCCAAATATATTGAACCATTCTTAAACCATCCTACAACAGACAACAAATTTAACCTAAACAAACCTTAGAATCTGCTTACCTTTGACATTGGTCAAGTAGATACAGAGTTGACATATGTTGATAAAATGTCCTAATTTTGTATCAAGGTAAAATGTTTACCCTCTTCCTGTTTGTCTCAAAATACACAGACAACAACTACTCTCCTTCTTCACTGATAACTGGATAGACTAGTCTATTCATACCACAAGGGGTGATAGCTATAACTGTCAATCAGCTGACAGTTATAACACTATACCGGTATAGCCTTGTTTATCCTGACACACAATATGACAAAAACATGTCCCTAAAAAATAACTACTAACCATAGACTACTTGACACACAAGACTTCAGACTATTATTTTGATGAATATATTTGGAAATCATATGATTTAATAAATAATTCATATCTTGTATATATGTAAATATTGTAATTTTTTAAGTAGGACAGCCTTATGAAACACGGGGTTGCTTAGGGTCTTCAGAGGTACTGAAAGATAATTCCTTCAAAAATACCTAAAACTAGAAATTTAACTTTCTATTTCTAAAAAATTCCTTTTTCTGAGACTAAGGTACGATTAGTAAAAAAAAATGGCACACCTGTCCCTTTAAAATGAAAACAATATCCAACAGACCTATTGTCTTGACATCTAATAAATGTTTTGGAACAAATAAACATATAATTGTATGATGGAAATTTAACCACTTAATAGGACCATACTCAGGAAACATTTCACAGTAAAAAGTAGAGCAACTACCTAGTAGGAAATGAGTGAATCAATTGGTCCTCGATAACTATATTTGACAGATATCAGTCAGCTAACATCAGAATAAGCAGGCTTCAATCACAGTAGATTTTCTATAACTCTGCAGGTCTAACTGAGTCAGTAAGTATCAAACTAACCAACTATGTAAAAGTCAATCTTTAAATGAAAAGTTTCTTTGTTATTATGTTATTTTATGAACCAAAAGGTGAAGCAGTACAATATGAGTATTAGTATAGAAAATACAAATATTGGCAAAATATGAGCACATCATTTTTCAATCTAGCCCCTTTTTCTCTTGACGGTATGATCCTTATTCTTTGACTCAAGTTCATCATATAAATCTTCACATGGCTTTAATTTCACCTTAGTTGTAAGAAACATGAACAAAAAATTCTCTCTTGGTATAATTAGGTAACTTGAATTAGTAAAGCAACTTAACTTGGTCATAATTTGGCTTAAGTTAGAAATTATTTTGATCTGTTAGCTAGGTCTTTGGAATATTTGAAAATGCAGAAGTCACATGATCTTACTATGTCCTTTGCAACAAAAAAAATAAGAAAAGAAAATTGTCTCTATTGGTGAAAAAAGAAAATTGTCTCTATTGGTGAAAAAAGAAAATTGTCTCTATTGGTGAAAAAAGAAAATTCCACATATTTTTCGCCATAGGATGTTTTTCAACAAAACTTATTTCCTTTACTTATTGATTGCATTAGCATTCAAATAAAATGTGTTTCAAAAGTTTTTTGGACCACAATTCTTTAACAATTATGTAAACTGTGAACCAATATCCTTATCAATTAATGCCAGCTGATAACATTAACAAACACTGAGAATATCACAGTACTAAATTATTGTTTAATAGGCATACAAAGAGTTTTTACACACACTACCATTAACAATCATGTTAGTTTTATTTCCAATATGAGAATGATCTTGGATATGGGCTTAGCGTGATTATCTTTCAGAATACAATACTTTAGATAAACTCATGGAACATTATTAGGTAGTAACTTTCTGATTCTATTTCAAATTTTAGCTCAGAAATCTAAAGATAAAAATGTTTATCATAATGATTTTCTAAAATCAAAATATGACGACTGCTTCCCTTAAAATTCAACACAAGTATATAAAGGGGTGGGTTTTAAAAGCCAACCTCTTACCGCTGCCAACCGGCATACCGGAATGAAAAAAAGGCGCTAAAATGAGCATTGTTAAATTTAAGGATTGTAGATTTTCATACTACAAAACGAAACTATTCAATTTGACGGAACTTTTGTTGACGTCAATATTATGGAATCAAAATTATTTTAAAAATGAAACAAAACAAATTAATATTTCTTTCCTTGCTTTGAGATAGGTTTGTTTTATAATATACTTCAATAGACTTACCTGGTTTATTAATTTTACAACAGAATCTCTCAATAAGTATAATCCAATAAATCTTAAAAAGTATCAAACTGAGCCGAGATGCACATTTTTTTACCACCAGCACTGTGTCTATAAATACTGGTACTAACAATGACACAACTAGGTCATGTGCATTCTCGTAGGCGAAAAACACTTGCTCATAATCATTGGGTCATGTAGGCTAGACTTTTTACATCCGACATGTGAACGCAACAGGGTTTTGTCAATTTCATCACTATTATACATAGTATGACATCAGAACACATGAAAAAAGTATTCTTTTGAGGCTACCAAATTTTCTATCTTTAGCCTTAAAGGTTTGTATTTCAGTTATCATCTTCCTGACATCAGAATACTTCGGATTGCCATGCTTATAATAAGTTTGCCTCATGACATGACAATCACCAATATTTTCACAATTAGTCACATCTTTCGCCGCAACTTTTTCGATCAACCAACCATCATCACCGTGTAGTCTCGTCCCCCCATCTCTTCCTTTAAAGGTTATATATTTGGACACCTGATTTTTCCAAGTACTGGAAGTGTGCTTCCAGTCTTGGTGAAGATTTTTATCCGCTACATATATCGATGATTCTGTTGAATTTACAGGAGGAGCATTCGCAGAATTATTATAGTCTACGTCAAGGATTAATTTTGAAAAAATTCTTATAGGTGGAAGAAAGATTCCTTGATGCTCCGTGTTCCCGACGACAGTAAAAAGTTAAGGGAAGTAACTCTGAAACAAACGACCTTGTTCGGTCATAGGAATTATTAAAAAAAAAAACTAGAGGTTTTTGTATGTTTTATTGTGTGCCCCATTTTATTTTTAAAAGAGATTATTGCTATTTTAACCATGAATTGAATGAGAAAATGGGAAGGAAAATATCTCAAAGCAAGAAAAGAAATATTAATTTGTTTCGTTTCATTTTTAAAATAATTTTGATTCCATAATATTGACGTCAACAAAAATTCCGCCAAATTGAATAGTTTCGTTTTGTAGTATGAAAATCTACGATCCTTAAATTTAACAATGCTCATTTTAGCGCCTTTTTTTCACTCCGGTATGCCGGTTGGCAGCGGTAGGCGGTTGGCTTTTAAAACCCACCCTATATAAAGGAGGTTTAGACTGACATCAATTCCAGGCTGTTTATATAATATTATACATCATTATCAATATTATGATGCAATAGACAATAACTTCCTAGGAGAATGTCAATAAAACCATTGACATGACAACGTTCTCATGATTTACATATAAAGTAAAAAATGTCCCCATGAAGCTAAGACATAACTTCAGCTTTGTTCTAAATTGTGGTCCAAAATCAACAGTATAGAGCCAAATCAACAGTTACCCTTAATAGTACAAAC
>NW_008709979.1:24419-25247 GCF_000327385.1 Lottia gigantea | reverse complement strand
CAATGGGCCCGGAAAATTGTTACCCCAGTGGGCCCAAAGGGGTTAATAAAAGTGGACGATTTGGTTTCAGCTCTGGCCAGCCCATGCTAGCTTTCACAGACCACTTTGGTACACTTAAAATAGTAGAAGAGACGCTGTGGGACTTAGCAAAAAAAAAAAAAATTTTGGAAAAAGCTTCTCCAGGGACTCGAACTCGGGACCCCAAAGTTGCCAGGCAAGTGCGCAGCCCACTGGGCCGCCCAGACCTGGGCTTAACCCTAGCTTAACCCGAGGGTTAACCCTAGCTTTGGAAAATCAATTAGGGTTAGCTCAGGAAAGGGTTAAAGCTCGTTCCAAGCTATGGTTTCCGCATATGAAATGAAAGAGCACTTCGTTGCTCATCTTCTCAACACAAAATGGTCCGGATAAAAGAATAACACAGGGGTTTAAATGGGCCCGGAACAATTGTTACCCCAGTGGGCCCAAAGGGGTTAATAAAAGTGGACGATTTGGTTTCAGCTCTGGCCAGCCCATGCTAGCTTTCACAGACCACTTTGGTACACTTAAAATAGTAGAAGAGACGCTGTGGGACTTAGCAAAAAAAAAAAAAAATTTTGGAAAAAGCTTCGCCAGGGACTCGAACTCGGGACCCCAAAGTTGCCAGGCAAGTGCGCAGCCCACTGGGCCGCCCAGACCTGGGGTTAACCCTAGCTTAACCCGAGGGTTAACCCTAGCTTTGGAAAATCAATTAGGGTTAGCTCAGGAAAGGGTTAAAGATCGTTCCAAGCTATGGTTTCCGCATATGAAATGAAAGAGCACTTCGTTGCCCATCTTCTCAACACAAAATGT
>NW_008709979.1:0-24369 GCF_000327385.1 Lottia gigantea | reverse complement strand
GTCTTAGCTTGATTGCTAGTAATATTCTATCATCTGGTAGACTCCCTGAAGCACTGGCTCTGGCATCAGAACTTTTCTTACGTTGAGGAGGATTCGAAACATCTGGGTAGAGATAGAGAAAATTAGTGCATTTTACACTAACCATATAAGAAATATTTAACATTACCTCAATTCCTTGGATAGAAATTTAAATTTAGAAGGAATGACACTTGGCATTTTGCACCTTCCACCTTGTCAAAGACATTAAAATACAGAAACTACACAGCTTCAGTTCTTGCTTATAACTTATAATATTTTTAAAAAATTACATACCATCCATCAAAGACAATCACATGTCAAGATTTAATTACAATGAAGAATAATATATTTTACTTATAAAAGGTTATTAAAATGTAGAGTGATAAGAAAATTACACATGTGTTTCAAATCAAATCTGATTAACTTTTCTCAAACCTTATTGCCTTGTAGGTTCTTACTTTTGTGAAATCAAACCTCATTCTAAAATCACAATCTATGTTTTCTGTTGATGTGGATTTTCAATCTACTTTTTCTTTAATCCAAGGTCATTAGCTATTTGACCTTGACCTAACCATAACCATTTACTAAATGACCAATATTACCTTTTGGCTAATATATTGTGACCAATTTAACTTGTGACTCTTCCATTGTGACCAATTTGCAATTGACAATATTAAAATAACTTATTAACCATGTGACCAATTTACCTTGTGACCGAATTATTGTGACCAATTTACCTTGTAACTAAAATATTGTGACCATGGCCATAACCAATTAACAATGTGACCAATTTGCCAGGGACCAATTTACTTTGCAACCATATTCATGTGACCAATTTACTTTGTAACGGCACTAATGTGATGGTACCATGACCACAACCAATTTACCAAGTGACCAATTTGCCCGGATCAAATTGAGACAAATTTAAATTACCAATTAACCTTGTGACTACTATTGCTACCATGGCCATAACCATTTTACTTATTGACCAATTTACATCAATTGACACAAAATAAATATGACTTGTGACTGTGAACATAACCAGTGATCAATTTATCGTGACCAAATTACAATTACATTCATCGTGATATAGGTCTGGAGATCTTATGGCATCAAAATAATCTTTTAACAATGTCAAGATTCCAGACAACAATCCATTCAAGTAATATGTATGACAGTATGTTTCACATCAAAAAGATTTGAAACAGACTAATATATTGATCAAAGTCTAATTTGAGCAATTTAGAAATATGATCTAGAATTTTCATATTCAATCTACACATAATCTATTTGTATATATAATAATTACTGAGTAAGCTGAAATAATGTTTATTTCACTCAAGTCTAGTTTAGTCTATAGTCTTTATCTCAAAAGAGAACATTTGAAATTTTAATTAACTTTTGTTTGGCTAATTTTTGAGTGACAAAACTTTATGTAAAGGATGATGATTTGGCTGTATTTGCCATCCATTGTGGTATGAAGGCATGAACTTAAATGTAAAGCACCAACGCAGTTAGGTAGTATGGGCCTTAATCTCTTCAAGGTAAGAAATATTCTGATGCCACAGCCAGTGCTTTTGAGAGTCAACATAGTGTCAGCTTAAATACAACAAATATCCTACCTTGCTCGAGAGGTTTGTGCATGAGATCCATGTTCAGATTTGTTATTTCGGCGAGTAAATCTATCTGAGTTCACTCTTCTTATTTCCATATCATTTCTCCAAAAAACTTTCTTTACATCTAGAGTGCGACTGCGTTGTATTGGTTTTTCTTTATAATCATGGTCATCATCATCTTTTCTGTCCTGGGGTCTGTGAGAAAATATTCCAAATGTTCTGTAAAAAAAAGAATAAAACAACATCAGCCTGAAGATGTTTTTAGACTAATCAATCAAATCAGTAATTAGTTAATTAATTCTAGTATTGACAGAACGCAAGCCAAATTAGGCTTGAAATAGATTAGTAAGTTTCTGGAAGAAAAGAAGATGAAACTGTAATATTACACATAATATTCTAATAATTACAGTAGAGCCTTCTTTATCCACACATTTCTGTTGACGATAAAATCATAAAATCATAGTTATGTCCTTCCTATTTAAAAGGCCTACTTTATAGGGTTAATACTTCGTGAATAACCCCTAATGTTTATAATTTAACATTTTATTTCAATAATATAGCATGATTGGTTGTCAATCACAACAGGAACTGGATTACCAGATTAATGGGTAATTTTAAGTAATAAATATTCTGTTCTCAGTAAAAAGCGAACTGATACTTATTTTGGTAGATTTGTTTTAATTTTGTATTTTTTTCTTGGGTGGGGGGCCTCCTTGGGGGTTTGGGCTAGTGGACTTGGTTCAACCAGTGCCTACGGTAGTTGAACCACTGTCCTGACTGCAGTCATTCAAGATAGGGATTGAAAATGAAAGAAAAGCAGAGAGCTCTATATTTATCTATCATAGTGTATCAACAATTCTTTGGTCAATGCCCAGCACTTCTGTATCTTATATTGATATGGGTATCAGATTAAATATTTGATTTACAAGTCTTGGTCTAGACATTTAACTTGTATCTCTTCTGACTTCATTAATTTACCATGTTAGCTAACTAAGATAGTATCACAACAATAGTAGAGTACAAGAAACCATATCAAGTTTCAATACAATTGCTTCAAATGCATACATATTGGGTTTTGTATATAAATGAAAAGAAAATATAAAAAATCAGATTTACACAAACAAAAGATTTTTGAAATCAACTCAGATGAAACTTTCTTTAATCATGAAACCTGAAACCAATCACAATATTTTCTTATATAATGTTTGAAGATACATCAACAAGTATATCTATTATACATCAGCCATATCAAAAAAGCCTACTTTGACTTCACATTGAATCAAATCCCATGAGATGTCTTACCGATATATTTAATATTATAAATTGATGGACGTGGTCTTATATCTCTCATCGGAAATTACAGTACTCTCCATAGCATCTCTATGTAACTAGTTTGATTGAAAATATCATCCAGTTCCAAGTTATTATTAAGCAATATATGTTATATCTAGAGATAAACAACCAGATAAAGAGACAACCATATCAATTGAATATGGAAATTTGTCTTCAAGTTAAATACTTCAGGGGATAAAAGTCTTCAAGTGTTCAACTACAGAGTTGGGGTAAGGTTCAGTCAGACTATTCTTAGATATTTTTAGAAGGAAAGAAACAACTATATTTTACAAGGAACAGCAAACATACACAATTAAGGATCCTTTCTACCAGCTAATCCTTGGCAAAACCTCTTAGCATTGATCTTTCCCAGGTTATCCATACCTTTACAGCTTGGTCGAGAATTATGAGTGAAGATGACTTATTCAAGGTCATCAGACTTCTGCATAGTTCTCAAATATAAGCATGGATTGCTGACCAAGTTTCTGACCTGACAATGTGTCCCTACAGAAGCAACTATTATTTGTTATCTACACTTTCAGACCACAATTGAAAACCAAGGAATGTATAATAAAGCTAATTCATTATATCCTTGAATAAGATGTAAATAAGGCAATAGGTCAGAATAAGAGATTATACCAGCTAATGTTAGCAAGATTCTTCTGTATTATTGAAGTAAATTATTGATATATTATGATTCACATACTGAGACTAAGGTCTAAACATCTTCACAATTTAAAAACTAGATTTGCATGGTCTCAAAGTTTTTTCTGTAAATCTCTATGTAATGTTCAAAAATTATATGCAATTAGTCCTCCAACTAATAATCAGAGTTCCATTTCAGATTAAAATTTCAAAGATATCCAGATCACCATAATAGATACTAAATTATTTGCGCAAAAATTACCCTTAATTGTATTTTATTTATGGTAGTTTAGCAATTAAAACCAACTGATATGCACACTTTTCATAGTACACTGGTATTTGGTACTACAACCAAAGCTAAACAAGGTGATAAGGCTGTTGACTAGTCTACCATCATCCATATTTAATAGATGACAATTATCAGTGAATATATAAGCATGATTAAGATGTATTTATGAGTTATTTACAAGATATCAGTAGTAGGGTGCTAATAGATCAAGTGTGATGTATGGTGTAACATTATGGATATAGTTGAGAAAAAAAGAAGCAAAACTTGTTTGCATTGTGTCACCATCCATACCTAGGGCTGGGTAAAATAATCCATTATCGTCCCTATGAATTATAAATTTTGATTATCAAATTTAGTAATTGATTAAATGTCAAATTCTCCAGTGTACCCCTTATTATAACGAGTAGTAATCTCTTTCACATAGTTTCCTCAGCACATTACTTACTATAAATTATTATTTGATGGTAGTCTGCCATCGATAAGCGATCTCAATTTGGTGTTCTATACCAAGCCCTATCGATACCTCATGTACTTTTGTGTCTATCTGCACCTTTATCCCGATCCTGAATGGTTTATTCCGACACATTCAATAACAATGCCATAATGAAGTAATCTCTATAGAGCCTTATTTTAATAAATTATGTATGATTCATATTGATGTTAGATATACTAATGGATTTCAACCAGTGCTAGGTGCTCATTATAATTATCTATAATTCATCATTTCTCTAGACATCTACAAACTTATAAATTCTCCAAATCTGTAAGATCAGATGAAATGCTATTTGACAGCCACATTTCAGCAGTCTTGTTATGAATTCTGATCTCAGATATTGTATAGATACCTCTGAAAATAGGTTGAGCAATAGCCTTATCACAACAACTGCATATCACAACCTGTCTATATCATATCTCATGTATATGACAATGCATTTCTACATATCATAGCTAGCACATGTGATCACACTGCATATCAAATGAGCTTGTTATTATGGCACATAAGTGGCACATAATGATATAAGTGACAGTGCATTATAAAATAAGATATAACTGCATTTAAACAAGCTTTGAAGACAGGATAACAACTTATCATAACAACATATCCAAGTCCAAATTAGCACGAACATATCAAGTTAAAAGAACTTCAGCTCATATCCTGACAACATGAAATGGCTCAATATCAAATGCTACAATTCTTTCAGAAACGTATGTTCCCTTTAACGTTGTATTGGTATTTCTTTAATATATTGTAAGTTAGCTTGTCACCTAATTTAAATAATTTGGCAGGTTGGAATAATATGGAATGAATGAAATAAGTTATTATTTTCTGTATTCATGGAAACCATCATTATTATTGGAATTTCAAGTTGCTTTCTTAAAATCAATCATGTCCAATCATTGCTGTTCCTATATAATTGACAATAAATATTGTTATATTTCTTGCTGAGAAATAATAAACCTCCCCTATTTTAAATGTCTTATCTATATGTAAATAAGAAAGTAGACTATATAGCTCCACTGAGATTTATGTATATCCAATTTGGATACAGAATTTGGTGTAAATCTTTCATCATAAAATGCTTTCTTGAGGTTAAAGGTAAAAATGTCCTCTCCATTTCTTGTTAAAAAGTATATAGCTGAAAAGGATATAGTTGTCTGAGCATTTGTTTACGAGCTAACTTTAAGCTATCTTTAGCACCTTTCAGAATAACTATCTGACATATGGTTCTCTTGATACTCAATAAAATTATTCTGTGGAAGTAACCACTAATGATGTTTAAGAATGGAATTAACCATAGTCGAAACTTGCATGGATCATTTTGTGCATGATAATATGTCTTTATACATTTCTATCTCACATTTATATTTATAAAAGTGCCATTGAGCTCTTCAAGTAAATATTTAGGAAGTAACATCCCTTTAAAAAATTATCTTTAAGATCTGATTATGGTAATATATCTACAGCCCATTTCATTAATTGTCACCTTAAATAGATATAACATTAGTGAAAATTACTTATCAACAGGTAATATTGAACTGACATTTTCTGGAATTCAAAATCCTGATTAATTCCTTTGTAAATTAAAGAAAAGGAATATATATATAACATGCGATTTTTATCATTGATTTGCCTGATAAAATTCATCCAATTTGTCTCTTACTTACTGAAAGGATTTATACAAAATTAATTAGTAGATTTCAAATCTACAGGATAGAATCAAATTCTGCTGTCAGAAAAGAAAATGGTAGAAGGAAATTGAAAAGTTTTTGTGTAATGATTAATCTGATTAGTTCTTCTTTTCATGATGTTACTCATTAATTTTAAACTTTATTTCTACACTATATGTCATGCTGATGGACTATCCAAACAATACTAGGCCATTTTGTGAACATGTCAAGCACTTTAAAATTCTAAGGAAGTCACATATCGATTTGTTGCCATTACAAAGAACTTTGGGAGCGATCACAAATGATCCATCAGTTTCTTAGAAATGATTTTGCTTTTGAGTTTGATGTTGACAATAACCATGATTAGGGTAACTGATTGAAATTTGGTGAACATTTTAGACAAACATTATAGATGGCAGATTGTTTGATCACATATTAATGTCATCTGAAGAAAAAGTGAGGAAACCCACCCACAATTATACTACTTATATTTCTACAACTCCTTAGGTGCAAGAGATTCTAATCCGACTTGTCTAGCTCTAATTCTAAATAAATCTTATAAACTTTTTTATTTCAACAAATATAGTTCTTGTGTATGGCAGAAAATGCCTAAAATTAAAGCATAAAATAAAGTAGAATTGGGAAATATAAATAAGTACTCACTTCCTATCCTATTGAATTTGAGGCTCTGCCAAGATCAGACATGTCCTTTAAGTGACAACCACGGAAGCAATAGAAAGTAAAATATGTCAAGTAAATTCACTCTGAAATCAATTCTATAATCAATATTTATAAACAATAGAACTATCCAGACCTACTTGGAATTGAAATCCTAATAACTATGATGAAAAAATCAATTAATTATGAGTTATATGTAGGTGGATTTTAGTATTTTAGTAATCAATAAAAATTAATGTATGATGCTAGAAAAGATGAAAGTTAAAGAGATGCCAATTACCAATCTAAAATAGAAAATCTATGAATATTATTATTAGTATTGACAGATTTCAGAATATTTTTTAGGAGTTCACCATTAAGCTATTTAATTAGTTACAAATGTATTTAAAGGGACAGTTTTGCCACTTACCTTGATTTTTGTACGTTAGTAGTACTGCTGGAAACCAAAATCTACCCCCTAAAATGGCAAACCTGTCCCTTTAAGGTATATGATCTACAATTAAGTATTACAGCCTGTTAATGTTAAAATTTTTGAGAATGTAACTTTTTGATAACTTTTTTCAAAGACTATGGCACAGCTTTTGCTTTTTTGAACAACATTAGCATAATAGCATAAAGGAAGAATGAGAATTGTCACCGATATAAAGAGGATTTTTATACAATTTTTATTGCACAGGTTACACATGCGTTTTTTTTCTGTTTCGTACTGTAGTCAAATTCTAAAGACACTATTTTTAACCAATCAAAGCATGTCATTTAGGAAATGTTTCCTGATTACAGTGATGCCTTGTGAAATGGCAAAACCTAGAAAGGTCGTCATTCTGTACTTTGGGTTTCGCAATCCCACAATTTGTTACTTTTATCAAATGTTTTTTTTCCCACAATTTGTCATTGTTATCTTCTAACAGGTTTTACATGCCACGCTTTGATTGCTTAAAAGTAGCATCATTAGAACTAGACTGCAGAAAAAAACTTGTTAGATTACAATGGAATTGTGAAATATCAGAAAGAGAATTTGTAATCTAATTTTAATTGTTATGTTGACAGATAAAAACTATTTCAAACCACATCTTATACCGGTTAATGTTTTATCAAAAAGTACTATCTAACAATAAAAATCATCTAGCCTACATTGAATATTGTCCTGAATTCTCCAAATTCATCTAATCTATTATATTCTTGGAACCTTTGTAAATATATTCCAGAATGCCTGTATTGTTCCAAGCACCACATTCCAGAAAGTACTGTACTCTTTGTTTATAAGGCAATGCATTTGTGTAACATATACAAGACATACAAATTGTTTTCTTTTCAATCTTCTTCCAAGAATAACATTCTAAATTTAAACTTGGTCAAAATAATCTATTCCAATCACTTCAATGAAACCATTATAAAAGAAACAATCATCTACAGCTGCTGGATTTTCTTAATGAGAAAAATTGCACTCTTGGGCAATGTCCTTGAAAATACAACGGTAAGTGAACAGAAACTATGAACATTCATTAATAATGTTTCATGTGACATTCCAGACAGTCAGTCATTATCTGCGATAACGTTCTTATTTATATCCAATTTTTTGCAGTCGAAGCTTTAAGTTTCTAAGTGACATATTAAGAATAACTTATTGAGCATAGATTTAGTTATTAATATATGATGATACATCCTTCATTTGATTACTGTTTCATCATAAACAATGGTTGCTTCGAGAAAAAAATCTCAAAAGATTGGTACACAAAAAGAGAAGTAAAAACTCTTCTATGAATGAAAAATATTCATTTAAAATAATAGGTATATTTAGTAGGTGACCATCGGAAAAATTCTTTGGAACCGAATGTCAAATTTACTTGAAGATACAGACATTTCTTCCAGAATTAGGTTTTAATCATCTCAGAAAAATTACATGACATAGTACAATTATGGAACATTTCAAAAATAACTGAGACACCTGCTACACTTCTTGAGCATTGAAAAAAATTATAAGGTACTTACAAGAATAAAAACTAAGTTCCAAATGATAAAAGATTGTAATGATGTGAATTTTTATTGACACTGAACGCCCTCTAGGTAGACTGTTAGAAATACTTACTGTAGTTTATTTATAATTTATAACATTACTCTCACAAGCTATCTTACACTTCAGTGTTGAAATCATGTATCTTTGTTTATATTTATTCCAGTATGGCAATAGATATCAACAAACCAGGTATGCTCTCATGATTTGCTCATTAGAGAGAAAACTGACGTCCTGTTATTGGTTTAAAGAAAATGGTGAAAATTTATGAAATATTTTCATCTATAATACCAAATTTCTGACAGCACTAAACTTCATAATAAGGTAGTAAATAATGTTATTTCAGGATCTGTATAATTGAAAATGTAGGCCTGTTTCCTTGTTAACTTCTGATAAACTGGAAACAAGTCTTACTCTTTTAAAAAATAATACAGAAGCCTGTGGCAGAACCAGAAAAGGCATTCTTGACTAAATTGACTCTTCCAGGCATACAATTCCTGACAATTTTGACCTCGGAACTCAGTACAACCTTAAACAGTCTAATTGTTGCCCTAGGGTAGTCTTTACTCTTTCATTGTAAATACTTCTATCACAACAATTACTATCAAAATATCAAGTCTTTCTTCTAGCTAAATGTAGATATGGATCAGACTGTCATATATGGTACATATAAGTATATTAGATTTCAATATGAAAAAGCTTGGAAATACATTCTATTCAGTTGAAAAAAAAAAACAACCTGAAATCACAAATAAAAAATTGTTTTTAAAAAATCTCATTGAAATTTGTGAAATTCTATTTTTTTAAATGGAAGAGGCACTCATAATTTTTCTTACCCATGACTTAATAAAACCATAAAATGAATTTAAGTGATTTCTGAATTTATTATTGGTTTCAAAATCCAAGAACTAGAACAGGTGAAAATAATTACCAACTGTAGCTTAATTATGACCAAGTTTTAAAACTTTACTTAATCTAGTTACCTGATAGTATGATTGGAGTGTGATTATATATTTCTGACAATTGAGGTGACATAAAGCCATATTTTCTCTGATTATGTTCCCAGACCCACTGGTAAAGGTTTGATCGTTTTATTTGAAGACAAAAATTATTCCAGACAGTTCTTCTTTAAAGTAACACTGTCAGAAGAATGTTTCAACTTTTTTTGTTGCTCTTCATCAAAGTTATCACAGTAATAAAAAGATGGGGGTCAAAAACTGACTCAATCTATACGCAGTGACCTGCCACCTTCTATCACAGGGGTTTAAATACCTCTAGACTATACACAAGGATAACAATGCAATCAACATAACCCATGACTGACAGTAACATTTCCATCAAAAATTAAAACAATAGAAAATGGAACAAGTGGTTGATTTAACTTAATGTTTGATTTTCAGTACTTGATGCACTGTCTTGATCACTGAAAAAAAATCCCCTTAAAAAGTCCTTATCTGATACCAGATAAAACTGTATTGATCAAACTGATAAAACTTTCCTTGACATAATAAAGGAAGTGAACACTACAACATGGCTATTATCAATGATCCAATAAATTAGATGTCAAAATCTAGACAAATATCATAAATAAAATATGCAATTTTCAAGCCATATTGCATTCACTTTAATTAGTTTAACCCTTTTTCCCTTAATGTTAGTGCAAGCAGAAAAGTGAGCATTAGCGTAAATGAAATCTAAACAATATGGAACACATGCTTCAACCTCTCATAATAACCAACACTAATGCTTGTAAATGAAATGCAGTTTAAGGTCCTAATCTGTACCTGATTCAAATATTGGGCTAATGAGGACTGGTAATACCATGTTGTGTGCCTGTTTTGGTTTTTTTTTTTACTCTCAAGCACAGTTGTATCACACCCAGCCTCTCTCTTTTGCAATCTTGCTGAAGCTGATAGGAACGGATGGTTCTCCAGGTGTGAGGACTATCAGTTTGAACCAAGGTTACAAATTTATTTATCAAAATGCACCCTGATGTACACAAAATAAGGATTATCATAATATATTTCAATACATTTGATGGTCCCCTGCTTGAGAAGAACTCTATTTGCCTAATTTACTTTTGGTACAGTCGAGTAACCTAATTTCGTGGAAACCTATTATTCGTGGATTTCCGGAAATGATTAATAATTTACATGAGCGACCTTGCACGACCTCCGCATTAGTTTGTTTTGATAAACATGGGTTTTCTGTACAATATCAGCTAGTAGAATGAATTCAGTACTTTCATGCAAGGTAAAATGTATTAATGTATACTTTCACAAATACAAAATGGCGGATTTCAGTTATTACCAAACGTCTCAATTTTTTATCGGCCGAATTTCCTTATAATCCCAACCGGTAATCGGAATTCCAAGTGTCGTCTGCTAGAATGTAGTCCAACGAATGAAGTCACGTGATCAAGTAGCGGATTCCGTGTAAGCAAAAAATTTCTATGGAACACAAAGTGGACCATATTCTTATGTTGTTTCAGTGACTTTTAGCAATAAATCACGCTACGTATCTTATTTTGTCAGTCACTATTTTTTTTTTTTAAATCGTGGTTCTTTGAAGGAATTGTCACTAGTTATAATGAATTGATATTAAAGATAAATACTGAGAGAAGTTAATTATACCACCCGGTATCCATACAACGTGTTTTTCTAGACTTATTTATATTTCAAACATTGTACACGAAAATAGGTGACGCATTCTGCCGCCGTTGCCAGTTGGTTGAAATATGGGTCAAAGTGAAGAATTCATAAAGAAAATTGAAACAAACAAATTTTAATTATTTTGTAGAATATCTGAGGAAACATCTAAGACATATAAAAGAAATTTCGTTTTTTTAACTTTGACGAAATTAGGTGTTGAATCATTATATCCACGAAAATAGGTTACACCACTGTACTGTAATACTTTTGATTCTTTCATTACCCTATTAACATCATAAATATCTGGTTGAATATGAACACTAATACATGAATAGACAGGCATTTATTCCAACTCATTTAAATATCAAAAAGACAATAACCAATACAAGAACTAAAATGTTTTAATTCCCTGGATTGTAAACTAATATCTCAGGTGGGAGTTGAAAACAGCAATATGGTTATGGAGAAGTTATAAATTCAGGAATTTACAGGATTAGATGTAGACTATGGAAACCATTAAATATTAAAATAAGATTACTAACTGTAGGGCTACTGGCTAATGAAGATTAATAGATGTACAAGGAAATAGATTACTTTCGGTATTTCAAAGATTATGGATTAATCAAGTAGACTATCACTTCCATCTCAATTTTGATCATTTGGACAAAAAAAATATTTTCCTTCTAATTTGCATCCTTGCAAATAAGGACTGTTTCACTTCCAGGAATTCCAAGCTCACACACAGTCTTTAGATATTACTTCATGCAAGATGGTTAATAGCGCCCTTGAAGTCGATTGAAGTCTGAAATGGTGTGGTACCTTTTTACTTCTGAAAAGTGTTATTGATGGATGAAAAAAATATGTTGATGACCGATTCCTTTACTTTATATAAATGTAATATAAAAGGAGTTGAAAAAACAAATTATTCAAGGTTTATCTCCATTAGCCAACAAGTCTGGTAAAAATCTCCTGATGACATTCTCACATGACTAGTGACTAATAGGTCAACAACAATAAACTAATGTGGAGTGTGCTTGTAAAGCAGTTAAACAATGAATTTAATTTCTAAATGATGCTCTTGACATAGAAACTTGTAGCTTGTCAAAGTTGGTTAACAAAGTGCATATTATAATTAAAGATTGTCTTATCTCAATATTTCACAAACATTCATGAAGTCTCGCAAAGGTAATATAGCCTCCACCCAGTTGTGGCTCATTTACATTGGACATTTAGCAGAACAGCAACAATCCCTCAAATTGAAATATTGAGCCAAAAGTGACATATTTCTTTTAAAATAATGACTTCATAATAATATATATTCTTCAGTGAAAAAGGAGGTATAACTTGCATTTCTAAACCGTCAAGAATTGTGCCTTCTTAAGTGTTAACAAAACCTAAAGATGAAATGTGTTTTGAAGGACAAGGGCAATTACTTTCTGGTTTTTGATAGAGTTCATTTATGGGTGATAGTAATCCATTTTACCAAAGTTTGTCAAAAGAATTGTGCATTTTGTTTACATGCTAAAAAATTAACAATTGTCAAAGAACAAGAGATATAACACAAGCTCAATATTTTCCAATTTTATTTATTTGCGATTGTGCTTATTCGAAAGAAATTTCACAACTATTTAGATGACTGTGTTACTTTAATAAACTAGTTCATTTCTAGAAAAAAATGTAGGTTTGTCAAGAAGAGCACTAAATATCACTTGAACAACATGTTAATTTTTTATTTATATGTTACATTCAAGAAAGCAGCCATCCGCCGACACAACAGAAATTTTAACGACATCTTCATGTATTATAGTCTCTATTTAGAATCTATTTTAATACATCAGCTTTCACTACGTAGGAGATTTTAATGTTCCTAAGTAAAATGTTATGTCAGGAACACAACTGGCATATTTAAAGGATCTTGTTAATGATCTATCTTCCCACCAAGACAGTTCTAATAACTATGAGTATACTCTTATTCTAGGGAAAGTGATAACTGGAACCCTGCAATCCTGTAAAGTTGAGTATAATAATATCATTTCCGCATAAAAAATGTAAATCATTTTGTTGCTAAGAAAGGACTTCATTTTTGAAGGACTGTACCAATTTCATTACAACTGACCACATCATAAGGACTAGAATTACTCAGTGATGTGGTACCATTGCACCACATTTGTAGGCTGTTGCAGGATAAAAATACATCTGCTTACTCTCTGCCAGCTAGATTCAATCTGGTACCCTTGCCAGGGATGTCCTCAAATGATCTGAAATTACCCCCAGGAGAGAATCCTTGAAATCAAGGTGATCTGAGATAAAATAAAGTTTCATTTCATATACCAATACAGTTGACATCTGCATCACAATCACCAGCACAGACTGACATATTGAATGGAAGTAAACATCTACATTATTGCATGATGGTGAATTGTAAATTATATTGATTACTTTCTTATTCTCAAACAATAAACAAAGTCCACCATAAATCTTATCTTAAATAGATAAAAACTGTCTTTTATTATCAAATAATTCAGTCAAGGAGTGAATCAGCCTGGTGTCACGTTTCATATCTAGCAAACCTCGATCCTTTCTGAACACCTTTTACTGCAACTGGGTTTGTAGAGAAGCCATTTTATGCATTAGCTAATTGATTAGAGCTTTTTAGATACAAACTCTTTGTCAGGACAGCTAGTTTTGAAAAATCGGCTACATTTCTATCTACATCCATAGGACTCCAAACCGAAGAGCAAAGTTAAGTAAGGGACATCACTACACAGGAACAAGAAATTATCAACAAGTAGTATATTCTACAGTACGAAGATTCTAAACTCTTATCTTATGGTTCATATTTTGCTTATTTGCATGCATGCTTAAATTAATTCAAGTTAATCCACCTCAATGCCATCACTTCTTCACTTCAATGACATAAGTCTTAAATCATGAATGAAGAATTGTAAGTGAATCATCTTCTGGCTGTGATCTACTAGATGAAACATTATCAATAAACTTGTTCAATTGACGTCAGAATATAAAACACAGTGCTGTCATATTAGGAATCTGAGTCGGGTCATTACTTATAATGTTTTATAATCTATACCACTACCAATTCAAAGATAGCTTACCAGGCAGGATAACATACACCCACTGGCAGCTGCCAGAAATGATGATACAGGAAAGAAAAAAAAAATTTTCTTCATAATGCATTTGTAGTTTAAATTTATTGATATATATATTTACTGTCAGTTATTTATGCTGAGTTTTTCACAAAATTTTTAAACATCAATATCAATAAACCAAATACATCAAATTATTAAATCACAAGATCTAATGTCCATGGCAATAACTCAAAATTGTTAAGTGAGAAATTGTCAAAAATCCAAACCAGGATCTCAATATAAATAAATATCTCCAATCATATCATTTCATTTATCATGAATTATCAGACCAAATTTCATACAAATTTTGACAAGCAGACTGACTAATAGCCCAACAGTACCACAGACAGGGGCGATGGCAATATACATTCACATTTCTATGTGGGCGTATAAAAAAAAATATCAATATATGGTGCTCTAGTTAAAAAATGTTTTAAACTTTACATTTAATCTGTATTGATATTGGTATGATATATAGATTATTTATTCAAATACAAAACACAGCTGGTTATATGATAACTAGGTATAAATATCCTAAATCCCCATAATATGCCCACAGGGTTTGATACTTTAGTTCACATAACAAATGACCTTGAAATATTATACTTTATATCATGTATCACGAATATGGGTTTTGACATGGTCTTATTAACCTGTATTAAATTAAGCCCACCACACTTCATTTTAGAGGCGCAGAAATGAGATTGGTAGCATTTAAATCTGACCAATCAGATCGATGAACAGAAATGAGGTTATTTTAACAAAACACAAATCGCTTTGCTGCCACGGTTTCAAGAGATAAGAACACATTCTTTCCACTTTCCAAAGTAAGGTTTGATTTTCTCTCGGCTTCAAGTCTTTAATGAAAATCTTACCCAATTCTGTATTGAATTATTGATTGGACTATATTTTGCTATGAATACGTAATTTTTCTCACTGATTTGAGACTAATTTGGTCAAAATTATGTAATTTTTGGGAGAGAAATCTGTTTATATCAAAGGTAAATTATTAAAATTGTTTCTATATTGTGTTTTTTTTTCAGGTAATAAATGGAACCTACAGAAAACTCAGACATGGAAACTAATTCTACCAGTGAACAAAGATCTTCACTGCCTCCCCGACCCCTCGATAATCTGACAATCAAATATCATAGAAAATATTTTGTACTATTTCTATTGGCTGCACGAGGCAGAAAATTGCAAATTTATATAGGACAAATATCATTGCAAATTTTATATCTTAAAATTATATTTCAAGCAATTGAATAATCAGGATGTTGTATATAATTATGTTTTAGAAATTTAAAGGATGTTGCTTCTGAAAATACCAAAAATCATTTAAACATAACATCTTAATTACTTCTTATCAATTTTATCTTGAAATATTTCTTAAAGGTTATTTTTTAAGATTTCTATTTAATTTAAAAAACAAGAATTTTGATAAGACAATAACAGATTAACTTTGGATGGTTTGTTTCTTGTAGGTAACTACATCCATAATTCATTAATTTCCATATGGTGTAATCCACAGACAATAAAAGAAACAAAATGCACGAGGATAATGAGATTTTTTAGAAATTTCAATGATAAAAACACCTAAAAAAATAATGATTTACCTTAGAAATTCTACTGTTCTACGTTTAGCAGAGAGGACTCGAGGTGTTGACTTGCCATGTTTGGGTGTGGAATCTTCTGCTGCCATACCATCAACTTCAACATTATATAACATATAAAATGTTACTTAATACCTTTCCTTAATCATCATCATATTCCCTGCATTACAAAAACAACAACTATTAATTTATTAAGTGTTATTTTAAATTGCTACATGAAATGTTACATCAAGTTTCTCATTATTTTCATTCTTATCATATATCATATATAATTTTCATGAAATGGAATCTCAAACTATCAGACACCATGACATGACAGTGTTTTAAATATTAATGAATTTTCATGGTGACTGAAATATTTAGGCTCTCTGGGACTGAGATAAATCAAAAGTAAGGAACTGAAATAAAATAAAATTCAAAAACAGAGAAAAGAGTTCTTTACTACCAAATTCCGTCAATCTAGGGAAGCCCATTGGATTGAAACATTGAATACAGCAAGACCTATAGGACTAAATATTCACCATAATGCAGGCATAGCACCCTTTGTTGTCCCGTTCAATACAACCAGTAATCAAGCAAGCAAGGTAGCAAGATAGTCCATGCCCACTATAAGAGCCTTCTAGACAAATTCCCCCATGCTTTAAGCAGAAAATGATAGTTGCATATTCAAAAAATAAGAACTTAAATGATAATATTGTTCATAGTAAACTAAAAACAATCAGTACATAACAGATACTATATTTCGTGCCTATTGGGAAGGTTTTTATTTTTTCAGATCAGAACAGATGAAAACCCAGAATTCACACCCTTTATTCCGATTTCTCAATAAAGTATTTGTTCCACCCTAGGCCTGTCTGTATATTTGGGAGAATGCATGTGGTATAATTCACAAAGTGTAAATCCAACATGCATCCATCAAAGTTACAAAACATAAGCCAAAGCCTAAACAGTTAGAAATCACTGAGGTACTGGTAGATTTATCATGAAACGTATCAAATTGCTGTACATGTACCAGATAGTTCAACTTGTATCTATCCAAATCACAATCCACAAGTCAATTCTACAAGCTAACTAAATCATTGAGGTAGTTATAACTTGAAATAAGTCCAATAGGTATAACTTGAAATCAGTCCAATAGGTATAACTTGAAATAAGTCGGATAGCTATATTATATTAGTCCAGTAAAATGAAAGAGTAAGCATTTTCCAACAATAACAGTTTATCAGTCATCATTGTTAATCTTTATAGAATATCATCCTTTCTGAAAGAATCTCTATCAAATTTTAGCACATTCAAAGTAAAGCAACTTACTGTCAAATATGCTGACTTTTACCCATACAACTAACAACTAACAAATATCAATTTAAGTTACCCTACATATTTGCCAATATAGTACAAATCATGTTAAATCTTGCACTTTAATGACTCTCATTTCCTCGAAACTTTTATAGGTAGCCAGTTAATTCTAAGAAATCCTGAGGTGAACAAAGCCACTCCCATGACTTCACCTATTTGAATGGCTTTTGCAATTATTCAGATCTGCATATTGCCAGATTGATCTTCAGTGATCTAGAAGAGAATGGCTTTAAAATTACTTGTATAATATAATCATTTTATCACCTGTTTACTAATTAACAATTATTGTGAAATAGTAAGTCATCATATTGATTGCAATTAATCTTAGTCTATGAACAGACACATGACATCTTGTGCAATACGCACATGATGATGATAGTAAAACAAAATACCAAATCAATATTATAATATATGCCTATTCTTGGAAAGGAATGAATAAGAATATTTTTTTTTGTAATACAGATTTTCCATCCATTTTTCATGCCATCAAATACCTAATCTATATAACACAATATCTTTTGCCAATGTACGTATACATGTTATATCTTCCTGTCATGTCTGATTGCAGCTCTAAATAAATGGCTACTGTTTGATTTTTCTAATAACAAAAACTCTGTTATGGATGGTTTTTAAGACAACCATGATAAGATGAGATCAAATATTGGTATTTACATACTAAAATGTTCAACAGGAAATGTCAAATTAACAGCAATGTGCCTTTACAATCTAAATTATACAACCTATAAGCTAACAACCTCAAAAAAATCATTTATAGACCAGGAGAATACATTGAACTACTGAAAAATGAAAATTTACCCATAATTGCATTTTTCTAATGACTTTATTTTTATTAATTAGAACGTTAACTTTAAATTTGTAATGATTTAGGTTGAGTAGGAAAATGTAAATATACCAAAAGCATTGACCCTGGATTAGATCATGGAATAGAAGGATTTATTCTCAAAATGTTCAGGCATAGAGTGGAACAAATACTTCATTAAGATATTGGAATACACACTGTACACTGTCTGGAACTACTGAGTAATGCTAGTAATGTTATTATTCAGAGAACTTAAAGGGGAACAGTCGTCATTTTGAAGGATTGATTTGGGTCTTAATTGTGCTTTAATAGTCTTAAGAAGTACTTAAACGCATGAAAATCCCATAATCCATTCAAATATACCTCAAACTAGAAATTTCACTGTCTATTCCTGTGTTTTCTATATATGGCATAAACTAAAATTCGAGTCAAATTTTTAACTTTCAAACTTGAATAATTATGGATACACATGGCTTTGAAGGCTCAAATTTCGACGTTGAGCTGTGATCACTATTGTTGATTATGTTGAAATAATTCCTGTTTCTGAAACTAAGGTATGATTGATTGATTAAGCGGATAGTGAAGGTGCTCCTTTAAACTAAGAAGGAAATCTCAATTCTGATACATACAACCTCAAATGATAATGTATAGTTATCTCTAAAAAAGAGCCTCTGAAAAGGGGACATTTCTTACACCCGTATGCAATTTCTTGAGTGATTACACTTATTTCTAATGTTAAATTACATGTACTTGTAATAACACATGTAAGCCTATGGACCTGAAGCAAGGAATGATTTCAAATTTCCAAATCAACCGTAAGAGATATGCAGATTCTACAAAATAGTTGAGTTGATCAAAATAATAACACAAGGGCATCAAGGTTCGAAATTCTACAAAGATTGCCAAAAACTTATTATTTACAAACAATATTCACATCAATATCTTGAATAATGAATCTCCTATTGAAGTTCTGTGCACAAATAGTGAAGGCCATGTTTTATTATTGTAGCTTTCATTTTTTCTTTATGTCAAGATAAGTTTAGCCATGCACTTCCAAACACTTGAAAGTTTCATACTTTACTTTTGGATTCTATTGTTACCTTGTCTCATTTATCTTAGAATATTGCACCTAAAATCCTGAGTATCTAGAAGTATAATAATATAACATAGGGGTTTACCTTATTCTTGGTATTGCTTAAAGATGTCACACGATTTTCCAAGCTAAAACATGTCAATCAACATCATATCTCACATGAATAATACTTTCATGCATGACATCCCACTTTCAAATACTTAAATAGCAAGGCTATGCACAGTTAATGTTTTATCCTATTCCACTTCTTGATAATCACAAGATATAAATACCAATAAAATAATTCACCATTGTAAGTAGATTCTTTCTACAGAATTAAAAATCACGAAGTGCTATAAAGTTCAGTAAATCCAAATACATTGAAATACCCCATAAAAAATGTTTTCCTGCTTCATACACTCTGCCTGACTTTTACACAAAGCTACAAAGAAAATTAAATAATGAATATAATGTCTATTAAAAATTACACTATGAATGAATATCTATAAAATAGTATGGTTTTGCAATCTGTTGAAAACTTAAGCAATCTTTTTTCTTTGTATGTACAATAAATAACACAGGTACAGGGAACAAATAAAAGGTAGACTTGTTTAACATATAGTAAATATTATTCACTGATAAAGAAACCTATTATACTGTCATATATAGAGTAGGTCAAATGATATAAATATATGTACCAGTTTAAGATGCTTAATCTGTTTTACTGTCTTATATAACATAAGTTGACATCAGTAGTTAAGCGAGTAGGGTATAGGGTACATTTCTCTCCCCCCACCCCCTAGAAAAATGGTTTGGAGTCCAAATGGTAACTACTTCATTTATAACAAATTTAAAAACATTATTGTTTTTATGTTTGGTCCAAATATGTACAATAATTCAATTTTTCAAACATTTTCTAGAGGAAGATCTTAAAAACTCCAGGGGTTGCTTGCACATATTGTGCTTCCCCAGAGCTGCTGCATTTTAAGTCCCCCAATTAAGTCAGTCTGCCCCTTTTTTTACTCATAGTATCAAGAAACTTGTGTCACCCCTTTGATATTCATTCTAAACTTTATCCCCTTAAATCATCAGATTATCAAAACAATTTAAGTTTTATATTAATCAAAAATTTAACATACATCTACCTTCAGATGATACAACTTCCTTTTTGTATAAAATATTTACTGTAAATCTTAAAGTGTATCACAAAAGGTTGAGGTTGTTTAGATAAAAAGTAAAGTTGTGGCCAAACTATATGAGGCAAACATACTTTAATGAACAAGTGAAGTATATATCATATTTAAAGTAAGGTTAATAAATACAAGGTATGGATATCACACCACACATGAGGTGACATGACCAATGTGGTAAAAATAGAATGATAATAGACCAGCCAGTGGTCACTAATAAAAACACTAACATATCAAAATAGATACTAATCCACTAATCATGTTTCATACAATACCTTAGAAATATCTACAAAATTTACTAATACTAATTTACAAAGCAGTAGGCTACTTAAGTTTTTGAAGCTTCTTGTATTTTATTTCTTAGAATAGGAATTTCATTAAGATTATACCTATCTTGACATTAGTAGGTCTAATAGTAGGTGTATTTATTGACCTTTAATCATATCCAAAATCTCCTTCCTATTAGATAGCCTAAGGTCATCACTAAATCTCATTAACTCAATGTGAGAAAAAAGGAATGTGTTTTATGTTCAAATAGGCTTTCTGCTTTTTGAGTGGCACATTTTTGAATTTGAAATTGTTTAATTTAAGCTGCATTTTGTCATGTGCACTGAATTTTTTGTAATTCAATTTTGAAATGTTGTAATTCAGTCATTTTTACTATAGGCTGTATGCTAATTTAGTCATAAATAAAAAATTTAAACTGAATTTTGCCTATGTTAATTTCAGAAGGTTTTAATTTGTTTATATTCATTTAAGGTTGCAATTTTGACATAAATAACTAATTAAACTGTATTTGGTCTATTTTTAAATTTGTAAGGTTGAAGTTTAGTCATTGTAATTTTAGACTACAATCAAGTCATTCACACTTTAAACTGAGTTTCATCTCATTAAATTTTGAAAGGTTTTAATTATGTCATTTTCAATTGTAGTTTGAAATTAAGTCCGTCAAAACTGAAATTGATTATATTAATTTTGTAAAGTTATATAATTGAGTCATTGTTGTTAAGGCTGAAATTTAATAATAAATTTTATAAGGTTGTAATAGAAATTTTAGACTGAGAAAGTGATTAACACTTAAACTGCATTGGTTCTTTCTATTTTAACTATGTATGGCTGTATTCCAAAATTGTAATACTTATAGGGACCATATCTATATCATAATTATTAAAATTCTAAATCAGATTATTAACTTGCAATTTAGTTATTGACTAAAGGGCAATAACTTTCTTTCCTAGTATTGAATCCACTGAAAGTAGTTGATCTGCCATACTGGGGCTTTCAAAACCAAGCATTATTATTGAGCAGTGGACACAACTCAGGCAAATGATACAATTCTTGTGTGACAGACAGTTCAAGGGCTGTGGCAAAATTGTTCACAACGAAGTAAGTAAGTAAACTACTTGTGAATGCCTACTGCAACTGCACAAGGATTAAGCCAAGGTAGTGCGACAAACCATTCATTCCTTGAAATTGGTTAATTTTTTTTAGCCCCCTGGGGTAAGTTGAGTCACATTGGGTAAGTTTCTTCAGGTACAAGAAAAGGCACGCTGTTAGATTTAGCAAAAAAAAAATTTGGGAAAAAGCTTCGCCAGGGACTCGAACTCGGGACCCCAAAGTTGCCAGGCAAGTTCGCAGCCCACTGGGCCGCCCAGACCTGGGGTTAACCCTAGCTTAACCCGAGGGTTAACCCTAGCTTTGGAAAATCAATTAGGGTTAGCTCAGGAAAGGGTTAAAGCTCGTTCCAAGCTATGGTTTCCGCATATGAATTGAAAGAGCACTTCGTTGCCCATCTTCTCAACACAAAATGGTCCGGATAAAAGAATAACACAGGGGTTTAAATGGGCCCGGAACAATTGTTACCCCAGTGGGCCCAAAGGGGTTAATAAAAGTGGACGATTTGGTTTCAGCTCTGGCCAGCCCATGCTAGCTTTCACAGACCACTTTGGTACACTTAAAATAGTAGAAGAGACGCTGTGGGACTTAGCAAAAAAAAAATTTTTGGAAAAAGCTTCGCCAGGGACTCGAACTCGGGACCCCAAAGTTGCCAGGCAAGTGCGCAGCCCACTGGGCCGCCCAGAACTGGGGTTAGCCCTAGCTTAACCCGAGGGTTAACCCTAGCTTTGGAAAATCAATTAGGGTTAGCTCAGGAAAGGGTTAAAGCTCGTTCCAAGCTATGGTTTCCGCATATGAACTGAAAGAGCACTTCGTTGCCCATCTTCTCAACACAAAATGGTCCGGATAAAAGAATAACACAGGGGTTTAAATGGGCCCGGAACAATTGTTACCCCAGTGAGCCCAAAGGGGTTAATAAAAGTGGACGATTTGGTTTCAGCTCTGGCCAGCCCATGCTAGCTTTCACAGACCACTTTGGTACACTTAAAATAGTAGAAGAGACGCTGTGGGACTTAGCAAAAAAAAAATTTTTGGTAAAAAGCTTCGCCAGGGACTCGAACTCGGGACCCCAAAGTTGCCAGGCAAGTGCGCAGCCCACTGGGCCGCCCAGACCTGGGGTTAACCCTAGCTTAACCCGAGGGTTAACCCTAGCTTTGGAAAATCAATTAGGGTTAGCTCAGGAAAGGGTTAAAGCTCGTTCCAAGCTATGGTTTCCGCATATGAAATGAAAGAGCACTTCGTTGCCCATCTTCTCAACACAAAATGGTCCGGATAAAAGAATAACACAGGGGTTTAAATGGGCCCGGAACAATTGTTACCCCAGTGGGCCCAAAGGGGTTAATAAAAGTGGACGATTTGGTTTCAGCTCTGGCCAGCCCATGCTAGCTTTCACAGACCACTTTGGTACACTTAAAATAGTAGAAGAGACGCTGTGGGACTTAGCAAAAAAAAAAAAAAATTTTGGAAAAAGCTTCGCCAGGGACTCGAACTCGGGACCCCAAAGTTGCCAGGCAAGTGCGCAGCCCACTGGGCCGCCCAGACCTGGGGTTAACCCTAGCTCAACCCGAGGGTTAACCCTAGCTTTGGAAAATCAATTAGGGTTAGCTCAGGAAAGGGTTAAAGCTCGTTCCAAGCTATGGTTTCCGCATATGAAATGAAAGAGCACTTCGTTGCCCATCTTCTCAACACAAAATGGTCCGGATAAAAGAATAACACAGGGGTTTAAATGGGCCCGGAACAATTGTTACCCCAGTGGGCCCAAAGGGGTTAATAAAAGTGGACGATTTGGTTTCAGCTCTGGCCAGCCCATGCTAGCTTTCACAGACCACTTTGGTACACTTAAAATAGTAGAAGAGACGCTGTGGGACTTAGCAAAAAAAAAATAAAATTTTGGTAAAAAGCTTCGCCAGGGACTCGAACTCGGGACCCCAAAGTTGCCAGGCAAGTGCGCAGCCCACTGGGCCGCCCAGACCTGGGGTTAACCCTAGCTTAACCCGAGGGTTAACCCTAGCTTTGGAAAATCAATTAGGGTTAGCTCAGGAAAGGGTTAAAGCTCGTTCCAAGCTATGGTTTCCGCATATGAAATGAAAGAGCACTTCGTTGCCCATCTTCTCAGCACAAAATGGTCCGGATAAAAGAATAACACAGGGGTTTAAATGGGCCCGGAACAATTGTTACCCCAGTGGGCCCAAAGGGGTTAATAAAAGTGGACGATTTGGTTTCAGCTCTGGCCAGCCCATGCTAGCTTTCACAGACCACTTTGGTACACTTAAAATAGTAGAAGAGACGCTGTGGGACTTAGCAAAAAAAAAAAAAATCTTGGAAAAAGCTTCGCCAGGGACTCGAACTCGGGACCCCAAAGTTGCCA
>NW_008709978.1:0-2014 GCF_000327385.1 Lottia gigantea | reverse complement strand
GTCCAAGAAAACCAGAGTGAAGTAATCTTACCTTGTCTGTCTCAGGTCCAAGAAAACCAGAGTGAATTAATCTTACCTTGTCTGCCTCAGGTCCAAGAAAAAACCAGAGTGAAGTAATCTTACCTTGTCTGTCTCAGGTCCAAGAAAACCAGAGTGAAGTAATCTTACCTTGTCTGTCTCAGGTCCAAGAAAACCAGAGTGAAGTAATCTTACCTTGTCTGTCTCAGGTCCAAGAAAACCAGAGTGAAGTAATCTTACCTTGTCTGTCTCAGGTCCAAGAAAACCAGAGTGAAGTAATCTTACCTTGTCTGCCTCAGGTCCAAGAAAACCAGAGTGAAGTAATCTTACCTTGTCTGCCTCAGGTCCAAGAAAACCAGAGTGAATTAATCTTACCTTGTCTGTCTCAGGTCCAAGAAAACCAGAGTGAAGTAATCTTACCTTGTCTGTCTCAGGTCCAAGAAAACCAGAGTGAAGTAATCTTACCTTGTCTGTCTCAGGTCCAAGAAAACCAGAGTGAAGTAATCTTACCTTGTCTGCCTCAGGTCCAAGAAAACCAGAGTGAAGTAATCTTACCTTGTCTGCCTCAGGTCCAAGAAAACCAGAGTGAATTAATCTTACCTTGTCTGTCTCAGGTCCAAGAAAACCAGAGTGAAGTAATCTTACCTTGTCTGTCTCAGGTCCAAGAAAACCAGAGTGAAGTAATCTTACCTTGTCTGTCTCAGGTCCAAGAAAACCAGAGTGAAGTAATCTTACCTTGTCTGCCTCAGGTCCAAGAAACGTCTCCATGGTAAGTTGAAGATATTGTAAAAATATTTTTTCAGTGTCGATAATTTCATTGATTATTTTTTCTCGTTTTTCTCTTCGTTTCTCTCGTTCTATTTCTTGTTGGATTTTTTCCTCTTCAATTCTTCGTTTCTCTTCCTCTTTTTTTCTTTCCATTTCAGCTTTTATTTCAGCTTCTTTCCTCTCCCTTGGACTTAATTCATATAAATTCTCTAAAATAAAAAAACGTTTTCTTCATTTTCAAATAATACCTGATATGTTTGATCTTCTGAAAGAATGTTAAATCTGATAAAAATGATAAATGAAATGTAGTATTACATTCTGCACTTCTGTAGTTGCAAATAAAGACAAACAACTCCATGCAGTGTATATTTAAGAAATTTTACCAGGACAGTGGTATTAGTCTACTTTTGAACTCTGAGGGATCTGTAACAAACTTGATTAATTGATTGAATCTGAACAACTAAACACCTTTTCCTTGTCAGCTCCTCACTTACCTTTAAGTTTTTGAAGTTCGTCTGATAATCCCGAGATATTCGCCTGATAAAATCCTAAATTCTCTTGAATCTCTTCCTCTTTCTCCCCAGTTACTGTCTTTAACATCAATATTACATCTTCTTTACATTTCTTATATTTCTATAATCACACAAAATATATTGTTTTAAACCTGCCACCTTTAACAAAAACAGAGGTGTAGACTTCTTTACAATAGTTATTACCAACTTCATCTTCACAATGTCAAGCTATTACCAACTTCATCTTCACAATGTCAAGCTATTACAAACTTCATCTTCACAATGTCAAGCTATTACAAACTCCATCTTCACAATGTCAATCTATTACAAACTTCATCTTCACAATGTCAATCTATTACAAACTCCATCTTCACAATGTCAATCTATTACAAACTTCATCTTCACAGTGTCAAGCTATTACAAACTTCATCTTCACAATGTCAAGCTATTACAAACTCCATCTTCACAATGTCAATCTATTACAAACTTCATCTTCACAGTGTCAAGCTATTACAAACTTCATCTTCACAATGTCAAGTTATTACCAACTTCATCTTCACAATGTCAAGCTATTACAAACTTCTTCTTCACAATGTCAAACTATTACACACTCCATCTTCACAATGTCAAGCTATTACAAACTTCATCTTTACAATGTCAAGCTATTACAAACTACATCTTTACAATATCAAGCTATTACAAACTTCATTTTTACA
>NW_008709977.1:0-1231 GCF_000327385.1 Lottia gigantea | reverse complement strand
TCATATATGAAAGTAATGAAATCATACTTAATTTAATTGTTATCTCGATTATCATATAGGAAAGTAATGAAATCATACTTAATTTAATTGTTATCTCGATTATCATATAGGAAAGTAACGAAATCATACTTAATTTAATTGTTATCTCGATATCATATAGGAAAGTGACGAAATCATACTTAATTTAATTGTTATCTCGATTATCATATAGGAAAGTAATGAAATCATACTTAATTTAATTGTTATCTCGATTATCATATAGGAAAGTAACGAAATCACACTTAATCTAATTATTATCTCGATTATCATATAGGAAAGTAATGAAACCATATTTAATTTAATTGTAGTCTCGGTTATCATTTAGGAAAGTAATGAAACCATACTTAATTTAATTATTATCTCGATTATCATATAGGAAAGTAACGAAATCATACTTAATTTAATTGTTATCTCGATTATCATATAGGAAAGTAATGAAACCATACTTAATTTAATTGTTATCTCGATTATCATATAGGAAAGTAACGAAATCATACTTAATTTAATTGTTATCTCGATTATCATATAGGAAAGTAATGAAACCATACTTAATTTAATTGTTATCTCGATTATCATATTGGAAAGTAACGAAATCATACTTAATTTAATTATTATCTCGATTATCATATAGGAAAGTAATGAAACCATACTGAATTTAATTGTTATCTCGATTATCATATATGAAAGTAATGAAATCATATTTAATTTAATTGTTATCTCGATTATCATATAGGAAAGTAATGAAACCATACTTAATTTAATTGTTATCTCGATTATCATATAGGAAAGTAATGAAACCATACTTAATTTAATTGTTATCTCGATTATCATATTGGAAAGTAACGAAATCATACTTAATTTAATTATTATCTCGATTATCATATAGGAAAGTAATGAAACCATACTGAATTTAATTGTTATCTCGATTATCATATATGAAAGTAATGAAATCATACTTAATTTAATTGTTATCTCGATTATCATATAGGAAAGTAATGAAATCATACTTAATTTAATTGTTATCTCGATTATCATATAGGAAAGTAATGAAATCATACTTAATTTAATTGTTATCTCGATTATCATATAGGAAAGTAACAAAATCATACTTAATTTAATTGTTATCTCGATTATCATATAGGAAAGTAATGAAACCATACTTAATTTAATTGTAGTCTCGGTTATCATTTAG
>NW_008709976.1:0-2017 GCF_000327385.1 Lottia gigantea | reverse complement strand
AAAAAATATATCTTTAATGTCAGCAGCAGATTGGCCGATGTCTAGCTGTCAGAATCATGAAGTTAATATAACAGCAACAGACATTTAACACCTAGAAAATAAGTTTGATTTCCAGATATTCCTTCCTCAAAAAATTGAAGATAGTGGTTGATGACATTTCTATTGGGGACTTAATTTAAGTTAAATTACATGCAATAAAAATAGGGTGATACAGAAGCTGTGAGAAACAGATAGCAATGAAAGTCTAGTGAAAAAAGAATTATTATCACTGCTAATCTGATTAAATACAGTATTTCTTTATCTTCAGTCAATAGACTATCTTAGTTGAACAATAAAATTAGAGATGTTAGGTTAAATGTGTCAATAATTTACTTGTGGGTTATGTCAATATGAGTCTTTCAATGTCCTATACATGTCAGGTCAAGTAGAATTTTCTTGACCAGATTCAATGTAAATCTACATTGGAGACATGTAGTGCTTCTTGTTGAAGACCAACATCACACCACAGATGAAGTTCTTAAAGCTGACATGAAATGTATGATGTATAATGAATATACAATATATCCGAAGATGGTCCTTTCTTCACAAGGTTCAATGCAACACTTGCATGTTACATTATTTGTTCTATACAATATCACTATCACTAAATACAGAAAGACATTGAAATGCAGAGTATCAAGCTAACTTGAGTCATTCTCATCCTTTCACAGAAAGAGACAGCACTTTCTTTCCTGCCTTCTACTAGTATGTCGAGCTAACACTTGTATGTGTATTTTCATTTGTTCAATATCATCATTACTTAACAGTAAGATATAGAATATAGATATGCCAAGTCTTGAGCCAACTTGCACTTTGCAAAAGAACTGCTAAAAATAGTTGTTGATTGTTGTTGATATTGATCTGTTGATCTTTAGATGATGGACACAATAGATAATAACTGCTCTAGTTTTTACTCTTCTTTCAGGCTAAGATATATATTTCAAGTAAATCCTGTTAAGAACTATTTCAGCAAAGGTGATGTCTTCAATGTAGATTTGCAGTGAACTTAAATTCTTACCAGTATACATATCTGTTGAAATTGAATTTGACACTTAATCGAGCTGCATTGTTAATTTGAGGCACATTTGAATGTCAAAAACTTGGTTTTCTAGTTGTGATATACAAGCTATACTAGTAATAAGCAACCACCATACAATTTGTATGTTCTAAATTCTGACAATAGATAAATTTAATAGAAAAAGTACAATTTAACATTACAGACACTCAATTTAATGTACCTGTATGTAATTTTACTGTTGTAATCTGTATATTTGTTTATAAAGAGTCACTCACAACTAACCACTTTTTACTAATTCATGCTATAGTAATGTCATGTTCTAATAAGATGAACTAGCATTCAAAATTTCAGCTTTCAGTATCAGTTTGTACATTGTATTTGTCTAAAACTAATCATAAAGAGGTTTTCTGACTTATCTAATATGTACAATCAGATATCAGACATCAGATAGAAAGAATACAATGGTTCACAATGGGGGATATTTATAGCTTAAAAGTCTATATTTCAAGAAAACTGCTGTCATAAGGAATTTGATTTTTTTTAATCATTCATGAACTGGAATACCAGAATACCAAGTGTTCAGGTTTATCAGGTTTGATAACAACAAAAAAGAGATCACAAACCTTAATCCCTTTATCTATAATGATTTTGCTCTCTTGTTACATGTCACTTGATAATTTTTGAGTTATTATGCTTAACCATATGAAACAGGGTTACTGGTTACAATGAAAATAGATTGCTTTCTTGAGCTGTCTTTATAAAAAAAAAACACTGTCATTGTCAATACTACAATAAACAAAATATAAAAAGTCGATCTTTAACTTGGGTTATGTTAGAAAATGGCTTATCATGGATGTCTACTGAACTTAATATGACAAACATTTCCGTCAACAAAGTTAAAATGAAAACAATTAAAATATTGTAAGAGATTTGAAGTCCTCGTTAACACGTCATCAACAT
>NW_008709975.1:0-2019 GCF_000327385.1 Lottia gigantea | reverse complement strand
ATGCACGGCTAATGTGGAAATGACTTCCAGGACAGAAACAAAGTATGGCACGTATGGTAACTTTGTCAGATACAAATATTCTCATGCGCTAAAGAAATCATCGCATTTAGTCACCTGGTTCATTATTAATTTTTGTAAACTTTCAAACAATAATTTATCCTTAGTTTAATCAATGTTAGGAAGGAACTGAAGTGAGATTCAAATCAATAGCCTTACCTGCCACTTTGTTCTACAGGATGGGCGTCTTAAATGATTAGATACAAAATCTATATATTATGCTACTGAGAATAACTGAGTGAATGTCAAAATGACTTAATAACTTACTCATGTAACCTTCCAAACCAGAGAAAACAACATAGAAGTACTTTAAAAAAAAACGTTAATAATAAGATATAAAAGCGTCTTCATAGTTATATTTTTAAAAACAAATTGATTGATTATTTTAACAAGTAACGCGCATTTTAATTGATTTCATAATTCTGTCCCCTTATAGAGTATAACACCTAGTCTTCATCATTACATTGTCATTGATTTATAATAGATTATTCCTTTCTAGTGATCGAATGTGTTCCATGGTTTCTAAAAGAGACGGGTTGATATAAACATAACACAAATTTACTTCATTAAAAAGTGACAAATCATTACAATATTCATTTCATTAGTTTCAATATTTCTGACATGTCATTACAATAGAGAATAAAAAAAATTGACAATTTGTTACAATACTTCTTTCAGTAGATAGTAGAATTTGATATGCCGTTACATTACTTATTTCAGGAGTCCGTAAAACTTGACATCTCATTATATAGTTCAGGAGTTATTAAAATCAACATGACATTACGATATTTCAGTAGTTAGTACAATCTGACATGTCATTACAATACTTATTTCAGTAGATAGTAGAACTTGACATGTCATTACATTACTTATTTTAGGAATTAGTAAAACCTGACATGTCATTACAATATTTATTTCAGTAGATAGTAGAAATTGTCATTACATTACTTATCTCAGGAGTCAGTAAAACTTGACATGTCATTACAATATTTATTTGTTAAAACGGACACACCACTACAGAACTTACTTCAGTAAAATCCCAATTCTCTACGGAAGATGTTTAATGACGTCAATTATAAAATGTTTTTAAAAATTGAGCAGACATCTTGGCTTATGTTGTACGCCAAACAAAAAAACGGTTAATTTTCCCCAGATACCCGACTCAGCCATTTTTGGGTGTTTACATGCTGCTGAACAAGTGCAAAATATATTTTGATTATGAAAGGGTTGAATCCTCGGATTATAAAAAGGTTTCATCCAAATACATCAAGACTTGTGCCTCGAGAATTTACAAGATGAAAATCAAATGCGTATTGAATAATAATTGAGGCAAAAATTACAAATTAGAAGCTTCAGGTCCTTTATGAACTGTGACAGAATTCCCATAGTTAAGTTTTCATTACCTTGTGTCGATTCAATTCCATTTGATTAGTAGATGTTCAGTTAAAAAAGCTGTAATCCATATTAATGATGAGCCTTACCTTCCGTGTCTCCCCAGCCAGTAATATAACACCCATTGTTAACAATAAAATCATTAGTGTCATCAACTGGAAGACTTCCATACTTTATTCCAACATTCTCCAGCACTGCAGTTTCTAATCGCAGTAAAGCTAAATCATTGGGATAACCAGTGAAATTCGGATCGTAACTTGGATGCTGTCAAAAAAAGTTTTGGTATAAGTCGTATTAAGATGGCTATTACAAATACAATGACTTGGCCCGCAAGATAGGGTATGACCATGGATTCTGATATAACTTATAGACCTAAACATGTGATCGGTTTTAGTTTTTCTTCAGGGGGTCAAAATGTTTCTTGTTTTTTTTTTGTTTTTTTTTTTTTGTTTTTTTTTTTTCTTTTTTGTTTTTTTGCTAGACGCCGTTTTCTTTTTCATACTTGGATCCAGAATTCTAAGCGAAGCGGTTTTTCAAGAAAAGTCATTATAATGAAATCATTAAAAGATA
>NW_008709974.1:7289-8409 GCF_000327385.1 Lottia gigantea | reverse complement strand
CAAGTGAATAAATAAAGTCAGTTGTAATGACTGAAATTTCAAGTGAATAAATAAAGTCAGTTGTAATGTCTGAAAGATCAAGTGAATAAATAAAGCCAGTTGTCATGTCTGAAAGATCAAGTGAATAAATAGAGCCAGTTGTAATGACTGAAATTTCAAGTGTATAAATAGAGACGGTTGTAATGACTGAAATTTCAAGTGAATAAATAAAGTCAGTTGTAATGACTGAAATTTCAAGTGAATAAATAAAGTCAGTTGTAATGACTGAAATTTCAAGTGTATAAATAAAGTCAGTCGTAATGTCTGAAATTTCAAGTGAATAAATAAAGTCAGTTGTAATGTCTGAAATTTCAAGTGAATAAATAAAGTCAGTTGTAATGACTGAAATTTCAAGTGAATAAATAAAGCCAGTTGTAATGTCTGAAATTTCAAGTGAATGAATAAAGCCAGTTGTAATGTCTGAAATTTCAAGTGAATAAATAAAGCCAGTTGTCATGTCTGAAATATGAGTGATTGAAAGTCTGCTGTATTGAGTGAAATATAAGTGAAAGAATTAAAGTTTGTTATGATGACTGAAATATTATCGAATGGAAATCTGTTGATTGGACTTGAGTGAATGAATTAAAAGCTGTTGAAATGTCTGAAATATATGTATAAGTGAATGAGATGGGTAATGAATTAAAGTCTGCTGAAATGGCTAACATACAAGTGAAAGAATAAAATAAGTTAATGAATGAAAGTCTGTTGTAATAAATGAAATATAAGTCAGTGAATAAAAGTCTGTTGTGTAATAAATGAAAAATATAAGTGAATGAATACAAGTGTTGTAATAAATGAAATACAAGTGAATGAATAAAAGTGTTGTAATAAATGAAATATAAGTGAATGAATAAAAGTCTGTCGTAATAAATGAAATATAAGTGAATGAATGAAAGTCTGTTTTGTAATAAATGAAATAAAAGTGATGTATGAATGTCTATTGTATTGAGTGAAATATAAAGGGATGAATTGAAGTCTATTGTACTGAATGAGATATATGTGANAGGAAGTCTGTTGTAATAAATGAAATATAAGTGAATGTATGAATGTCTGTTGTAATAAATGAACTATAAGTGAATGA
>NW_008709974.1:0-892 GCF_000327385.1 Lottia gigantea | reverse complement strand
TGTCTCACAGAATGCAGCAGTTCGATAAATAATCAGTCCAAACAAGACAATTCCGTTAATCAAAATCTCACCAAATTATGACAAAATTAACAATTTGATTCGTTGATGCTCTCCTAATTTTAAAATTTGGATTGCAAAGCTGTATAACTATATATATCTTCTAATTCAATGCAGAAGATATTACATAGCTCATCAATTATCTCAATAGAGTTATGTCCCATTTTTCTACTTAATTTTATTTAGCAGAAGATATTAAACTATTCTCTCCAAATTGACAAGAAAGCGTTTAACCGAAGTTACTGAAACTTATTTTCACACACAATGCCAGTTGACCCAACTGTAAATGGGTACGGATAATCCAATAGATCAATGCCAAGAGATTTGGCCAAGGACCAGTAAAATATAGTTGTTTCTTTCTTTCCTTCTTAATAAGACTTTACAATATTACATCAATCAAAATCAAATATATCTTATCTATTTAACAATTTAGTACGAGTAGTTTAAATTCTATTGTATTATCTTACTCTTCATCTACATTATATATTGTGAACAGTAACTTAATCAGATCTTAATAAACCTTTGTAAGGCCACACCAATTTATTTTTTTGTTTTATGAAAGAATCTTTTCTTCTTTGTCAAAAAACACCCTCCCTCCATTCCTGATGATCAGAAACTTCAATTATCAATATATAATTTTTGATGAAATCAATACTAAGAAAGTAAGAAAATTCAGGTCAATCCTTGCTTTTGTAAGTTTTTATGACTTTGAATGAAATCATGAATTGTAATTAAAAATCTATTAATATCTCATTATCTAAGTTAATTAATTACCACTTAACTTTAATCAATTTCATTCAACCTGAACTCTGTAATTTATAATGATAAAATATGA
>NW_008709973.1:40373-41818 GCF_000327385.1 Lottia gigantea | reverse complement strand
CCTTATGCTTATTATTAAGAACCACAAGAGATAAATGGTTTATTGATACATTACATTAAATTTTAACAGGTACAATAAGAGGTATATAATTCTTAAAATAACATACAGGCTGATTAAGTAAAATAATTGAAGTAAAGTAAATGAATTAAAAAAGATTAATTGAAGATTAAATAAACAACTATTGCTGGTATTGGAGTCTTTTATTAATAGAAATTACATTGTTCATATAACTAACTATGCTTAAAGTTGGAAATTTGAATATGAATAATTACAAGTTGATAAGTTTATCATATGCATGCGATAAACGAACACCTTCATCTCTGTTAAGGTCAGGCTGATATCTTCTAATGTGGATAGCTTCATGAAGTCTCTTGGTTTTATCTATGTGCTTATTGATTGTCAGTATGTTGGTGTTGTCAAAGTTGACTTTATGTCCTGTTTTCCTTCCCATAGCAAGATGTTCAGCCACAGCAGATGTTCCTTCATTGCCGGGCTTGTCTTGATGGTCTTTGAGTGGAACATCAAGGGGTCTCTTTGTTTCCCCTATATACGAGCTTCCACAGGAGCGCTCAACTTGGTAGACACATCCCTTGGGTTTTTGGTTGTTGGAGGGATTCAATTTACCACTGGCTCTGAGCAAATCTTTAAGCGTTGAGTTGCCAGAGAACTCTGTTTCAATGCCAACTGACTTTTTCAGGATCTTCTTGATTTGGTATGATGCCTTTCCGATGAATGGGATAGCTAAGCGGGTTGATGGTCTGTTGGGATTAGGCTGTTGGTTGGTTGGTTTTGCCATTAATACGGATCGAAAAGCTTGATGTACAAAGGCTGGAGGGTAGTTGTTGTGCAAGCAGAATACTTTAATGTTATAATGTTATATATTTAGGTTATAATTTTGGATACAGCAATGGTTATACCTGTCATTGTTTATATAACGAAAGATGTGATACTGTAACTAGTGTTTGTTATAACGAATATTATAATATTATATTTTCAGGTTATAATTTTGGATATAACAATTGTTATACCTGTCATTGTTTAGATAATGAAAGATTTGATACTGTAACTAGTGTTTGTTATAATGAATATTATAATGTTATATTTTAAGGTTACAATATTTTGGATATAACAATAGTTATACCTGTCATTGTTTATATAATGAAAGGTGTGATACTGTAACTAGTGTTTGATATAATGAATATTATAATGTTATATTTTAAGGTTACAATATTTTGGATATAACAATGGTTATACCTGCCATTGTTTATATAATAAAAGATGTGATACTGTAACTAGTGTTAGTTATAATGAATATTATAATGTTATATATTTAGGTTATAATTTTGGATATAACAATGGTTATACCTGTCATTGTTTATATAATGAAAGATGTGATACTGTAACTATTTTTTGTTATAACGAATATTATATTGTTATATTTACAG
>NW_008709973.1:32168-34050 GCF_000327385.1 Lottia gigantea | reverse complement strand
ATAAAAAAGATGATTGTACTCGAGGTAAGTAAACCAGGTTATAGAGAAAATGACTGTACAGTAGGTAAGTAAACCAGGTTATAAAGAAAATGACTGTACAGTAGGTAAGTAAACCAGGTTATAAAGAAGATGATTGTACAGTAGGTAAGTAAACCAGGTTATAAAAAAGATGATTGTACTCGAGGTAAGTAAACCAGGTTATAGAGGAGATGACTGTACAGTAGGTAAGTAAACCAGGTTATAAAGAAGATGATTGTGCTCGAGGTAAGTAAACCAGGTTATAGAGAAGATGACTGTACGGTAGGTAAGTAAACCAGGTTATAAAGAAGATATTTGTACAGTAGGTAAGTAAACCAGGTTATAGAGAAGATGATTGTACAGTAGGTAAGTGAACTAGGTTATAGAGTAGATGATTGTACTGTAGGGAAATAAACCAGGTCATAGAGGAGAAGATGGTACAGTAGGTAAGTAAACCAGGTTATATAATAGATGATTGCACAGTAGGTAAGAAAACCAAGATAAATAGAAGATGATTGTACAGTGGGTAAGTAAACCAGGTTATAAAGAAGATGAATGTACAGTAGGTAAGTAAACCGGGTTGTAAAAAAGATGATTGTACATTAGGTAAGGAAACTAGGTTATAGTGTAGATGATTGTACAGTAGGTAAGTAAACCGGGATATAGAGAAGATGATTGTACAGTGGGTAGGTAAACCAGGTTATAAAGAAGATGATTGTACAGTAGGTAAGTAAACCAGGCTGTAAAGAAGATGATTGTACTGTAGGTAAGTAAACCAGGTTATAGAGTAGATGATTGTACAGTACGTAAGTAAACCAGGTTATAGAGGAGATGACTATACAGTAGGCAAGGCAAGTAAACCATGTTATAGAGGAGGTGATTGTACTCGAGGTAAGAAAACCAGGTTATAGAGGAGATGACTATACAGTAGGCAAGGCAAGTAAACCATGTTATAGAGGAGATGATTGTACTCTAGGTAAGTAAACCAGGTTATAAACAAGATGATTGTACAGTAGGTAAGTAAACCAGGATATAGAGAAGATGATTGTACAGTGGGTAAGTAAACCAGGTTATAGAGGAGATCATGGAAAGTAGGTAAGTAAACCAGGTTATAAAGAAGATGATTGTACTCGAGGTAAGTAAACCAGGTTATAGAGAAGATGATTGTACAGTATGTAAGTAAACACGGTTATGAAGAAGATGATTGTACAGTAGGTAAGTAAACCAGGTTATATAGAACATGGTTATACAGTAGGTAAGTAAACCAGGTTATAAAGAAGATGATTGTACAGTAGGTAAGTAAACCAGGTTATAAAGAAGATGATTGTACAGTAGGTAAGTAAACCAGGTTATATAGAACATGGTTATACAGTAGGTAAGTAAACCAGGTTATAGAGAAGATGATTGTACAGTAGGTAAGTAAACCAGGTTATATAGAACATGGTTATACAGTAGGTAAGTAAACCAGGTTATAAAGAAGATGATTGTACAGTAGGTAAGTAAATCAGGTTAAAATAAGATTCTTGAGCTTGCAAAGTAATCATCAAATTTGAGGAAATCCATGTGATAGAATTCATTGATAAACGTTTTACATATACTTTTTTGTTTTATACATTAGAATGTCCTGATGGTTTTTATGGTGCTGGTTGTCAGAAGAATTGTAATAATAGAAAATGTCTGAAGAATTCAATGTGTGATCATGTGACAGGAGAATGTACTGGTGGATGTTCTGTGGGTTATAGTCCAACAATTCTAGATTGTACTCAAGGTAATATACAACGATCATGTTCCGGAGGGTAAATACATTTGATGACGTTTGCCAAGACAAATCGATTTCACGCAATAAGGTAGAATATCAATGGAT
>NW_008709973.1:31021-32118 GCF_000327385.1 Lottia gigantea | reverse complement strand
AACGTACTGTCTCTCTCTATTACAGTTTGTGCTACAGGAACGTACTGTCTCTCTCTATTACAGTTTGTGCTCCAGGAACGTACTGTCTCTCTCTATTACAGTTTGTGCTCTAGGAACGTACTATCTCTCTCTATTACAGTTTGTGCTCTAGTAACGTAATGTCTCTCTCTATTACAGTTTGTGCTCTAGGAACGTATTGTCTCTCTCTATTACAGTTTGTGCTCTAGGAACGTATTGTCTATCTCTATTACAGTTTGTGCTCTAGGAACGTATTGTCTATCTCTATTACAGTTTGTGCTCTAGGAACGTACTGACTATCTCTATTACAGTTTGTGCTCTAGGAACGTATTGTCTCTCTCTATTATAGTTTGTACTCTAGGAACGTACTGTCTCTCTCTATTACAGTTTGTGCTCTAGGAACGTACTATCTCTCTCTTTTACAGTTTGTGCTACAGGAACGTACTGTCTCTCTCTATTACAGTTTGTGCTCTAGGAACGTACTGTCTCTCTCTATTACAGTTTGTGCTACAGGAACGTACTGTCTCTCTCTATTATAGTTTGTGCTCTAGGAACGTACTGTCTCTCTCTATTATAGTTTGTGCTACAGGAACGTACTGTCTCTCTCTATTACAGTTTGTGCTCTAGGAACGTACTGTCTCTCTCTATTACAGTTTGTGCTCTAAGAACGTAATGTCTCTCTCTATTACAGTTTGTGCTACAGGGACGTAATGTCTCTCTCTATTACAGTTTGTGCTCCAGGAACGTATGGTTCAGAATGCAATAATTTCTGTTATTGTTTGAACTATGATAAATGTGATGTTATAACTGGTCAATGTCCTAATGGATGTCAGACAGGATGGTATGGAGGTAGCTGTAATACTAGTAAGTCTAGTTCGATGTCTACCATTCATTCCATTGCGTAGAAAAACCTCTGAACAAATGGAATAGTTAACGATATGATAATGTGAATAATTATGTATTGAAATTGTTTCGTTCAAGAACATAGTTTTATGTAATATAGAGTATATACCAATATAACTAACAAATAGATTTATTTAATATTCGGGTTGTTGGACTATCAATAAATATGGTTTAGG
>NW_008709973.1:29057-30465 GCF_000327385.1 Lottia gigantea | reverse complement strand
ATCGAACTGTCTACACTTATCAATAACAAAATATCAAGAAATCTCAGTCACATATAACATTCTTTATATTATATTTCAGGTTGTCAAAGTGGTAAATATGGAGATAGATGTAATCAACGATGTAACAATAGGCATTGTAAAAGATCACAAGAATGTCATCATATAACAGGACAATGTACTGATGGTTGTAAACCAGGTTATAGAGGAGAAGATTGTATATTGAGTAAGTTTTGAATCGAACTGTCTACATTTATCAATGATAAAATATCAAGAAATCTCAGTCCTATATAGAATTCTTTATATTATATTTCAGGTTGTCAAAGTGGTAAATACGGATATAGATGTAGTAAACGATGTAACAAGAGACATTGTAAAAGATCACAAGAATGTCATCATATAACAGGACAATGTACTGATGGTTGTCAACCCGGTTATAGAGGATATGATTGTATATTGAGTAAGTTTTGAATCGAACTGTCTACATTTCCCCATAACTTATAAAGTAACATGGAATCTGTCCCACACAGTCCCGTAGCCAGACTTGATTGTTCGGTGGGGCAAGTAATATATCCAAAGTGTCAAATGTGTAAGGTGTTTAGTAATTAAAAATAGTTAGAATTGGTCGGTTGTTATATAACATTCTGTATATTATATTTCAGAATGCCCGAATGGTACCTATGGAGATAGATGTAGTAAACTATGTAACAAGAGACATTGTAAAGGATCACAAGAATGTCATCATGCAACAGGACAATGTACTGATGGTTGTAAAGCAGGTTATAGAGGAGAAGACTGTACAGTAGGTAAGTAAACTAGGTTATAGAGAAGATGATTGTACAGTAGGTAAGTAAACAAGGTTATAAAGGAGATGATTGTAATGTAGGTAAGTAAACCAGGTTATAAAGAAGATAATTGTACAGTAGGAAAGTAAACCAGGTTATAGAGGAGGTAATTGTACAGTGGGTAAGTAAACCAGGTTATAAACAAGATGATTGTACAGTAGGTAAGTAAACCAGGTTATAAAGAAAATGATTGTACAGTAGGTAAGTGAACCAGGTTATAGAGTAGATGATTGTACTGTAGGTAAGTAAACCAGGTTATAGAGGAGAATATTGTGCAGTTAGTAAGAAAACCAGGTTATAGAGAAAATGATTGTACATTAGGTAAGTAAACCAGGTTATAGAGAAGATGACTGTACAGTAGGTAAGTAAACCAGGTTATAAAGAAGATTATTGTCCAGTAGGTAAGTAAACCGGGTTATATAGTGTATAATTGTACAGTAGGTAAGCAAACCAAGATATAGAGAAATGATTGTACAGTAGGTAAGTAAACCAGGTTTTAGAGAAGATGATTGTACAGTAGGTAAGTAAACCAGGATATAGAGAAGATGATTGTACAGTGGGTAAGT
>NW_008709973.1:5653-7986 GCF_000327385.1 Lottia gigantea | reverse complement strand
AAGATGAGTTTCCTTATATTTTAGTGTCAAATTAAGCAAACTATTTGATTAATTGGTGTTTCTAATGAAATATCATGTATTCTTTATCATATCATTATGTTCTTATTGCATATAATTAAGAGTTTTAACCAATCATAAATGCCCGTGTAAGTACAGTCTGGATAAACAAAAAATACTTTTTGACGCTTCTTGATCGGACACTCATTGAAATTGTGCTGGTAATTCTCTACTTATAAAGCTAATGAAGTAATTATGGACATGTGAGACAAACTGGTAATTTTCCAAGTCATTAGAACACCTCTTCTTTCTATTCATATAAGTATTAGCATAAATGAAAATAAGGGAACCCAACTTTAAAGTCTCTATCTTGGGTAACAAGTGTATATATTCATCAGTTGGACTTAAACAGGTGCCAGGTGCCATGACTAAAGAATAGAATCTCTATATAACACGATATATCAATTAAGCTATGTAATTATTGAAAGACGTTTCTAAGCATATTTCAAAATCACGTAGTTTAATTTATTAATACTTTGTTTTATGGATTGATTGGATTATATAGAGATTCTGTTGTATAGTTTTGACACTAGGCAAGTCCATTGTTGAACTACGACTCATTTTAACTAAGTTTGAAATTTAAATTTTGGTCATCCTAAGAGGTACTATACCTTTAAAAAATAAACAATTTGTTAGAATATTCATAAGTTCTTGTGTATTGTATGAGATAGATTATGTTACTATACTGTTATCAAGTATAGTCTATAGTCTAACAAAGATATTTATACATATCCGGGTTCGACTCAAACATTTTGTTTTTACGTTGTTATTCTAGAAATAAGATGATCGTTCGTGTAATGTTGTGAATTATACCCGGACGTAAATAATAAATATCTATATATGACAACATACTGATAAGAAAGTAAATATAAGATAAATTATAGTGTGATAATTTGAAGTCGAATTTATAATATTTTTTATTATATATCCACATGGAAATGTGGACGTATTTTGCTAACGCCGCTGTCCGTCTGTCCACATTTGGCTTGTTGACACATAGAGGCTACCTCTTCTTTCCGATCTAGATGAAACTTGGTATGAATGTATATATTAATGAGATCTCGGTCACGTTCGAATTTGGTAATAATCGGATGGACGGTTTTGAAGTTTTTGCTCTTGAATTTATAAAAATACTTCAAATTCATATATATATGCATACCGGGTTTCATCAAGTTCAGATAAAAAAAATTTAGCCTCTATCATGTCTGGAAGCCAAATTTATATATATAACAATATAATAATGAGATCTTGGTCAAGTTTGATAATGACAATAATTTGATTTTGGTTTTTGAGTTATTGCCCTTAGGAAATTTATATATGATGACACGATAGAGGCATCTGTTTGTAGCTAGAATGAAACCCAGTTTGCATGAGTGTATTTATGAGAAAATTTGTATTTTAGACACTGTGGGCGTATGGTACTTTGTCTGACAAGTTATGTTTCTATTTTTTTTTCAAATGCTTTTTTTGTCCAATTACAGTTTGTGCTCCAGGAACGTACTGTCTCTCTCTATTATAGTTTGTGCTCTACGTACTGTCTCTCTCTATTACAGTTTGTGTTCTAGGAACGTACTCTCTCTCTCTATTACAGTTTGTGTTCTAGGAACGGACTGTCTCTCTCTATTATAATTTGTGCTCTAGGAACGTACTATCTCTCTCTATTACAGTTTGTGTTCTCGAAACGTACTGTCTCTCTCTATTACATTTCGGGGAAGGGAGGGTTTCATTCTCCCAAATGTACAGGCCTAGGGTGCTCTAGGAACGTACTGTCTCTCTCTATTACAGTTTGTGCTCTAGGAACGTATTGTCTCTCTCTATTACAGTTTGTGGTACAGGAACGTAATGTCTCTCTCTATTACAGTTTATGCTCTAGGAAAGTACTCTCTCTCTCTATTACAGTTTGTGCTCTAGGAACGTACTGACTATCTCTATTACAGTTTGTGCTCTAGTAACGTACTGTCTCTGTCTATTACAGTTTGTGCTCTAGTAACGTAATGTCTCTCTCTATTACAGTTTGTGCTCTAGGAACGTACTGTCTCTCTCTATTACAGTTTGTGCTCTAGGAACGTACTATCTCTCTCTATTACAGTTTGTGCTCTAGGAACGTACTGTCTCTCTCTATTACAGTTGTGTTCTAGGAACGTACTGTCTCTCTCTATTACAGTTTGTGCTCTAGGAACGTACTGTCTGTCTCTATTACAGTTTGTGCTACAGGAACGTACTGTCTCTCTGTATTACAGTTTGTGCTCCAGGAACGTACTGTCTCTCTCTATACA
>NW_008709973.1:0-374 GCF_000327385.1 Lottia gigantea | reverse complement strand
ATATATTAGACTTTGTTTTAGAATATCTTAGACTGTATTTTAGGATATCTTAGACTTTATTTTAGGATATCTTAGACTTTATTTTAGGATATATAAGACTTTATTTTAGGATATCTTAGATTGTATTTTAGGATATATAAGACTTTATTTTAGGATATCTTAGATTGTATTTTAGGATATCTTAGACTTTATTTTAGAATATCTTAGATTGTATTTTAGGATATCTTAGACTTTATTTTAGGATATCTTAGATTGTATTTTAGGATATCTTAGACTTTATTTTAGGATATCTTAGATTGTATTTTAAGATATCTTAGACTTTATTTTAGGATATATTAGACTGTATTTTAGGATATCTTAGACTTTATTTTAGA
>NW_008709972.1:7520-8566 GCF_000327385.1 Lottia gigantea | reverse complement strand
CCACTTATATGCAAAGTTTACTGTAGTATGTTATGAGATGTAAATTTTATCAAATGGTTGTTTTGCAGATTAGTATGGAAGATACTTTCCGGAAGAAGCACTGGTTTATTAAATTGAAAATATAATACACATAACATAACTGATTGTAAAACGAAAGAAAAAAGAAATTTTCAAAAATTAATTCTGTCAATACATTATAATATTGTTATTGTGTTTTTTTTCATCTTGTAGAAATATTGTTATTGTAGTGTTATGTATTTGATTAAGAAATATAATATAAGATATAAATATGAATATTTCAAGATTGATTGTTTTTGGTTTTTTTTTGTGTTGATTGAATGATGAAGCAGATGAATAGCCAGATGTAACAAGTGAAAATTCAGCATTCAACCTCCTATTCGCACTAAAAGACTTTTGCCCTGTCTGTAAACAATCAAGGCCCAAAGTGAGAATAGACGAGAAGGTATCGTGGGATTTTCAATAAGCAGGAATTGGAAGCAAATCGTGTCCACACCATTATTTTGCATATTTAATTGTTCTATTCTATATTTTATGGATAATCCGGCACCGTATCAGTGTATTGACCACCGCATCTTGTCTATTTTCACCTTTGTTCTAAATTATCCTATTAACATCAAATTGATAGTCATCATCCTTGCCTTGATGGAGACCCACATCGTTAAGAATTCTTAACGCTGCCAAACGGATAGAATTTAAAAAAACAAAATGTGTGATCACTATAGGAGGACCAATCATTTCTGACAATGTATTATACATTTTTCAATTTCTGTCTGCATTATAGGAAAAACTTACAACTAACCTTAATCATACGCATAATACAATTTAAGACAATAAATTAAACATAATGACTTTAATCACTTTTTCACGCATATGGCATTTTGAAAAATAAATGGCTAATTTGTAATTGAATTCGTCTAATGCACCGAAAAAATGCTTAATAAAGCACTTTATCTTACCCCAATAAATGGTTATAGGGAGGCTGTTTTTCGGTACCGGTATTTTTTTTTCTTCTCTCGAATACACTT
>NW_008709972.1:0-971 GCF_000327385.1 Lottia gigantea | reverse complement strand
GACATGAGCTCTAATTTAAAGAAAATGGCAAAAAGCGATTCAGAGGATATTTGCTGATTGTTATATGTTAATCTTTCTGTATCCCCCAACATATCATTGGATTTGTAGGCTTTTAGCCTTCTGGTTTGCCATGTAACTAAAGGGTCATAACATTATCATTTGTCACAATCTATTACCTTGTTACTTTCTTCAATATTGAGGATGAGCTAATACATGAAATATTCACATCTTCTCTAGACTAGATCATGGTAAATATAATAAAGATAATTACTAGAAGAATTACCTCATCCGCAAACACTTCGATATCTAACCGTAAAACCAGCAGTACTGCGGGTAGGCATGGTGGTAGTGGTACTTCTGCTGGTTATAGTGTTCCGACTGTAAGGATGAAAATCAAAAGATGATGTTTATGGTTGTTCTAATGTCCTATCAGGTGTTGTAATTATAGCAGACATATTATTTATACTATTGCTATTAGTTGGCCTTTGGTCCACTGGAATAGACATGTTCAATATATGAGCTTTGGATTCAATACAATATGATCTTAAATAAGTTATAAAACTAACAACACTGCCATTGGCCAAAAGTCACTCTATCCGATAATCAATCAATAAATAAACACTGAGCTATGGTTTTGGCTCCCCGTCCATGTAGTTCCAACAAACAAGAAACATTTCGCACACCTTTCCCATTCCCCTATTAACAGAAACAATTACAATAATGTAGTATGGGGAAAGGTGTTTACAAAGCGAGATAACTCGTCTACAAACCAAACGACGATTCTTCTATTGGCCTACAAACTATTGAAATAAAATATATAATGCACACCCCTTCTCATCTTCTAGTAAATCTAATCCTCTCTTCTATGACATTTCCAGTGTCCTTAATTTCCCCTTTTTGATAAGATTCTATGTTTACTTGCAAATGGAGTCATTATTTTTCATCCGTCTCCCGGACACACATTTTAAAAA
>NW_008709971.1:0-2019 GCF_000327385.1 Lottia gigantea | reverse complement strand
TTATTAGGCTAAGTTCAAATGCTGAATCGAAACAGGGGCTCAAATACTATAGGGACTGGTTGAACCAATAATGTCCACGGGCCCCTAAGTGTGTCCCCACCCTCAGAGAAAATATAAACAGGAATTAAATTGACTTACAGAGGGGTCTCAGAATGTATATAGATATGTTAGAAAATATTTCACCAGGGGATGGCCCCCACTCCTCAAGTTGAGCCACTGACCAGAAAGTGCATTAGTAAGAGTAAGTGTGTAGCAGTAAATTAGCCTCAGCCCCCCACCCCCCTTTTTTTACATTTTAGAAACGCCCCTGTGAGGTAGGACAGTAAACCACTTGAACATAGACATAAGAAACTGGGGGTCAAAGCCTTGGGCCAAGAAGTAGTGTTTTTGGGATGACACGCCAACCCTTCAAAATTTTTGGGCAAACCAGTGTGGCCCCAACAGGCCTTTGTCCCAGAGATCACAGCTAGTTTCCAACATTAACAAACAGAAGTTTGAACCATACATAGTAAATTTATTATAAAATTAATGAACAAAGAATTAATTAAGATAAATAATTAATACATACATCAATAGAAACAATAATTTCAGCACCTTTTTAACATTTCATTACATAGAACATCTTATACCTTGACTACAATAGTCACCTTTCTTACATCTTCACAAAGTCAAGCTATTACAAACTTCGTACTAAGTCTAACCTTTTTTCATTTATATTTCATAATTAAAATGTTTAGAGTTTTTGACATCCCAACAAAATACACGAGCACAATGAGTTCTTTTGGCCTTTTTCTGGTTGTAGCTCAGTCCGTTAGGGTGTTTGAATCTTCATATGACATCATTTTACTATAACTTCATACTATGAGGTTGGCTGTAGCACAGACTGTTAGGGTGTTGGAATCTTAACATGACATCATTTAATAGCGTAAGTTTTACTTTAACTTCATACTATGAGGTTGGCTGTGGCACAGTCTGTTAGGGTGTTGGAATCTAAACATGACATCATTTAATAGCGTAAGTTTTACTATAACTTCATACTATGAGGTTGGCTGTGGCACAGTCTGTTAGGGTGTTGGAATCTAAACATGACATCATTCAATAGCGTAAGTTTTACTATAACTTCATACTATGAGGTTGGTTGTAGCACAGTCTGTTAGGGTGTTGAAATCTTAACATGACATCATTAAATAGCGTAAGTTTTACTTTAACTTCATACTATGAGGTTGGCTGTAGCACAGTCTGTTAGGGTGTTGGAATCTTATTCGATTACATCAAAACCCTGGAACCAGTTCCATAAAACTATCAAAATATCTCATTTCGATCACTTTGAGTCCAACCTTTACTTGATGTCCAACATTTGAGCTAACGAGTCATTCATGTCTGGCAAATAGAGTAAAACCACATCAACAACCCTGATACATATTCCTCCAAAAACCTTTCGATAAAAATTTGTCGTAAGTGTCGAAATTTTACATTTAAAATTTATCATTTGTATGACAAAAATCGTTTGCAAGATTTTTTGAGAAACCTGGGTTTTATCATTAAACAGACATTTGAACTAACCAGTCATTCATGTCTGGCAAATAGAATTACATCACATCAACATCCCTGGTAACTATTCCTCAAAAAATCTTCTGATAAAAATTTGTCGTACGTGTCAAATTTAACATTTAAAAATATCATTTGTACGAAAAAAATCGATCGCAAGATTTTTGAGAAAAGGGGTCAGGTAATTTTGAAAATAACCATGGTATTGTGTATTGCACTTTTTTTAAATTAGCACACGATTCCATCCTGGCACTATCAGGATCTCCTAGGTTCCACTTTATGTGACCATTGAGTTAGAATTCTGTCATTGTCTATTACATGTAAGTTCCTGGAAGTACAAAAGACATATATATAGAAATACTAAAACAGAACCTGAAACATGTTGTTAGTGATCTTCAGACAACTAAAACAGAACCTGAAACATGTTGTTACTCAGAGTTTCACACTATGCGTTCTTCAGACAACTAAAAC
>NW_008709970.1:34007-35000 GCF_000327385.1 Lottia gigantea | reverse complement strand
CATATCGTCTGCATCTGCGCACCTATCTGCTGTGCAGTCTGAAGCTATGTGGCCATAATTTCGACATTTACGGCATTCAACTTCTGGGCATTGTGCGAATCGGTGGTCATCTTGGAGACAAATTGAACAAACCTTCTTCTGATTGTTGTGCATGACTCTAAAACTGCGGGAACCTTCCACCGTTTCGAAATTCATCGCCCATGGTAAAGACTTGATGGTAGGAGGGAATCTACATTTCACATACCTTGTCCCGTCTGTGCAGCTCTTGTTGTTTCGGTAGAATTTGCGTCTAATAGGACCACATACTTCAACAAAATTTTCCAACTTGTCAATTATAACCTGTTCTTCTATATACGTTGGTAGATTTAGAATGGATACCACTACATACTTCGAGTACAGAATCTCTCCACATATGAATTTCTTGTCCACTTCTACTCCATCACAAATAATCGTTGCATTTTCAGCTGAGTCTACGGTAACTTCGAACCAGCGCCTTAGACCGCTCGGCCATCCAACCAGATGCCTTTCGCACGGTTTTTGCAGGCACAGACGAGGGAAAAGCTCCACCATGTCATAAGATAACATTGAGCAAAAGTATTCTGGCAGAGGTGGGATTCGAACCCACGCCTCCGAAGAGACTGGTGCCTAAAACCAGCGCCTTAGACCGCTCGGCCACTCTACCTGCACAGTAACCGCATATGTTGCATTCGGTAATATCCAGCGGACACATATAATCGATATTCAATTTTTTGGCGGTCGTGGAAAGCTGAGCATATGGCGTTCCAGATAGCCGTGATCGTCTAGTGGTTAGGACTTCACGTTGTGGCCGTGACGACCCAGGTTCGAATCCTGGTCACGGCAGGAATGGCTAAGGTTTTTTTGCTTGTATACTACATTTTTAACAGAGAATGCGACGTGGTTCACGCTCCAAACCCTAACCCCAACCCTCTTCCTTTTGATACGACCCAAAGGGAATTTCAAAAGTCTACCCTT
>NW_008709970.1:0-1027 GCF_000327385.1 Lottia gigantea | reverse complement strand
AAGTTTTTCCTTATGGTATTTTTATTCCACTTTGAAATCTCTTCACGCAATTCTCTCTCCGCTCCACAAAAATTAGTCCCATTGTCACTTCTAATTTCGCTCACAGCACCTCTTCGAGCTAAAAATCTGCGTAGAGCTTGAATAAAAGAACTTGAATCAAGGGAGCATGCTATTTCAATATGCACAGCTCGTATAACGAGACAAGTAAACACTACACCATATCTCTTAAGTTCCTTTCGACCCTCTTTTACAAGAAAGGGTCCAAAATAGTCAACTCCCACAGATGAAAAGGGTGCTGAAGGTGTCACTCTGTCCTTGGGCAAATCTGCCATCTTTTGAGATATGACTGGAGCACGTAATTTCCTACACATTACACATTGAGAAAGTATATGACGAACAAAAGAATTACAGTTTATAATCCAAAATTTTTCTCTTAACATAGAAATGGTATGTCCTCGTCCAGAATGTCCTAAACGTTCATGAGTGTCCCGCACAATCAATTTCGTAACATGATCGTCCTTTGGCAAAATGATAGGGTATTTTACGCTGTCTGGAATTTCAGCATGTCGCAACCGACCACCAACTTTAATAAGTCCGTCTCGAAAAATAGGATCAAGTTTGTAGAGATGACTCTTTTTACTGACATGAAATTTATCATCTTGGATACTATCTAATTCCTTTAGTGTTTCTGAAAATGAATTCTGTTGTGTAAACTGTAAAACAGCCTTTTCTGCAGCTTCCAAATCTCTTAAATATAACACAGAATTTTTACAATCAAGTCTTTTAACTTCATTTAAATGTTTATCAGTTTTGTTTTTGCGTTCTAATTCACTTAGTCCAGGATTAAGGCTTGATTCGAAACGTTTTCGCTCTATTGTCCACTGCTTAAGATAAAATTTTATACGAAGAATCCATGACACTGCACGCTTCAGCTTAAACCAATTAGAGAAGTACTTAATTAAGTCACAAGTAGGATTCTTTTCTACATTGGAAATAAATACTGAATGTTCAACTTTAACTTCAGGGT
>NW_008709969.1:0-2022 GCF_000327385.1 Lottia gigantea | reverse complement strand
TGACTAAAAGTCAATCTGCAGAACTATCAATTTATTCTCAGTAGAATCATCAGAATGTTGTTAGAGTATGACCAAATTGACTCGGCAGGTTGAAACGTTCATGTTAAATCTTTGATAGTTTACGCTGAATATTTCGGAGGGGAATTTTCTTTTCTTGGAGAAAATCACGTTCCAAATATTATGGTTGATTTCTTGACAAACATATCTCTCCCGGATTTCACTAACTACAGTATCGACTATAGCAGTGAGAAAAAACAATTTATTCAGATTCACTAGCTCGGCATTGAATTCCAGACGAAAAACCATTAAAACATTTGAGCTAAACCTTCTTTAAATGCTTCGAAATATGTACATCATTGTCCAAATGGTACAAAATGAATACTGGTTCTATATCTAATTATAACGTCATACATTATGTACTGTATGTAATTATAACGTCATACATTATGTATTATATCTAATTATAACGTCATACATTATGTATTATATATAATTATAACGTCATACATTATGTATTATATATAATTATAACGTCATACATTATGTATTATATATAATTATAACGTCATACATTATGTACTTTGTGTAATTATAACGTCATACATTATGTACTGTATGTAATTATAACGTCATACATTATGTATTATATATAATTATAACGTCATACATTATGTATTATATATAATCATAACGTCATACATTATGTATTGTATATAATGATAACGTCATAATTATGTATTATATATAATTATAACGTCATAATTATGTATTATATATAATTATAACGTCATACATTATGTATTATATATAATTATAACGTCATACATTATGTATTGTACATGATTATAACGTCATACATGATGTATTATATATAGTTATGACGTCATACATTATGTACTGTATATAATTATAACATCATACATTATGTACTGTATATAATTATAACATCATACATTATGAATTGTATATAATGATAACGTCATACATTATGTATTATATATAATTATAACGTCATAATTATGTATTATATATAATTATAACGTCATACATTATGTATTATATATAATTATAACGTCATACATTATGTACTGTATATAATTATAACATCATACATTATGAATTGTATATAATGATAACGTCATACATTATGTATTATATATAATTATAACGTCATACATTATGTATTATATATAATTATATAGACTTACTGATAAAAAACATTACTAACCATCGTATAATATATTGCATAACAAACAATATTAGCTAAGTTCATCCTCAGCTTAAGTTTTGACCTCCTGTCTGTACTCATTCTCGTCAATGGGATAGAAAAGAATATCAATCAAGCGACCTAAATTTAAACCATCAATGATTTTCTAACATTTTTAAATCTTAAAATTCTGTTTGGACAATAGTAATTTTGAAAAGATTGTAATAACATAATGCTTATAAATCGACAAGTTGTTGGACATCTTTAGTTATTCTTCTTAATTAAGGCGTTAAATATCAGAATCTTAGTATTATATGACTAATTTCTAGTAGCTCTGGTCAAAGGATAGTGTTACCAGATGGTCTAGTGCTTCTAGGCCTGCAACCGCCGTTGTTTCTTATATTCGGATAGAGAAAATAATGTTATATATTGTTAGTATTTAGGTTTGTCACCTCGGTGTCCCTTTTAGAGATTCCACATGGCTATTTTAGTTTAATTGGTATTTAGGTTTGTCACTTCGGTGTCCCTTTTAGAGATTCTTCATGGCTATTTTAGTTTAATTGGTATTTAGGTTTGTCACCTCGGTGTCCCTTTTAGAGATTCTTCATGGCTATTTTAGTTTAATTGATATTTAGGTTTGTCACCTCGGTGTCCCTTTTAGAGATTCCACATGGCTATTTTAGTTTAATTGGTATATAGGTTTGTCACCTCGGTGTCCCTTTCAGAGATTCTTCATGGCTATTTTAGTTTAATTGGTATTTAGATTTGTCACCTCGGTGTCCCTATTAGAGATTCTTCATGGCTATTTTAGTTTA
>NW_008709968.1:33382-35044 GCF_000327385.1 Lottia gigantea | reverse complement strand
TTTTATTGTTCCATTCGCAAGACTGCGCGTCTGTTGAATTTACAGCTTGACTAATTTGTCTGGTAAGGAAATCTAGAGTGTTGATCAGTTGGAAAACAGGTCTATCAGCTGTTCAATTATAGAATGAGACTCGCAGAAAATATAAAAATAATTTCATTTTATGATAAATATGTTTTTGTCATCTAAACAAATTTCAAATTGTTTAAAGATGAATTCATTAGTGCGGCCTGGTTTGATTATTCAGTAATGCATTTTACTTTCAGTTTGGATTTGTTTTTAGTCATGTTTTTTTGATGTTGTTGTTGTGATTGTGAGGTGTTCTCTCCGCTGGTGCAGAGCACTGGACAGATAGGTCTTTAGTACAGATATCTGCCACTGTTCTATTCATTACGTAAGATCTGAATTGTGGCTCGAGATAGCTATTTGATCTCGTTTTGAGGGATGTTATCTTTCAGACTACAAGTTTGGAGCCTGGTGAATATTTCATAGCGTGGAGAAACAGCAGCACGGGATGAGAAGGTTGACTGCCGTTGGTTTTGACATCACATCTCTGCAGTGGGCTGGACTGTAGGGTAGTACTAACAGAGTGGTGAGAACTTCCTCACATTTAGTCTCGTTAAAACCTCCCAATGCGCTGGCATCTCATACTGAAGCAATGGAGAAACACCTCAAGGTACCCCCTCAAGAATCAACACCAAAAATAATAAAGAATAGCCTTTAATTTGCTTATTTTCACAATTTAATGAATGTAAACAACGAATTTCAAGACGGTGTCCGCCATGTTTGTTGGCAATCGAAAGTAGACACTAGTCTTGATTGTCACACTATCAAAGCTTAGTACAAGATCAAGTCTCGATTGTCATCCAACGTAAATTTTAAGAGGTCAAACCGCCCCAATGTCATTTCGTCCATGGTAAATAAATATGTCTTGAAACGACTCTAAGACGACATTTAGACGGTTTGTACCATACAAAGAGGTAGTTTGAACAACCGACCATGTTTGCAATCGCAAATGATGAAAGGATTCGCAAGTTTTATTAATTTGTTCATGAGACCCTGTGGCGAAGTGGCAAAAGGGGCGAAATGACGTTAAACTGCCTTTATTGACTCTTAAATCTGAGAGCTAGTAACAGGAAAAGACAACTCAGTCCATACTAAGCCGGCTGCAGACTACAAATAACTCACAAATTGACTTGTTTTACTTTATTTTGCTAAATAAAGAGAAAAATAATAAATCTTGCACAAATTGAGATCTTTTTACATGAAACTAGATTGAAGAGCTGTCCATTGTTCAACTGAACAAGCGTAAAGTGTGCCAGAGTCACTGTCAAAGTGTGGTGTCTTGATGTGTTTAAAAATATGTTTGACTTAAGCAACAACTAAGTCAAACCTGACTGGCAAAGAAAAATCTCTAAACCACTGTTTCATTTTGTGGGGAATGAGGCACTTATTTAAAGGAAGACGTAGGCCTAATTATTTTTTTTTTTTAATTCATTCTGTTGCCATTTTATGTTTTTTTCAAATTTTTTTTCTAAATATAAGGAACATAATTCTTAGGCCTCTTTTCTTTTTTTTTATGTCTTGATCAACATTTCTGTGGTGTGTAGAAAATGAGAGAAGTCACTGCCGTGGTTTTCACTGTCTGGTTTGCGTTTGTATAAA
>NW_008709968.1:25186-26290 GCF_000327385.1 Lottia gigantea | reverse complement strand
CTATTTTTAACAAATCAAGACTCCACACTTTGACAGAGACTCTGGTAAATTTTATGCTTCTTAAGTTTAACCATGGACAGCCCCTTAATCTAGTTTCATGCAAAAAAGATCCAAATTCGTGGTAGTTTCATTAGTTTTCTCTTTATTTAACAAAACAGAGTAAAATGGGTTGATTTGTCAGTTATTTGTAGTCTGAATTCGGCTTAGTACGGACTGAGTTGTCTTTTCCTGTTACTAGCTCTCAGATTTAAGAAATCAATAAAGGTATTCGGACGTCATTTCGCCCGCTTTACCACTTCGCCCCAGGGTCTCTTGAAAAAAAATAATAAAACTTGCCAATCTTGCAATCATTTACGATTGCAAACATTTGGAGTTGTTCAAACTACCTCCGCCTTTGGTAAAAACTGTCTAAATATCGTCTTAGAGTCGTGTCAAGACAAATTTATTTACCAGGGACGAAATGACACGGAGGCGGTTTGGCCTGTAATAAAATTACATTGTATGACAATCGAGACTTGAGCGTCTATTTAGCTTTGATAGTGTTGACAATCAAGTCTATTATCTACTTTCGTTTTTCAACAAACATGGCGGACACGGTCTTGAAATTCATTGTTTACATTCATTAAATTGTGAAAATAAGCCAATTACAGTCTATTCTGCATAATTCTTTGTGCTGATTTTTGAGGGGATACTTCGAGGCGTGTCTCTATGGCTTCAGTACGAGATGCCAGTGCCTTGGGAGGTTTCAATGAGACTAAATGTGAGGAAGTTCTCACCACTCTATACCGCAATCCAACCCGGTGCAGAGATGTGATGTCAAAACTAACTGCACTCAACCCTTCTTCTCCCACTCTGGTGTCTCTCCGTGCACTGAAATATTTACCAAGCTACAAAACTGCAGCCAGAGCGACAACATCCCTTAAGAAAAGACAAAGGAAAAAGAGGTCAAATGCTGATCTCAAGCCATAGTCTGAAGATCTTAGTTAGACGGAAGGAAGGAAGGAATAGAACAGTGGCAGATATCTGTAGAAAGAACCATCTGGCCATGCTCTGCACATCTCACACTCACACTCACAAAAGAGGTTACTATAAAGAGATCCAAAC
>NW_008709968.1:21144-23075 GCF_000327385.1 Lottia gigantea | reverse complement strand
TCGTACGAGATGCCAGTGCCTTGGGAGGTTTCAATGAGACTAAATGTGAGGAAGTTCTCACCACTCTATACCGCAATCCAACCCGGTGCAGAGATGTGATGTCAAAACTAACTGCACTCAACCCTTCTTCTCCCACTCTGGTGTCTCTCCGTGCACTGAAATATTTACCAAGCTACAAAACTGCAGCCAGAGAGACAACATCCCTTAAGAAAAGACAAAGGAAAAAGAGGTCAAATGCTGATCTCAAGCCATAGTCTGAAGATCTTAGTTAGACGGAAGGAAGGAAGGAATAGAACAGTGGCAGATATCTGTAGAAAGAACCATCTGGCCATGCTCTGCACATCTCACACTCACACTCACAAAAGAGGTTACTATAAAGAGATCCAAACTGAAAGGAAAATACACTAAAGACTAAACAAACCAGCCTGCATTAAGGAAACCATCTTTATTTTTTTGAGCAATTTAAGTTTACTATAGATAAAAAATTAAATTCGTTTCTATTTTTTTTCCCCCAGTCCAATTCTACAATTGAACAGCTGGTAGACCTGTTTTCCAAACAACCCTACACTCGTAGATTACCTTACAAGACAAATTAATCAAGCTCTAAATTCAACAGGCGCAGTCTTTTGAATGGAACACGAAAACCTTTGCCCAGTGTGCTACAGGCTGTGTACGAAACGTTAAAAGGTCCCTGGACAATTCAATGTAAGACAAAATTTTTAGGCTAATGCCTATATGTCGTGTGCAAAATTTCCCTTATTGCACACGGCATGGTAGGCTATACACAGCCCGTCTTCATTAGCAGCTGCAGAAATGTGGGACGTAAACTCTCCATTCATTTCATTTCCGAAATTCCGCAAATCACAAGTAAGGATTTATCTAAACACAAACCAGGCATCTAGAAACCAGCGTAGTAGGGCCTTCTCACATTTTCCAACACCAAAGAAAAGTTGATAAAGGCTTGGAATGTTGTTTGCTTGTTTTTTTTTTTTATTTTTTTTATTTTGTTGATTTAAAAAAAAAAGGAAAAAGAATGAATTGAAAACATAATACAAAAAAAAAACAAATAAATAGGCCTACTTCTTTCTTAAAACAGGCGCCTCATTCCCCACAAAATGAGACGGTATTTGAGGGATGTGTGCAATCTTATATGCCAGTCAGGCTTGACTTTGTTGTTGTTTGTTGCTCATGATATCAAACATATTTTTAAACAAATCAAGACTCCACACTTTGACAGATACTCTGGTAAATTTTATGCTTCTTAAGTTTAACCATGGACAGCCCCTTAATCTAGTTTCATGCAAAAAAGATCCAAATTCGTGGTAGTTTCATTAGTTTTCTAATCATTTACGATTGCAAACATTTGGAGTTGTTCAAACTACCTCCGCCTTTGGTAAAAACTGTCTAAATATCGTCTTAGAGTCGTGTCAAGACAAATTTATTTACCAGGGACGAAATGACACGGAGGCGGTTTGGCCTGTAATAAAATTACATTGTATGACAATCGAGACTTGAGCGTCTATTTAGCTTTGATAGTGTGACAATCAAGACATAGTATCTACTTTCGTTTTTCAACAAACATGGCGGACACGGTCTTGAAATTCATTGTTTACATTCATTAAATTGTGAAAATAAGCCAATTAAAGTCTATTCTGCACAATTCTTTGTGCTGATTTTTGAGGGGATACTTCGAGGCGCGTCTCTATGGCTTCAGTACAAGATGCCAGTGCCTTGGGAGGTTTCAATGAGACTAAATGTGAGGAAGTTCTCACCACTCTATACCGCAATCCAACCCGGTGCAGAGATGTGATGTCAAAACTAACTGCACTCAACCCTTCTTCTCCCACTCTGGTGTCTCTCCGTGCACTGAAATATTTACCAAGCTACAAAACTGCAGCCAGAGAGACAACATCCCTTAAGACAAGACAAAG
>NW_008709968.1:14189-15590 GCF_000327385.1 Lottia gigantea | reverse complement strand
ATAGCTTGAGATAAATTCGTACCAAATAAAACACTACAGAAATAAATTTTTTTCTACTTTTGCTTTCGACCTTAAAACTATTTTATTGTATCAATTTGGATTGCAATGTATCTGGAATATCCTGTCCAAAAATTATACAAACATATTCATTTATAAGCCTGTGGGAGCTGTTTTTCTTTTATACTACTTTCATCAGAACTTCAGGATACAATAAAATGACACGTAAAATTCTAAATCAACTATAACTGTCTTATTTTTCAATAAAAATTAGATCTGTAAAAAGTTTCAAGGTTGTCATTCTTACAAAAACCTGGAAAACAGAACAAATTCAGAACAAACAAATTTATTACCTGACTAAAATTGTACTTTGTTGAAATCTTCTTTCTAACTGTTTTTACTGCTACTAAATAATGACTTTGTCAAATAACATAAAAACTTTACAGATATTACTGGCTCTCCATATTTCCAAAAGACTGAAAGAAAATTCAATTTCAAACATTAAAATCTTAATTTAGATCAAAACTTAGTCCAAATATAGGCATAACAAATATAAATAGAAATAGCTTGAGGTATATTCGTACCAAATAAAACACTGCAGAAATAATTTTTTTTTTACTTTTGCAAGGAAACTTAAAATTATTTTATTGTTTCAATTTGTAGGGCAATGTATCTGGAATATCCCATCCAAAAATTATACTAATATATTTATTCAAAAGCGAGTGAGAGCTATTTTACTATTACACTCATTTTTTCAAAATGGCTATACAGGATAAAATATAATAACGCGCAAAATTCTAAATGAACTATAACTTTCTTATTTCTTTTTCAAAACTTTTTCAGGTCTGTAAAAAGTTTTAAGTTTGTTGTTCTTATAAAAACCTGGAAAGCAGAACAAATTCAAAACAAATAAATTTGTTACCTGACTAAAGTTCTACTTTGTTGAAATCTTGTTTTTACTGAAATCTTCTCAATTAATGATCTGGACAAATAACGTAAAAACCAAGATCTGAAAGAAATTACAAATTATTTTATTGTTTCAATTTCGATTGCAATGTATCTGGAATATCCTGTCCAAATATTATACAAATATATTCATTTATAAGCGAGTGACAGCTAATTTTACTTTTATACTAATTTCATCAGAACTTTAGGATACAATAAAATGACACGTAAAATTTCTAAATCAACTATAACTTTCTTATTTTTCTATAAAAACTAGATCTGTAAAAAGATTCAAGGTTGTCATTCTTACAACAATCTGGAAAACAGAACAAATTCAGAAAAAACAAATTTGTTACCTGACTAATGCTGTACTTTAACATTTTGTGTTTTACTGAAATCTTCTCAATTAATGATCTGGTCAAATAACATAAAAACCAAAACCGAAAGAAATCACAAATT
>NW_008709968.1:6319-8880 GCF_000327385.1 Lottia gigantea | reverse complement strand
TGAGATGGAATTGTCGCGGGGATCTTTAACGTGCACAGCCTGCAGTACACTGGGCAAAGGTTTTATTGTTCCATTCGCAAGACTGCGCGTCTGTTGAATTTACAGCTTGACTAATTTGTTTGGTAAGGAAATCTAGAGTGTTGGTCAGTTGGAAAACAGGTCTATCAGCTGTTCAATTATAGAATGAGACCCGCAGAAAATAAAAAATAATTTCATTTTGCTGATAAATATGTTTTTCTCATCTAAACAAATTTCAAATTGTTTAAAGATGAATTCTTTAGTGCGGCCTGGTTTGATTATTCAGTAATGCATTTTACTTTCAGTTTGGATTTGTTTTTAGTCATGTTTTTTTGATGTTGTTGTTGTGACTGTGAGGTGTTCTCTCCGCTGGTGCAGAGCACTGGACAGATAGGTCTTTAGTACAGATATCTGCCACTGTTCTATTCATTCTGTAAGATCTTCAGTGTGGCTCGAGATAGCTATTTGATCTCGTTTTGAGGGATGTTGTCTTTCAGACTACAAGTTTGGAGCTTGGTGAATATTTCATAGCGTGCAGAAACAGCAGCACGGGATGTGAAGGGTTGACTGCCTTTGGTTTTGACATCACATCTCTGCAGTGGGCTGGACTGTAGGGTAGTACTAACAGAGTGGTGAGAACTTCCTCACATTTAGTCTCGTTAAAACCTACCAATGCGCTGGCATCTCATACTGAAGCAATGGAGACACACCTCAAGGTACCCCCTCAAGAGTCAACACCAAAAATAATAAAGAATAGCCTTTAATTTGCTTATTACAATTTAATGAATGTAAACAACGAATTTCAAGACGGTGTCCGCCACGTTTGTTGGCAATCGAAAGTAGACACTAGTCTTGATTGTCACACTATCAAAGCTTAGTAAACGATCAAATCTCGATTGTCATACATCGTAAATTTTAAGTGGTCAAACCGCCCCAATGTCATTTCGTCCCTTGTAAATAAATTTGTCTTGAAACGACTCTAAGACGGCATTTAGACGGTTTGTACCATACGAAGAGGTAGTTTGAACAACCGACCATGTTTGCAATAGCAAATGATGAAAGCATTCGCAAGTCTTATTAATTTGTTCATGAGACCCAGTGGCGAAGTGGCAAAGGGGGCGAAATGACGTTAAACTACCTTTATTGACTCTTAAATCTGAGAGCTAGTAACAGAAAAAGACAACTCAGTCCATACTAAGCGGCTGCAGACTACAAATAACTCACAAATTGACTTGTTTTACTCTTTTTTGCTAAATAAAGAGAAAACTAATAAATCTTGCACAAATTGATATCTTTTTACATGAAACTAGATTGTAGAGCTGTCCATTGTTCAACTGAACAAGCGTAAAGTGTGCCAGAGTCACTGTCAAAGCGTGGTGTCTTGATGTGTTTAAAAATATGTTTGACATAAGAAACAACTAAGTCAAACCTGACTGGCAAATAAGATTACACACATCCCTAAACCACTGTTTCATTTTGTGGGGAATGAGGCACTTTTTTAAAGGAAGACGTAGGCTTAATTAATTTTTTGTTTTTTAATTCATTCTGTTGCCATTTTTTGTTTTTTTCAAATTTTTTTTCTAAATATAAGGAGCATAATTCTTAGGCCTCTTTTCTTTTTTTTTATGTCTTGATCAACATTTCTGTGGTGTGTAGAAAATGAGAGAAGACACTGCTATCGTGGTTTTCACTGTCTGGTTTGTGTTTGCATAAATTTTCGGTTTAGCTATGATTTGCGGAATTCAGAAGTGAAATGAATGGAGACTTTACGTCTCACATTTCTGCAGCTGCCTTCAATTTTGTTTGAGATGGAATTGTCGTGGGGATCTTTAACGTGCACAGCCTGCAGTACACTGGGCAAAGGTTTTATTGTTCCATTCGCAAGACTGCGCGTCTGTTGAATTTACAGCTTGACTAATTTATCTGGTAAGGAAATCTAGAGTGTTGGTCAGTTGGAAAACAGGTCTATCAGCTGTTCAATTATAGAATGAGACCCGCAGAAAATAAAAAATAATTTCATTTTGCTGATAAATATGTTTTTGTCATCTAAACAAATTCTAAATTGTTTAAAGATGAATTCTTTAATGCTGCCTGGTTTGATTATTCAGTAATGCATTTTAATTTCAGTTTGGATTTGTTTTTAGTCATGTTTTTTTGATGTTGTTGTTGTGATTGTGAGGTGTTCTCTCTGCTGGTGCAGAGCACTGGACATATAGTTCTTTAGTACAGATATCTGCCACTGTTCTATTCATTCTGTAAGATCTTCAGTGTGGCTCGAGATAGCTATTTGATCTCGTTTTGAGGGATGTTGTCTTTCAGACTACAAGTTTGGAGCTTGGTGAATATTTCATTGCGTGGAGAAACAACAGCACGGGATGAGAAGGGTTGACAACATCCCTTAAGAAAAGACAAAGGAAAAAGAGGTCAAATGCTGATCACCAGCCATAGTCTGAAGATCTTAGATAGACGGAAAGAAGGAAGGAATAGAACAGTGGCAGATATCTGTAGAAAGACCCATCTGGCCATGCTCTGCACATCTCACA
>NW_008709968.1:4624-6269 GCF_000327385.1 Lottia gigantea | reverse complement strand
CATTTTCCACACCAAAGAAAAGTTGATAAAGGCTTGGAATGTTGTTTGCTTGTTTTTTTTTTGTTTTTTTATTTTGTTGATTTAAAAAAAGAAAAAGGAAAAAGAATGAATTGAAAATATAATACAAAAAAAAAACAAATAAATAGGCCTACTTCTTTCTTAAAACAGGCGCTTCATTCCCCACAAAATGAGACGGTATTTGAGGGATGTGTGCAATCTTATATGCCAGTCAGGCTTGACTTTGTTGTTGTTTGTTGCTCATGATATCAAACATATTTTTAAACAAATCAAGACTCCACACTTTGACAGAGACTCTGGTAAATTTTATGCTTCTTAAGTTTAACCATGGACAGCCCCTTAATCTAGTTTCATGCAAAAAAGATCCAAATTCGTGGTAGTTTCATTAGTTTTCTCTTTATTTAGCAAAACAGAGTAAAATGGGTTGATTTGTCAGTTATTTGTAGTCTGAATTCGGCTTAGTACGGACTGAATTGTCTTTTCCTGTTACTAGCTCTCAGATTTAAGAAATCAATAAAGGTATTCAGACGTCATTTCGCCCGCTTTACCACTTCGCCCCAGGGTCTCTTGAAAAAAAATAATAAAACTTGCCAATCTTGCAATCATTTACGATTGCAAACATTTGGAGTTGTTCAAACTACCTCCGCCTATGGTAAAAACTGTCTAAATATCGTCTTAGAGTCGTGTCAAGACAAATTTATTTACCTGGGACGAAATGACACGGAGGCGGTTTGGCATGTAATAAAATTACATTGTATGACAATCGAGACTTGAGCGTCTATTTAGCTTTGATAGTGTGACAATCAAGACTAGTATCTACTTTCGTTTTTCAACAAACATGGCGGACACGGTCTTGAAATTCATTGTTTACATTCATTAAATTGTGAAAATAAGCCAATTAAAGTCTATTCTGCATAATTCTTTGTGCTGATTTTTGAGGGGATACTTCGAGGCGTGTCTCTATGGCTTCAGTACGAGATGCCAGTGCCTTGGGAGGTTTCAATGAGACTAAATGTGAGGAAGTTCTCACCACTCAGAGATGTCAAAACTAACTGCACTCAACCCTTCTTCTCCCACTCTGGTGTCTCTCGGTGCACTGAAATATTTACCAAGCTACAAAACTGCAGCCAGAGAGACAACATCCCTTAAGAAAAGACAAAGGAAAAAGAGGTCAAATGCTGATCTCAAGCCATAGTCTGAAGATCTTAGTTAGACGGAAGGAAGGAAGGAATAGAACAGTGGCAGATATCTGTAGAAAGACCCATCTGGCCATGTTCTGCACATCTCACACTCACACTCACACTCACAAAAGAGGTTACTATAAAGAGATCCAAACTGAAAGAAAAATACACTAAAGACTAAACAAACCAGCCTGCATTAAGGAAACCATCTTTATGTTTTTTGAGCAATTTAAGTTTACTATAGATAAAAAATTAAATTCGTTTCTATTTTTTTTTTTCCCCCAGTCCAATTCTACAATTGAACAGCTGGTAGACCTGTTTTCCAAACAACCCTACACTCGTAGATTACCTTACAAGACAAATTAATCGAGCTCTAAATTCAACAGGCGCAGTCTTTTGAATGGTACACGAAAACCTTTGCCCAGTGTGCTACAGGCTGTGTACGA
>NW_008709968.1:0-894 GCF_000327385.1 Lottia gigantea | reverse complement strand
TATCTAAACACAAACCAGGCATCTAGAAACCAGCGTAGTAGGGCCTTCTCACATTTTCCAACACCAAAGAAAAGTTGATAAAGGCTTGGAATGTTGTTTGCTTGTTTGCTTGTTTTTTTTTTGTTTTTTTATTTTGTTGATTTAAAAAAAGAAAAATGAAAAAGAATGAATTGAAAATATAATACAAAAAAAAAACAAATAAATAGGCCTACTTCTTTCTTAAAACAGGTGCCTCATTCCCCACAAAATGAGACGGTATTTGAGGGATGTGTGCAATCTTATATGCCAGTCAGGCTTGACTTTGTTGTTGTTTGTTGCTCATGATATCAAACATATTTTTAAACAAATCAAGACTCCACACTTTGACAGAGACTCTGGTAAATTTTATGCTTCTTAAGTTTAACCATGGACAGCCCCTTAATCTAGTTTCATGCAAAAAAGATCCAAATTCGTGGTAGTTTAATCAGTTTTCTCTTTATTTAGCAAAACAGACTGAAATGGGTTGATTTGTCAGTTATTTGTAGTCTGAATTCGGCTTAGTACGGACTGAGTTGTCTTTTCCTGTTACTAGCTCTCAGATTTAAGAAATCAATAAAGGTATTCAGACGTCATTTTGCCCGCTTTACCACTTCGCCCCAGGGTCTCTTGAAAAAAAATAATAAAACTTGCCAATCTTGCAATCATTTACGTTTGCAAACATTTGGAGTTGTTCAAACTACCTCCGCCTTTAGTAAAAACTGTCTAAATATCGTCTTAGAGTCGTGTCAAGACAAATTTATTTACCAGGGACGAAAAGACACGGAAGCGGTTTGGCCTGTAATAAAATTACATTGTATGACAATCGAGACTTGTGCGTCTATTTATCTTTGATAGTGTGACAATCAAGACTAGTAT
>NW_008709967.1:0-2021 GCF_000327385.1 Lottia gigantea | reverse complement strand
CCCATGTGAGAACCCATATAAAGCGAAAATTAGATAGGTTTGAATCTAGGGTAACAAATTTATTAAGGGTGGACAAAAGGTTAAGGTTTGTGTCGTGAATAAACAATAGTAAAGAGGACAATATTTAACTTGCTGTCTAACAATAATGACATTATCAAACAAAATATAGAAACAAGCAGTAACATGTATTAATATATTAATAAAGGTAACAAAACATAACAATGTTCTCTTTGAACTTTAAATATTAACCCTAGTTTTTTTTATCTACAAAGTCCCTCATGGTGAATATTAAAACTTATTGTTATATCTTCTAATATTTTGTACAATTTCTTGAAATCCAATAAACATTACTAAATTATTATACCATCTAGCAAATGATTTATATAATAGTAAAATAAAATTACCTTTGGGCTACTAAATTTTTTATTTCACTGGTACCTTGAATTTTTGTTTGCTGTTAAATGCAATTAAAATAAAATTGATTTGAACAAGGATTGAGCACTATTTTAACAGTTTTTTTATTTCATTTTTGTAACCTGGAATAAACTGTTCTTAAGATTATGATTTATGTTTATATCATAACCTGTGACAATAAAATTAGTTATTACCTATGTTAAAAATGTTTATAACCTAGGTAAATGAAATACATCTTTTAACTTGTGCCAATGAAATATTTTTATAACCTATGCCATTGAAATATGTTGCTAACTGTATCAATCAATATGTTTATAACCTGTTCCAATAACATATATGTTTATAACCTGTTCTAATAACATATATGTTTATAACCCGTATCAATGAAATATGATTATAACCCGTATCAATGAAATATGATTATAACCCGTATCAATGGAATATGTTTATAACCTGTATCAATGAAATATGATTATAACCCGTATCAATGAAATATGTTTATAACCCGTATCAATGAAATATGTTTATAACACGTATCAATTAAATATGTTTATAACCCGTATCAATGGAATATGATTATAACCTGTATCAATGAAATATGATTATAACCCGTATCAATGAAACATGATTATAACCTGTATCAGTGAAATATGATTATAACCCGTATCAATGAAATATGATTATAACCTGTATCAGTGAAATATGATTATAACCCGTATCAATGAAATATGATTATAACCTGTATCAATGAAATATGATTATAACCTGTATCAGTGAAATATGATTATAACCCGTATCAATGAAATATGATTAATACCCGTATCAATGAAATATGTTTATAACCCGTATCAATGAAATATGTTTATAACACGTATCAATTAAATATGTTTATAACCCGTATCAATGGAATATGATTATAACCTGTATCAATGAAATATGATTATAACCCGTATCAATGAAATATGATTATAACCTGTATCAGTGAAATATGATTATAACCGGTATCAATGAAATATGTTTATAACCTGTATCAATGAAATATGTTTATAACCCGTATCAATGAAATATGTTTATAACACGTATCAATTAAATATGTTTATAACCTGTATCAAAGATAGTTGCCAGGCAACTGGCAGCTTTGATTTTGAATAAAAATATTTGGCAGTACAGTAACAATCACTAGTATGAAATATCCAACCTTCTGTCATACACTTCTTTTGAACTCTTTAGGGCGATATTGAATAATATTGAGTATGAGTTATTGGCCTTGTTCTTGAAAACGTGTTCAATTTTTAGCTCGTGAAAACTCTAGAAGGCAAATATTCAATCTTCAGCAAAGGACTGAATAATAAAACCAAGTTTTGTCAAAATACAGCAAGAATCTTGCTTTTTAGTGTTTAAGAGCTTAAAATTGAACGCGTTTTCAAGAGCAAGGGCAATAACTAATAGGGTTTATCCTTGGGTGATAACAAACACTCAGACCAAGTTTCGTCAAAATCCGTCAAGAATTGTGTCTTGTAGAGTGTTTACGAGCAATTGTGGACGGACGGACGGACATGGGTGACAGCAATATACGCCCCCCATTTCATGTGGGCATATAAAAAAAT
>NW_008709966.1:0-2021 GCF_000327385.1 Lottia gigantea | reverse complement strand
ATGATTTCATGTGGATGTCATTAATAGGATCTACACTATATTTGGGGTTGGAGGTCTATGTTCAGGTTGTGAAAAATATATCTAACACAAAATCAGAAAACTTGTGCGCAATATTTCCATTTTTCACATATTTCATTTTCAGGCCCTTCCTAACTCTTTGACTCACAAGAAACAGACCAGCTGTTAACATATTTCAACTCTACTCTGTGCATATTTCAGTTCATCCATTTTCTACAGCAACCTGCTCCACAACTACATGGTATTTTGTGGGATTCATCTTCAAAGTCAAATTTATAATCATAGGTTAACTGAAAAACAGAAATAATCATCATATATTCAATGAAATAATAAAATAAACTGTAAACATAAAAAGGCCAACATAAGCCAAGATAATACAAAAAGTATATTATATGCTAAAATAAAAAGAAATTGAAGCTAAACAGGTCAGATTTTTAAAAATCATTACTACTTACACTATTGTGTACTGAACTGTTAGTCTGGATGTATACAAAAACAAGTAAGAACAATGCCAGATCTTATGCTGTTGAAATGTCCTTATCAAGGAATATAATCTAAGTATCGAACACACTAATCCAGGAGCCTATAAGGTAATCAAATATCATCTAATATACTTACTTCCTCTCCTTTACTCAGTCTTCTATTGGTAATAATAATAATTTTACTATCTTTCTCAAATGGTACCACCTCAGCTACACAGTTTGGAGCACAGGAGTGGTTGATGTATCGTGCTGGACCTCCAGACATAGTAGCATCAATTACATTATCATCATCAATACGGAACATATATATACCACGATTCTACAATATATAACAATAGTTTTATTTACAGTTCAATATAGCATAGAGATAGTACTATATCTATAGTCATACATATATATACCACGATTCTACAATATATAACAATAGTTTTATTTATAGTTCAATATAGCATAGAGATAGTACTATATCTATAGTCATACATATATATACCACGATTCTACAATATATAACAATAGTTTTATTTACAGTTCAATATATCATAGAGATAGTACTATATCTATAGTCATACATATATATACCACGATTCTACAATATATAACAATAGTTTTATTTACAGTTCAATATATCATAGAGATAGTACTATATCTATAGTCATACATATATATACCACGATTCTACAATATATAACAATAGTTTTATTTACAGTTCAATATAGCATAGAGATAGTACTATATCTATAGTCATACATATATATACCACGATTCTACAATATATAACAATAGTTTCGTTTATAGTTCAATATATCATTGTATAGCATAGAGATAGTACTATATCTATAGTCATACATATATATACCACGATTCTACAATATATAACAATAGTTTTATTTACAGTTCAATATAGCATAGAGATAGTACTATATCTATAGTCATACATATATATACCACGATTCTACAATATATAACAATAGTTTCATTTATAGTTCAATATATCATTGTATAGCATAGAGATAGTACTATATCTATAGTCATACATATATCGTGGAGATTCTGGCACTGTTCAGTCAATCCAAGATTACAGTTATAGAATTCTATGTAATATTAGAGATAGGAGATTGTGAAGGTTGACAACTATTGACCACAAATCAATAAAATAAGACAATACACACCTACAGGAATACACAGGATAATTAGGGCTGAGAATTTATCCAAACAGAAAGTAATTCTTTCCAATAATATTACCTGTTCTTCGTATGTTTTTTCTCTTCTATTTGCCACCTCATTTCGTATCAAATCACCAATATATTCTATCACCATCGTATGTTTCTCTAGGTCTTTAGCAGCAAATAGACCCAGGCCCTACAAACATACAAATACATCTTTAAAATAAACCTTTAAAATTCAATTGATCCATATATCTTATATCAATTAAGTTAAGTTAATAGAGTCAATGGCAGAATTTGATGCCATACAAGAGATCAACAAAGTATGATCATTATTTCGTTCTGAAATCTATCTTGG
>NW_008709965.1:21611-23766 GCF_000327385.1 Lottia gigantea | reverse complement strand
AATATTTATATACACCATATTTATATCTATATACACAATATTTATATACACAATATTTATATACACCATATTTATATACACAATATTTATATACACCATATTTATATACACAATATTTATATACACAATATTTATATACATAATATTTATTTACACAATATTCATATACACAATATTTATATACAAGACAATGATGAAAAAATGGAAATAAGCATTAACGTGGCGGAGGCGCTTTAAGAAGCTCTGCCTTTAACCTCATTTTTAAAATAACAAGTGATGACGATGATTTAATTGTTTAAGGTAGTGAATTCCATAGAAAACTTACTGTGTATTGGAAGGTTTCATTGCTTCCAATTTACATTTAGGTTAATAAATTTCTTGATTGGTTTGCGAGCGAAGGCAGAGATTTGTTGAGGAAATAGATTAGATAGCCACGTATCAGTTATTCTAATAAGAACAGTACAGCTGTATGACAAACAATATTTGTTAAAAAAAACTGAAATCTGTGCCCGAATTGTCTTAAATTAAGATAGTTCGGTAAGGTTTCACCTAACAAGTTAACAAATTCCTTGGCTTACTTCCCTTGGAAAATAGATCATTTAATAATCACAATGTTTTTTTGTGTAAGAAAAAGTTCTAAACTCTAATTCCACCAATAAAAAAATATAAAATAAATAAGTTTGATAAGGTTTCAACTAATAACACACGAGTTCCCTAATAATAAATTCCATACAAACATAACATATCCATTAGCCGAAAATCTCACCCAACATCGGGTGAAAACAGTAAATTGAACTGAATACTTGTGGATCTCCTAAAGGGGGTAGTATCATGTGTTCTAGAAAGAGTGAAAATACTCTGCCAATAACAATAGTGTTTCTCTCGGAGAGTTTGCAAAACTCTCATAACTAAGTTAGAAATTCGGGCAACCTCAGATATCTCGCCACATTACTTTGTGGATAGTAAGGTGAAGATGTATGATGATGTAATTTATAATCATTAGAAAATTCCTTTAATTCTTGACAACTAAACTGAGGACCATTGTCTGAAAATATTATCTTAGGAATACCATGGATTTAACACCAAGACTTTATAACATTAATAACAGTACTACATTTAGTATTTCTTCATTCTTTTACAATAAACTTGGAGAAATAATCAACACCAATTACATAATCCTTACTTTTATATCTAAATAAATCAACACTTTGCCTTGCTCTTGATAAAGTTTTCTCAATATACAAATGACTTTTAAACATCCAAATACAATACTTAAAAGGTCTTTTTCGATTAATGACCTAGAAGCACCTGCAATGGGTTTCAAAGTATCACCACTCTTTTGCTGGAGACAACAACCTAATGCTTTAATTGAAGCATCACACGATATTTTATTTGGCTTATTCAAATCAAAGTGTTGTGGTATTGGCTTAGAAGACAACTGTCATGTATACTAGACCACTCAAATATAACATCATGTTCTGTTAATTTTCTAAGAGGTTCAATAATTGAAGATAAATTTGGAACATAATTTCCCAAATAGGTAGGTAGGTAAATTTTATTATAGTGACAGTATGTTATATATAATTACAAAGTTCTATAAACAATAATAATAGAACACCCGGCCACATCGGGCCCATAAGTCACTTTATATAAATAAGTATTTGATAATAACAACTATATACAATATTAGATTTACATGCGCCTTAGAGTTTATATTTTCACAATTATATCACGTTGCTATATACAGACAATTTCTCCTTATGTTCATACATTTAACAATATAAGAGCTAACATAGGTGTGGCAGGATTGGATAAGATATATCAACTTTTCATCGTCACAAAAAGCATTGAACTCTGAGTTAAAGTGACAAGCTTGAATTTCCTTATATTTAGGACAGACTAATAAAAAGTGGGTTTCATCTTCTACTGAGTCATTCTTGCATAATGTACAAATTCGTTCATCTACTTGAAGTCCAACATATCTGCCTCTTTCTAACCTAAGTGGCAAAATGCCACATTTCAATTGTGCCAAGTGTGAACGTTCTTGTTTCTAAATACACCATTCATTTACAAAATTTATCATAAATTGCATATCATTTTCATTCTCTGATAATAGTAAGAGGTCATCAATTGATTAATTCCATATCATTTTCAT
>NW_008709965.1:14567-19590 GCF_000327385.1 Lottia gigantea | reverse complement strand
TAACAGCATATCAACATCTTCCCCACTATTATCTGATGGTAAACTTTTTTATTCAGATTTCTGTAAAGCAAACGTTTTTAATAGCTTTTTTGTTAGCCAAGCTCATGTTGATAATGATGATGACGACTTGCCCCCACTAAATTTTAATAATATCCAAATTGATCAACCAATATACACAGCTTCTGATGTTGAAACCATTCTCTCAAACCTCGATAGCACAAAATCTAGTGGTCCAGACCTTTTGAATAATCACATTCTAAAATTATGCTCTAAGAGCCTAGCCTCTCCATTGTCCTCCCTTTTCAATTTATACCAAACTTATTCTCACTTCCCAGATATCTGGAAACATGCCCACCTTATGCCTTTTCATAAAAAGGAATTCCCAACCCTATGCTCTAACTATCGTCCAATTTCACTTTTAATCTCCTTGGGAAAAGTTTTGGAAAGGCTGATTTACAGCCATATTTACAATTTTCTTACCAGCAATAATTTATTTTCAAAATTTCAATCTGGTTTTATTCAGAAAGATTCAACTGTTTACCAATTAATAAATATTTATGATGACATTATAAGGTCCTTAGACTCAGGTGGGAAACCAAAATGATTTTCTTTTTTATATTAGTCGAGCATTCGATAAAATATGGTTGAAAGGGCTTGTTCACAAACTAAATGCTATAGGCATTAGAGGCAATCTCTTAAAACTCATTGAATGTTATCTTCACAATCGAAGTCAATCTGTTATCGTTAACGGTAAAACCTCGGAAAAACAAAACATAACAGTAGGCGTACCACAGGGCTCCGTTCTTGGACCTCTTCTGTTTCTAATATACATTAACGATGTCACGGAAAATATAAATTCTAATATCCGCCTCTTTGCAGATGATACCCTCCTTTACCTTAATATTGACGATCCAAAACGCTGTCAAGAAAGCCTGAACGCTGATATAAAATCAATTTATCAAGGGCCATTAAAGTGGAAAGTTACGTTTAATCCTTCTAAAACGAAAATTTTGACATTTTCTCGAAAACATATGCCTTCTAATTTTACCCTTGATTTTAATTTTCATACAATAATACACACATACAAACACAAACACCTTGGTGTGATCTTCAGTAAGGACGGGACATGGACAGCTCATATAGACTACCTCGTGTCAAAAACCTCCAAAATGATAGACTGTCTTCGCTCTCTAAAATATAGATTATCTCGTAAATCCTTAGATACCCTTTATAAGTAGTTTATCCTCCCCATTTTTGATTATGCTGACGTCCTCTGGAACAACTGTAGTCTAAAAGATTCAATGAAATTAGAAAATTTACATCTTGACGCCATACGATCAATAACAGGCCTTGTACGTGGAACTTCTCATTCAATACTCTATGAAGAATCCAGATTTACTCCTTTATCTGACCGCCGTACTTTGCACAAATTAATACTCTTTTACAAAATGGTACACAAGATGACGCCTCGGTACCTGAGTATTCTACCATCAATCCTTACCCTCTTCGCTCTTCTCATCAACTCAGAACATTACCTTGGAACACCGTATCATACAATAACTCTTTCTACCATCAACCATACCACATTGGAACAACCCAAATCACATTAGCAACAGCGATTCTCTCTCCACTTTCAAAACATGTCTTAATAAATATCTGTCCCTCAATACTATTACCTTGGCAACCGTTCTTCTCAAATATTTCATACCAGATTACGCCATAATAAAAGCCCTCTAAATACACACAAACTCCATATGCACATATCTGACAACCCTTCTGTTCTAGTGGCCACATATATGAAGACTCCGAGCACTCCGAGCACTACGAGCACTCTACTGCCAGAAATATACTCACATTCGCAATCAAATCATTCACCTTCTTCCTCTTCAACAAGATCTCCTACAACACTTTTATTTGGAAATATCGACCTACCTTCTGAAACTAATTCAACCATCTTTTTCATCGTTCAAAATTTCATCTCCTCATCCAAACGATTTGATTAATCTTGAAGTGTGTGTTGTGTACCTAATTAGTTCTTTCCTAACTATCAACCAGTTGACAATTTTCGGCAATACTTCCCTTTATACTTCAACTATTAATTCTTATATTCTATTCCTACACTTATATTTTCCACTTATCATGCTTTTAGAGAACGGTCACGACGGATTTACATAAGCCCGGCTTGTTTCTGAATTGACCATATTTATATTTATATGTATTTAAAAAAGAACGTTTATGTAATAAATAATGTTTAAACCAATGTTGTATTACTCCATAATCATATTTAGTTCTATAATTATCAGACAAATGATGATACAATACTTTCATGGTGGGGTCGCTTCACAATTCTTACATTGTAGTTTATCTTCTCAAAGATATACTTAGTAAGAAATTTTATGGTCGTTATGGAGAACTCCTTGATTTGCTTCTGGTGAAGGCTCAATACTCCATATAACAAAATAAACCATATTTATATCCTATCTTTATTCATGTTTTACTATTCAGATTGAACTATTACATAATATGGTATATTTCTCAATCTTATCAAGTTATATTATAATAAATACTTCTTATTTTATGTTTTTAATAACAGTTGTAATTATGTGAACGTTTTGTTCGATAAGTCTACGATGCTTATTATGTTTCCCATGATAAACCCATGATGTTATACTATTGTCATTTTATTACTTCAAGTGTTCCATCCATTAGTCATGTAAGCTGTTTTTATATAGGGTAATATGAGGGAATACGTACCTACTAAGAAAATATGTAAATTATGTTGAATGATATGTTAGCTTAGTTAGGTATATAACTATCTATTAATAGTGACTTTTTATAGTAACCACTTTACTTATTTTCAATATGAAGGGACATTCCTCAACACATTAGATACAGTACGTCTCGCCCTGATGATAATGAGAGGGTGACATACCACAAAAGCTTTAACTGTTTTGTAAACAAGTGAAGAAGAAATAGTTATAACATGTCAGACTGTAACGTCTCAAGGTCAATGTCTGAAAACTAGATATAAATATTGTTTTTCTAATAAAATTGCAATAAACAAAACTACGACACACATTCCAAATATTAGGTAAATCTGGTACAGACGTTTTATTATCGTAAGAATTTCAGCAAGCCTTCAAATTAGCTACAAACATGGTTGGTTGTTGGTGGGGAGAACGTCTTGCTCTTTTTCGATTCCCAACTGTCGAGGGATCTTTAACGTGCACAGCAAGTAGCACACGGGGCCTCGGTTTATTGTCCCATCCGAACGACTAGACGCTTTTTCCATGTCAGCCCCTCTTACCTGCATCACTGACAGAGGGAAACCGGGTCGAAAGAGATCCGAAAATTCCATCTCGACCTATGCCGGGATTGAACCCTGAAACTTCAGGTAAGCGAGAGAGCGTCTACCTCACTGAGTCACCGTGGCTTCTGCTGCAAAATAAAGTAGACTGCTGGTGTTTATATAGTTTTAATTATTTTAAACACATATTTACAAGATAAAATAATTATTCAAACTATCAAAAAAATGGAAGAGGGGCGAGAGTGTGTTGTTACACATAATGATACAGAATATATTCAGACTGTAACTGACAGATTCAATTTCTTTAAAAACAAAACAATAGGCATGTGAACTCTTCAATATGTAGATGCCTGGTGATACAAAATAGATGTCAAATTTATTGAAATATATTCGTAATGTTGGAGAAATAGATTTTTACTTTATTTTTGAAAAGCTTTGTTGTAACCTGGCGATAAAATCTGAGTTATATTACAAGCTTATATTACACAATATTTCATAGAAATTACTTCAAGCGTAATACCTGGCCATAATAATTTATATCATAAACAACAAGTTACTCATATTACATCCGGGTATGAGTAACAGATGAAGAAGAAGAACTTAGTTGAAATTGAAGGTTACAGAGAGAACAAAGACAACTTCATCAGGTAATGATTTTATTCTTTAACCACTGTCCTTTCTTCATCTAATGACATAAATTACACTACGAAAATTAATAACAAACTAGTTATTATTCAAATGAAGGCATTGGCCAAGGTTTCAATTTTGTTCACTTATGATAATATTTTTAAAATTGTTTATTGTGTTTGTAAAGAACAAAACTGTTAAACTTGGTACTAGCTAGATTAGGGTGGTTGAAAGGTAACAAGTTACTATATAACAGAAGGTACTAGCTAGATAACAGGTTAGGGTGGTTGAAAGGTAACAAGTTACTATATAACAGAAGACACTAGCTAGATAACAGGTTAGGGTGGTTGAAAGGTAACAAGTTACTATATAACAGAAGGCACTAGCTAGATAACAGGTTAGGGTGGTTGAAAGGTAACAAGTTACTATATAACACAAGGCACTAGCTAGATAACAGGTTAGGGTGGTTGAAAGGTAACAAGTTACTATATAACAGAAGACACTAGCTAGATAACAGGTTAGGGTGGTTGAAAGGTAACAAGTTACTATATAACAGAAGACACTAGCTAGATAACAGGTTAGGGTGGTTGAAAGGTAACAAGTTACTATATAACACAAGGCACTAGCTAGATAACAGGTTAGGGTGGTTGAAAGGTAACAAGTTACTATATAACAGAAGACACTAGCTAGATAACAGGTTAGGGTGGTTGAAAGGTAACAAGTTACTATATAACACAAGGTACTAGCTAGATAACAGGTTAGGGTGGTTGAAAGGTAACAAGTTACTATATAACACAAGACACTAGCTAGATAACAGGTTAGGGTGGTTGAAAGGTAACAAGTTACTATATAACACAAGGTACTAGCTAGATAACAGGTTAGGGTGGTTGAAAGGTAACAAGTTACTATATAACAGAAGACACTAGCTAGATAACAGGTTAGGGTGGTTGAAAGGTAACAAGTTACTATATAACACAAGGTACTAGCTAGATAACAGGTTAGGGTGGTTGAAAGGTAACAAGTTACTATATAACAGAAGACACTAGCTAGATAACCGGTTAGGGTGGTTGAAAGGTAACAAGTTACTAA
>NW_008709965.1:7670-10947 GCF_000327385.1 Lottia gigantea | reverse complement strand
TCCACGAGAATTGATATAAAACTGGTTTTGCGAGTTATACGGTTATAAATAACTATAAATCACATCCTTGTTGAGACCAGGAAACATTATTTAGTAAAAAATTATCACTTCTGCTAAAACGTTTATCAATATTGTCACGTGATCACGTGATTCTGGTAATTTAAATATTAGAGGTCGCAATATTACTATCACTAGGTAGGTAGGTAGGTAGATGATTATCTCTTGACAAAACACTGCTAAATACCGGAAGTAAAGAGTCTCGCCCAGGAAGATACAACGGAATTCACTATTCGTTACAGAGTCCGATTCAGCCTTACGGAAACTGCCGAGGATTGCCGAATGTACGTTTAATCTCAACCCAACTAAGTGTAAGAACTATTGAACTTAATGTATAATGTATATATAGTTTGCCCATCACTTCTTCTCATTATGTGCCTGAGGACGACGGGGGAAACACGTCGAAACGTTGCATAAAACTTTAACCAGTGATTGTTGTTCCATAAAGCTGTGTCTATATATCGTACTCACAATTGCCATTCAAAGACCTTAACTATTGAACTTGTTCCGATTCAGAAACGGGAATTTTGTACCTAAATTAATCAGTAATAGTGTTCACAGCTTACTTCAAATCAAAGTATACAGAAGTATATCGTGTCCAAACCACACCCCCATTCGTCATTAGACTTGTCAAAACCCGTATTCGGGACACGATGAAAGGAAAAGAAAGTTAAATTCCTAGTTTGAGATATTTTTAAAGGAATTATGCCATTTTCGTTCATTTTTAGTTCTAGAAGACTATCTACATACATTCAAGATTAAAATCGAATCAGCCCCTTAAAAGCAGTAAAATATTGTCTATAATTTGAACAGGGTATAGCAGCTAGATTGTGAAAGTTATGTTTTAATGAAATTAATCAAAGTAGCCTATTCTGAATCTAGACTACTGTTTTATTAATAAACATTATAAAATTATAAAATGTAATGAAGAATGTCTAAAACTGATTGAACATGTTGTTATTTTTCCAGTCATTTGAGAAAGTCACGATGGGTTTACCTAATCCTCTTTATAATAGAGGCTACAGTTTTGATTTGAAACATGCTATGTTAATTAAATGTATGATTTCTTCTATTTTCGACAAATAATTGTGAGAAATATTGGTTTTAATTAAATATCAGTCGCCTACTAGCGAAGTCTGTTTTTTTTCAGAAGTAAATAAGTCTCTAGTAACGTCATCCTATTATTCTGGCTGAAATTTATCTCATTTAATCATAAAAAAAAATTTTCATTTCAAATCTCTATGATTCTTTATTATAAATCCTAGGAAATTCCATTTTATCTTAAGATAGCCAAAGTTTTAACATTTAGCCAAATAGAATGTCCAGCTCAATGGATAAAGTTTGTAGTCACGAGTTGCACCCCTTTCAATGTAAAACCTCTTAAACATAATGACTTGGGCATTAAAAATAACCGAGAGAGATCGTTTGAACGTTTGTTGTTGCCAGTCACTGGCACTGACAAGATCTAGCGACGTGTTTTACTTTTCTATTTATTGTGAGATTGGAGATTTTTCATGCTGCCTATTGAATAATTTGTGAGTTATTGCCCTTGTTACCAAATGCCTCGTAAACACTCTTTAAAAGACAGAATATTATTCTTGACGATTTTTGAAGAAACTTGGTGTGAGTATTTGTAATCAGGATGAGCCCTATTGAAAATCAGAAAAATATTTAGTGTGAGATTTTGTACTTGTTTTTGAAAACACTAAAAGGCACGATTCTTGTCGGATTGACGAAACCTGATAATATTATTCAGTATCGCCTCAAAAAGTTCAAAAGAAGTGTATGACTGAAGGTTGAATATTTCATACTGGTGATTGTTACTGTTACTGTCGAAATCAGTCAAGAATTGTGCCTTGTAGGCTATTTACGAGCAATTGAGGACGGACGGACGGATCTATCGACGGACGGACCGACGGATCTATCGACGGAGGACGGACGGACTGACGGACATGGGTGACGACAATATACGTCCCCCATTTCATGTGGGCGTATAAAAATTAAAGCTGCCAAGATTTTTTTGTCTGAAAATATGATTTGTCAGATTTTGAGAAATAGAAAGAAAAAGTTTGAAAATAGTCACTTCCTGTAGAGGGGGAATTTTTATGGTCGTCATATTTTACATTTCTAACCAGATTCTAATAATTTACTCGGCTCGACATCGGAAAGTTCTAAATGAGATTTCTGCAAATAGTTCCAATCTATACTCCCTGATATTATCATAGGCTCGGTGGATTCTGGGCAGACCATTTCCCTCCTTTCTTGACTAGCCGAGCTGCACCGACCGACGTGTCGAGAAGCACTTTAATATCTACGAAGTTGCAAGTATTTTTGTAAATATTTTGGAGGAGAGTTTTTACTCAACTAGCTTATATTTCACATGAGATACAGTCGTATAAACACTAACACTAAATTCAACTATATGAAGTTATATATTTTAGAGAATGGCTGCTACAGTAATTTTAAAGAATAGACATTCTCTCCAGGGTTTAAACTTAAACAATCTTATTAAAAATATACGTGATGGAAAACCTCTATCAGTGGAAGAGATGGCAAGCTTTCAAGAGGGTAAGAGCTTGGCTGATTTGTCTATCCAGGTAATTAGATTTATATTAGTTTTTTACCGTCCCATCATTGTGGTTCTAGAATAGATGTTACTTATTGTCCTTAAAACATCAACTCATAATATTACTGACAGCCTTACATTATCTCGGGTTCATAAAAAATTCAACCTATGAAACAGTTCATTTGAAATCTGACTGAATTATGGTTTCTAGGTACAATTCAATGGAGAGATGTGTGTTTATTGTTATAAGTAATATTATTAAAACAAATATTTTTATAGACCCAAAGATAACAGTATATATTTGAAGATTTTATTCAAGACCTTACCCCACGTTTTCACCATCTCCTATCAAAACCCCTAACCTCTTCCAATCCCCTCCTACTTACCCCCCCCCCCCCCGCCCCCCACCTTATTTTGTTTTTCCGTTATTCATCCTAGATATCTATTTGTAGGAACTTACAACTGCTTTCTCTGACAACTTGCTATCTGAGGAAACATTAGAAGATGTTTTGAAGAAGTCAGGACGTCCTGTTAATCTGTATAATTGTAGACTAGCAATACATGAAGCAATTTGTTTCGCTAACGAGTTTGGTCAGCCGGTATGTTTGTTTTTGTTAATATGGAAATGTCTAAATTCATGACATACATGTAGAT
>NW_008709965.1:0-1834 GCF_000327385.1 Lottia gigantea | reverse complement strand
TNTGAGCTTCCATCTAAATAATCTAATTCAAGCAAATATAAGTAATGTCAACTTGGAAGTTATTGTTACCTGGTTGTATGAGAGTTATATCCTCACTGAACCTCGGGTTGGTAGTAAGAGAATTCATCAAGCACAGTTTATCATGGCACAGTTATATATTGTGAGATCAAAGTATAAGTGTAAACAAAACTTCTTACTTACATAATTAGAGTATGAACTCACCAGCTATTTACTAACTATGTATAAGTAACTAACAACTATCTCTTGCAGAAGATAAGCCAACTGTAAAAGGAAGTAAACTCAGAGTTCTAATGAAAGATAAACATTGTATAATTAGTGAGAATGCCTGAAATATACTAATGCTGCACTGCATATTAAAGTTTGGTTGTCACACAAAGTAGAAATATAATAATTGTTCACTTGACTGTACTAAAATTGTACCAATTTTTAAAATTAAGGAAATTGTTAGTTATGTTTTACTGGAGGTTTTCCATGGATTATCTTTATTTTCACGAGTTTCTAACCACACCCTATTATACTTTTCTATAATTCTTGTATAAATCCTATCTCTACTGCGCAATGCTTTTTCTGCTAAAATTCCTTTTTTATCACAGCTGGAAGGTCTGTCCTTATTGATTTACCCCGGGGAAGGGTATGACCATAGCTACTTGATAGAATCTGATTTCTATCTGAGAGGTGCGAAAACTTCACAAGGATTGCTCCTGATTTTTCGAGTTTAGATTTTTAGGTATTCACACAATTATTGAGTCTATAAATGTTTTTGATAGTTTTAGTTCATTGAGTAAATAATCTTTAACAATCTTTTCAACATTTTCATTGTTTACCTTTTCAAATCCATAGAGAATATTATAACGTCTGCTTCTAGACTCCAAGTAAAGTGACTTGTCGTCTGTATTTGTGACACGTGACTCTAGTACACTGTTTTTTTTCTTCCAAATAAGCAATACGTCTCTCTATTGTCTGTGTAACTTAAAAAGTTTTTTGAAATTTTTCGATATTTTTCAAGAGAATTGGAATATCAACCTCAAAATAGTACTGTTAGTCTGAGAAAGTTTTTGCGTTAATAAAAATATAATCTTTTGTAAGTTTACATTGAAACAAAACACATTTCTCTCCTAGAAATTTCAACCCAAAAAAGTTGTCCTCTGTAAAAACAAATTTTGAAGACATAATGTGCTCATGTTTATATTTTTATCAAGGCAAAGACATTCTAAGACTATCAGTACTATTTTGAAGCTGCTATTCCAATTCTCATAGAAATAATAAGAAAAAATCAAAAAACTTTTTACTTTGCTCAGACAATAGTTTTTTGTATAGATCTGATTGTTCATCTGTACATTTTTCTAGCTCAGTCAATTTATCATTATGAAATTTCAAAGCACTTATAGTTCCATTTATTTCTTGTTTTAGTAGAATTCAGATCGTCTTTTACACAGCCTATTTCCTTATTGATGTTATTTATAGAAAGTTCTACATTACCGAGACTTTTGATTAATTTGTCGTCCAGTTGTCCTATGATATCTTACATGTATTTCTTCAAGTTCTCGTTGGTAACAAGTTGACTTTGTCTTGTCTTCATTTTATTTCTGTTGTTAGAAACAAACATGGCGGACCTATTTGGTGATGAAGTATTTTGGTTATTATGATATCTTTCTCCCTCCATGTAGGGTTTCGTTCAGTTCGTGCAACTCCAATAAAGTTACTAACATTTATTCATCTGCAAAAACCTATGGCAGGCGACCATTCGACTTCACAGTCCGTTTGTAGTTGTAGTGCTTCAATAAATACGATTTAGTTATATCAACATCAATAA
>NW_008709964.1:0-2026 GCF_000327385.1 Lottia gigantea | reverse complement strand
TTTCTTTCTAAACTAGGTTCTAGACTTGTACTGAAGAAGTTAACAGTGACTTACTTTCTAAACTAGGTTCTAGACTTGTACTGAAGAAGTTAACAGTGACTTTCTTTCTAAACTAGGTTCTAGACTTGTACTGAAGAAGTTAACAGTGACTTACTTTCTAAACTAGGTTCCAGCTTTGTACTGAAGAAGTTAACAGTGACCTTCTTTCTAAACTAGGTTATAGACTTGTACTGAAGAAGTTAACAGTGACTTACTTTCTAAACTAGGTTCTAGCTTTGTACTGAAGAAGTTAACAGTGACTTTCTTTCTAAACTAGGTTCTAACTTTGTACTGAAGAAGTTAACAGTGACTTACTTTCTAAACTAGGTTCTAACTTTGTACTGAAGAAGTTAACAGTGACTTTCTCTCTAAACTAGGTTCTAGACTTGTACTGAAGAAGTTAACAGTGACTTACTTTCTAAACTAGGTTCTAACTTTGTACTGAAGAAGTTAACAGTGACTTTCTCTCTAAACTAGGTTCTAACTTTGTACTGAAGAAGTTAACAGTGACTTACTTTCTAAACTAGGTTCTAATTTTGTACTGAAGAAGTTAACAGTGACTTTCTCTCTAAACTAGGTTCTAACTTTGTACTGAAGAAGTTAACAGTGACTTTCTTTCTAAACTAGGTTCTAGACTTGTACTGAAGAAGTTAACAGTGACTTACTTTCTAAACTAGGTTCCAGCTTTGTACTGAAGAAGTTAACAGTGACCTTCTTTCTAAACTAGGTTCTAGCCTTGTACTGAAGAAGTTAACAGTGACTTACTTTCTAAACTAGGTTCTAGACTTGTACTGAAGAAGTTAACAGTGACTTTCTTTCTAAACTAGGTTCTAGACTTGTACTGAAGAAGTTAACAGTGACTTACTTTCTAAACTAGGTTCTAGCCTTGTACTGAAGAAGTTATCAGTGACTTTCTTTCTAAACTAGGTTCTAACTTTGTACTGAAGAAGTTAACAGTGACTTACTTTCTAAACTAGGTTCTAACTTTGTACTGAAGAAGTTAACAGTGACTTTCTCTCTAAACTAGGTTCTAGACTTGTACTGAAGAAGTTAACAGTGACTTACTTTCTAAACTAGGTTCTAACTTTGTACTGAAGAAGTTAACAGTGACTTTCTCTCTAAACTAGGTTCTAACTTTGTACTGAAGAAGTTAACAGTGACTTACTTTCTAAACTAGGTTCTAATTTTGTACTGAAGAAGTTAACAGTGACTTTCTCTCTAAACTAGGTTCTAACTTTGTACTGAAGAAGTTAACAGTGACTTACTTTCTAATCTAGGTTCTAACTTTGTACTGAAGAAGTTAACAGTGACTTTCTCTCTAAACTAGGTTCTAACTTTGTACTGAAGAAGTTAACAGTGACTTACTTTCTAATCTAGGTTCTAACTTTGTACTGAAGAAGCTAACAGTGACTTACTTTCTAAAATTAGCAATGAATTGGTACCAACTGTCAAAGTTATACAACTTCATTAATCATTTTAAAATTAAAACAGAAGAACATGACCCTATGAAGAAAACTGACAACTTTTTCAATCAAAAGTTGACAATCAAGAGGTTTCCCTACTAACACTATATTTAGCAATAAACCAGCCTTATGATCTCAGTAATGTGAACATCAGTCAAGTCAGTTTTATTTGATATGTGAATTAAAATATTATTGTATTTAAAATATACACAATGCTCTCTATCAGTGATGACTTACTGACATGGAAAATTCAAATTTCAAATCAGAAACCAGAAACCAGAAACCAGAACAATCAATAAATCAGCAATTCTAGCATTTCAAGATTTGAAACAAAAGTTCTTCAAATAAGACCATTTCACTCAGTTATCAATAAATTACGATGATCTAGAAAGCTGCATATGAACAATGAAATATTAAAAATCAATTAAATAAGAGTACAAAATTGTTTAAGTTATGTTATTTCACTGAAGAGTTATTGATATGGAAGATTTAAAATTTAAATAGTAAATTACGTTGTTAAAATA
>NW_008709963.1:26510-27682 GCF_000327385.1 Lottia gigantea | reverse complement strand
TTAATTGCCATAATAAGCAACTTTTCCTGGGCTAACTTTTTTCCTATGGGAGATTTTTGAGCTGGGTTTTTTTCTAAATGTCTAGCTTGCCCATGTGTATATGCGTGCAAAATTTCAGCTTTGTAGCTTTGTAACTTTTTAAAATAAAAATTTATTTGGATTTGAGCGCTTCTCGTGCAGTCGTCCCTTGTAAGAAAGAAATATCCATTTTTTGCCCTAATTGTTTTTAATTAGCTTTTAAGTGATATACCATGAGCCTGGGCCCTAATTAGAAGGAAAAGTCCCAAACATGGGCCAAATCGGCGTATTTCGCAAAGTTAGGTATCGGACCTTCGCCCTTGGTATGGCTTAAAATTGCAGATAATAAGCAACTTTTCCTGGGCTAACTTTTTTCCTATGGGAGATTTTTGAGCTGGGTTTTTTTCTAAATGTCTAGCTTGCCCATGTGTATATGCGTGCAAAATTTCAGCTTTGTAGCTTTGTAACTTTTTAAAATAAAAATTTATTTGGATTTGAGCGCTTCTCGTGCAGTCGTCCCTTGTAAGAAAGAAATATCCATTTTTTGCCCTAATTGTTTTTAATTAGCTTTTAAGTGATATACCATGAGCCTGGGCCCTAATTAGAAGGAAAAGTCCCAAACATGGGCCAAATCGGCGTATTTCGCAAAGTTAGGTATCGGACCTTCGCCCTTGGTATGGCTTAAAATTGCACATAATAAGCAACTTTTCCTGGGCTAACTTTTTTCCTATGGGAGATTTTTGAGCTGGGTTTTTTTCTAAATGTCTAGCTTGCCCATGTGTATATGCGTGCAAAATTTCAGCTTTGTAGCTTTGTAACTTTTTAAAACAAAAATTTATTTGGATTTGAGCGCTTCTCGTGCAGTCGTCCCTTGTAAGAAAGAAATATCCATTTTTTGCCCTAATTGTTTTTAATTAGCTTTTAAGTGATATACCATGAGCCTGGGCCCTAATTAGAAGGAAAAGTCCCAAACATGGGCCAAATCGGCGTATTTCGCAAAGTTAGGTATCGGACCTTCGCCCTTGGTATGGCTTAAAATTGCAGATAATAAGCAACTTTTCCTGGGCTAACTTTTTTCCTATGGGAGATTTTTGAGCTGGGTTTTTTTCTAAATGTCTAAGCTTGCCCATGTGTATATGCGTGCAAAATTTCAG
>NW_008709963.1:23185-24893 GCF_000327385.1 Lottia gigantea | reverse complement strand
GGTTTTCTAAATGTCTAGCATGCCCATGTGCATATGCGTGGAAAATTTCAGCTTTGTAGCTTTGTAACTTTTTAAAATAAAAATTTATTTGGTTTTGAGCCGTTCTCGTGCAGTCGTCCCTTGTAAGAAAAAAATATCCATTTTTTGCCCTAATTGTTTTTAATTAGCTTTTAAGATATATATCATGTGCCTAGGCCCTAATTAGAAGGAAAAGTCCCAAACATGGGCCAAATCGGCGTATTTCGCAAAGTTAGGTATCGGACCTTCACCCTTGGTATGGCTTAAAAGAGCAGATAATAAGCAACTTTTCCTGGGCTAACTTTTTTCCTATGGGAGATTTTTGAGCTGGGTTTTTTTTCTAAATGTCTACCTTGCGAATGTGCATATGCGTGCAAAATTTCAGATTTGTAGCTTTATAACTTTTTAAAACAAAAATTTATTTGTATTTGAGCGCTTCTCGTGCAGTCGTCCCTTGGAAGAAAAAAATATCCATTTTTTGCCCTAATCGTTGTAATTAGCTTTTAAGTGATATACCATGTGCCTGGGCCCTAATTAGAAGGAAAAGTCCCAAATATGGGCCAAATCGGCGTATTTGGCAAAGTTAGGTATCGGACTTTCACCCTTGGTATGGCTTAAAAGAGCAGATAATAAGCAATTTTTCCTGGGCTAACTTTTTTCCAATGGGAGATTTTTGAGCTGGGTTTTTTTCTAAATGTCCAGCTTGCCCATGTGCATATGCGTGGAAAATTTCAGCTTTGTAGCTTTGTAACTATTTAAAATAAAAATTTATTTGGATTTGAGCGTTTCTCCTGCAGTCTTCCCTTGTAAGAAAAAAATATCCATTTTTTGCCCTAATTGTTTTTAATTAGCTTTTAAGTGATATACCATGTGCCTGGGCCCTAATTAGAAGGAAAAGTCCCAAACATGGGCCAAATCGGCGTATTTGGCAAAGTTAGGTATCGGACCTTCACACTTGGTATGGCTTAAAAGAGCAGATAATAAGCAACTTTTCCTGGGCTAACTTTTTTCCTATGGGAGGTTTTTTGAGCTGTTTTTTTTCTAAATGTCTAGCATGCCCATGTGCATATGCGTGCAAAATTTCAGCTTTGTAGCTTTGTAACTTTTTAAAATAAAAATTTATTTGTATTTATGCCGTTCTCGTGCAGTCGTCCCTTGTAAGAAAAAAATATCCATTTTTTGCCCTAATTGTTTTTAATTAGCTTTTAAGATATATATCATGTGCCTAGGCCCTAATTAAAAGGAAAAGTCCCAAACATGGGCCAAATCGGCGTATTTCGCAAAGTTAGGTATCGGACCTTCACCCTTGGTATGGCTTAAAAGAGCAGATAATAAGCAACTTTTCCTGGGTTAACTTTTTTCCTATGGGAGATTTTTGAGCTGTTTTTTTTTCTAAATGTCTAGCATGCCCATGTGCATATGCGTGCAAAATTTCAGATTTGTAGCTTTGTAACTTTTTAAAACAAAAATTTATTTGTATTTGAGCGCTTCTCGTGCAGTCGTCCCTTGGAAGAAAAAAATATCCATTTTTTGCCCTAATTGTTTTTAATTAGCTTTTAAGTGATATACCATGTGCCTGGGCCCCAATTAGAAGGAAAAGTCCCAAACATGGGCCAAATGGACGTATTTGTCAAAGTTAGGTATCGGACCTTCACCCTTGGTATGGCTTAAAATTGCCGATAATAAGCAA
>NW_008709963.1:20077-21497 GCF_000327385.1 Lottia gigantea | reverse complement strand
CTATCTGTCGTTAATCGACAATTTTTTTTTTTTTTTTTTTTTTTTTTTTTTTTAAAGCATTTTCTTGAGATTCGAGAAAATGGCGGATTCTACGAAGAAAAGTTTAACTTCTACTTCGGCCAGCAAGTCAACTTTTGATCTCGCTAGTATAATTTTTGAAAAAGATAAAAGCAGAAAGTCTGTAAAAGGGACTGATAGTTTTAAAACTAGCATTAAATCAACTGCAACTGGTGAAAATTTAGAAAAGGTCACATGCAGTCCGAGTGAAATGGCGGCAAGAAATCGACCGTCCTCATCCAAAAATAAAGATGATGCAATCATCGAAACTGCAAGTTTTTCAAAAGATAACAGTCAAACTTTTGCTGACTTCAAAATGGAAATGCATGAAATGCATAAAAAGTCTTTTGAAGAAATTCAATTAATTATTGCAAATTCGATGGATAATTTACGACAACCAGAAAGTCGTCGTACAGATAAAAGACCCATTTGTGGCCGGAAACGAGTTATTTCTGAATCTGATGTCAACAACGATAGATCAGAAGGTGAAATTTACGAAAATTCAGACTCTGATTTTCTTTTGACTCAAAAGAAGTATAAGATCCCGAAGTTGGATAAAAAGAGAGCCGGGGGAGAAAATCTGGACATAATACAACAAATTAATGAATTGTTGGAGCAATCTAATGATGAAAGACCATGAAAAAGATGACGACTCAGAAAACGATTTTGAAAAGTTTCTTGAACAAGAATATTCTGTTGTGGATAAAGTTGGCAATCTTTTGCCAGCAAAAGTTGCTGACATAATTAAACACATGTTTAATACTAAGCAAGCTGATGATCGGTCAAAAGGAATAATGGAAAAATACCTGAGACCAGGGAATATTGAATTATATCCTCAAAAGATCAATACAGAAATTTGGGGGCATCTGAAAAAGGAAACCCAATTCAAAGACATTGACTCTTTCAAATTGAGTGAAAAATTGATAAAATGTTCATATGCTGTTATGAGCTTAGTAGAACTGTTATTAAAATCTAAGAAACAGGACAAAAAGTCAGATGATAAAGACAGTAGTCTGTCTTCTGGGATTAAGGCTGGAATGGATGCTCTTTCATTACTTGGCCATATAGTGCAGGATCATAATCAGATTAGACGTGATAGTTTAAAGGTAGACTTAAATCTACAATATAAAAAATTGTGCAATCCTTCTCATAATACTGATACTGGATCAAGTAAATGGTTGTTTGGTGATGAACTTGGTAAACGTGTAAAAGACATAAAAGAAACAAATCAAGTTGGTTCATCAGTGGCCAGTGGAAGCCGTCTATATAAAAGCGTTTCAAGATTTAATTCTAGATCCAAGCCTTTTTTATCACAAGGCAACAGTCACTACAAGCGACCTCCACAAAATCAAAGTCAGTACAG
>NW_008709963.1:18856-20026 GCF_000327385.1 Lottia gigantea | reverse complement strand
CAGTAGCACGGGCATACGAAAAAGTGGTGTTGGTTATGTTAAGATGGTTGAAGAGCAATAATTGTAATACACTGTGTTCCTAGAACATACAAGCAGACGTATCTTGTTGGACTTTGGCAGTAGCACGAGCATTACGAAAGAGTGGGGTTGGTTATGTTAAGATGGTTGAAGATGGTTGATTTCAAAGTTCTCGTGCAGTTGTTTGACTAGTGCTTTCATTTGACGGAGACGTTTAGAAATGGGGTCTTAGGTGAGGGAAACGTAGGTGATCGTGTCGGATAAGTTATGCTGGACGAGTGTATGGAATTCAGCCTTATCGATGACAACGCATGCCTTACCCTTGTCTGCTTGTGATGGATTTATCTTGGCGTAGGTCGACGATGGCTTGACGTTCATCATTGGTGAGGTTGCTGCGTTGTGGTTTAGCATTTCGAAGGAGCTCGTTGACTTGGTGACGAAATTCAGCTTTGTAGCTTTGTAACATTTTAAAATAAAAATTTATTTGGATATGACCGCTCTTCGTGAAGTCGTCCCTTGTAAGAAAAAAATATCCATTTTTTGCCCTAATTGTTTTTAATTAGCTTTTGAGTGATTTACCATGTGCCTGGGCCCTAATTAGAAGGAAAAGTCCCAAACATGGGTCAAATCGGCGTATTTCGCAAAGTTAGGTATCGGACCTTCACCCTTGGTATGGCTTAAAAGAGCAGATAATAAGCAACTTTTCCTGGGCTAACTTTTTTCCTATGGGAGATTTTTGAGCTGGGTTTTTTTCTAAATGTCTAGCTTGCCCATGTGCATATGCGTGGAGAATTTCAGCTTTGTCACTCTGTAACTTTTTAAAATAAAAATTTATTTGGATTTGAGCGCTTCTCGTGCAGTCGTCCCTTGTAAGAAAAAAATATCCATTTTTTGCCCTAATTGTTTTTAATTAGCTTTTAAGTGATTTACCATGTGCCTGGGCCCTAATTAGAAGGAAAAGTCCCAAACATGGGTCAAATCGGCGTATTTCGCAAAGTTAGGTATCGGACCTTCACCCTTGGTATGGCTTAAAAGAGCAGATAATAAGCAACTTTTCCTGGGCTAACTTTTTTCCTATGGGGGATTTTTGAGCTGGGTTTTTTTCTAAATGTCTAGCTTGCCCATGTGTATATGCGTGCAAAATTTCAGCTT
>NW_008709963.1:17295-18806 GCF_000327385.1 Lottia gigantea | reverse complement strand
TATTTTCTTTTTGTAAAGCAATGAAAGATGTATGCATTTTAATCATGATTGATAACACTACTGCTGTATCATATATAGACTCCTTAGGTGGCAAAAAACCAAGTTTAAATAATGTGACAAGAGATATTTTACTATTTTGTATAGAAAGAAATATATGTTTAAAATCTAGTCATATTGCTGGTTATAAGATATAGAAGCAGACGAACAAAGTAGACTCTTGCATGAAAACACAGAGTGGGAGTTAAATCAAGATATTTTTGATAGATTAAAAAATTTTTGGGGTTTGCCAACTGTGGACTTATTTGCATCTAGAGTAAATGCAAAAATTGATTTTTATTGTGCATATAAACCAGATCCGTATGCGTCTGGAATTAATGCTTTTTCCTTTCTATGGAATGCGTTTCCTCCATTTTGTTTGATAGGTAGTGTGCTTTCAAAAATTGAAAGAGATCAGGCTACAGGCATATTAATAGTACCCTGGTGGCATACACAATATTGGTTTACTAAATTAATCAGATTACTTATTGATTTTCCTTTTATTTTGCCTAGTGTAGAAGTTATCCTAACACATCCAACGAAGAAAGTAATGGAATTACCAAAAATGAAGCTATTAGCGGTAGTGGTTTCAGGGAAGAGTACTCTACAGAGAGATTTTCAGTTGAAGCTACGCACATCTTGCTATCATCATGGAGAGTTTCCAATAGGAAACAATACACAAGTCACATCAAAAGATGGTTATGGTATTCTGCTAAAAAATCAGTGGATCCCTTTTCGCCCTCTGTAGAGGATGTTATTGAGTTTTTAACATTTTTATTTAATAAAGGACTCGGCTACAGTTCAATTAATTCGACAAGATGTGCATTGTCAAGTTTAATTTTTATAAATGGAAAACCAATCGGAACAGTACCAATTATAACTCGATTTGTTAAAGGAGTGTTTAACTTGCGTCCGGCTTTACCAAGAAATAGGTTTACTTGGGACTGCAACATTGTTTTATTATATTTGAAAACTTTATCTCCTGTGAGAAAATTAAGTCTCAAGTTGTTAACTTTTAAACTTCTGACATTGTTAGTTATTCTTTCTGGGCAAAAAAATCAGACCTTTCATTTCTTAAACATCAAGAATATTGATTGTACAACAGATAGGATTAAAATTAAAATTGGAGAATTGATAAAACAGTCACGACCTGGGTTTCACCAAAGTGAATTATGTTTTAAGGGATTTGCTCCTGATAGAAGATTGTGTCTTCCTACTGTTTACCTGGAGTATATTAAACGAACTGCTAATTTACGAGGCTCTGAATGCCATCTTTTTATTAGTTATATTAAACCTTATAAAACAGCATCTATTAAAACCCGAAGAAAATCGATGCAAAAATGCGCCTTCTAGAGCCGATTTTCGACTTTTTGCACATGTTGAACTGTGGCAATTCCAGTTTTGCAAAAATGTTCCAATATATATTTAAGGAACACGTGCCACTACAGAAGGTCTAGAGAAGTGAATGGTGCTGT
>NW_008709963.1:9956-11790 GCF_000327385.1 Lottia gigantea | reverse complement strand
AAGCACACTCTATTGCCATCCCTGTGTTATTGCTGCATCTAATTTGAACAGGATAAGTTTATCTTTGGTGTTGACAGGAAATATAGCTGAATCAATTATATTTGAGCGATGTGAAAGAATGTTCAATACGCCAAGTAATTTATCATGGTATTGATTTGTCCTCCTACCATCTTTTGATTTCAGGAGGTAACCTGAAGTGGGTGAATAATTCCTAAATCCAGCCATAACCTTCAACTTCCATCTTCATATGCTTTTGTATAGCTATAATATTTTTATTATTTTTCTAGAGGCTAATACTGGTAGCTCACACTAAACTTCCCCTTCCTCTCAGTAACATAAATATCAGGTACATGGTTTCCATGCACTGGTAATGTAAAAAATAAAGATATCTGATGATGTATAACTATATTTCTTATACTAGCTTAAATGATTCAATAAAATATAAGACAAAAGAACAAATCTTGTGAATACAATGAAATAAAGTATACCAATGATACATATGATATGATATGATATGATATGATATGATATGATATGATATGATATGATGATTATTGTGAAGCATAAACTTTTCAGATTATTTAATAATCATATGAATAGGAAACCCATCTTTAATGAAGATATACTTTTCATATCTTGTATTTGCATTTGCATTTTAAAGTAGAATTAAGAGTAGGAGACAGTTTGCAGTGGGAGGAGACATTTGAAGATGCGAAATATGAGCTTGACATCACTCAAATGGCAGTAGTCAATAATTCTTCAGAAAATCATACAATGCAGGTATGAAAGGGATTGTTTAACATGATAATTGTATAATTTAATAACCGATATAATAATCATATGAATAGGAAACCCATCTTTAATGAAGATATACTTTTCATATCTTGTATTTGCATTCCAGATCCAGATACTGGAAATTCATCTAAACCAGAAAAATTGTCTCTCAAGAAGAAATTGAGAAAACATATTCAAGAATGTTGAACAGAGCCTTGTGTTGATTTGGCAGAGCATTTTAAAGTAGAATTAAGAGTAGGAGACAGTTTGCAGTGGGAGGAGACATTTGAAGATGCGAAATATGAGCTTGACATCACTCAAATGGCAGTAGTCAATAATTCTTCAGAAAATCATACAATGAAAGGGATTGTTTAACATGATAATTGTATAATTTAATAACCGATAACCGGTAAAAATCGAAAGGGAAGTTGTAGAAATCCCAAAGAAAGTCTCAATTGAAGCTGAAATAGACCTTATCGGCTGTTAAATTATATAATTACCTCAAAAGGTAGTCTTCTTTTTTGCAGGCTCTGAAAAGATTCAAAGTTTTCACAAGACATCATAAATATGATATTGGGATTCCCTAACCTTAATTAACATTGTGAAAAGAGCTGAATTTAATCAATACTCCTTCAGTTATCATTATTTATGAAAAATGTTATGTTTTTGCATTCGCCCACCATTAATGTTAGTATAGCAGCCTTTATTACTTGTAACTATATGTATAATGCAAGCTTCGAGGCATCTCCAATCCAATGGGGCATGCCATATTCTTGCTTAATGAACACTGGTTTGTTACTGGATTAGCTAGAGCCTTGTCATCATACAAATATATAAAACAGTTTATTTACAACAAAACCAACTGGCAAATACTTTGGTATAATACTACGGTATATTATAAATATAATGTACATGTATATAATATATAAACTCTGAAATAAAATAAATGAATATGATAATTAATAATTATTTGAGACACTATGAAATAACTCAAACGATAGTTTTACACAATTGAAATAAATATGCTGCAACTTTTAATAGGGAATAGAATTATTTTTCA
>NW_008709963.1:8967-9906 GCF_000327385.1 Lottia gigantea | reverse complement strand
TTGTACTTTGTCACTTTTTAAATAAAAATTTATTTGGATTTGAGCGCTTCTCGTGCAGTCGTCCCTTGTAAGAAAAAATATCCATTTTTTGCCCTTTTGTTTTTAATTAGCTTTTAAGTGATTTACCATGTGCCTGGGCCCTAATTAGAAGAAAAAAACCCAAACATGGGTCAAATCGGCGTATTTCGCAAAGTTAGGTATCGGACCTTCACCCATGGTATGGCTTAAAAGAGCAGATAATAAGAAACTTTTCCTGGACTAACTTTTTTCCTATGGGAGATTTTTGAGCTGGGTTTTTTTCTAAATGTCTAGCTTGCCTATGTGCATATGCGTGCAAAATTTCAGCTTTGTAACTTTGTAACTTTTTAAATAAAAATTTATTTGGATTTGAGCGCTTCTCGTGCAGTCGTCCCTTGTAAGAAAAAAAAATCCATTTTTTACCCTTATTGTTTTTAATTAGCTTTTAAGTGATTTACCATGTGCCTGGGCCCTAATTAGAAGAAAAAGTCCCAAACATGGGTCAAATCGGCGTATTTCGCAAAGTTAGGTATCGGACCTTCACCCTTGGTATGGCTTAAAAGAGCAGATAATAAGCAATTTTTCCTGGTTAACTTTTTTCCTATGAGAGATTTTTGAGCTGGGTTTTTTTCTAAATGTCTAGCTTGCCCATGTGCATATGCGTGCAAAATTTCAGCTTTGTAGCATTGTAACTTTTTAAAATAAAAATTTATTTGTATTTGAGCGCTTCCGGTACAGTCGTCCCTTGTAAGAAAAAAAAATCCATTTTTTGCCCTAATTGTTTTTAATTAGCTTTTAAGTGATTTGCCATGTGCCTTGGCCCTAATTAGAAGGAAAAGTCCCAAACATGGGTCAAATCGGCGTATTTCGCAAAGTTAGGTATCGGACCTTCACCCTTGGTATGGCTTAAAAGAGCAGATA
>NW_008709963.1:8030-8917 GCF_000327385.1 Lottia gigantea | reverse complement strand
CTTTGATTTTGCTGCCAGCGACGACATGCTTCGAATGTTTAGGTCTAATCAAGAGTCATACCATCATTATACACTAGCGACGGTGCAGAAAATCCCCATGAAAGACGGCCAAGTTTTTCTGATAGGAAACAGAATGTTTAGGATAACTATTCAGTGTAGTGTGAAAGGCCTCATTCTAACAAGTTGTTTAGACTCTGTCTAAACAATGGTGCCAGTCCTAAGTCCTGTATGGTGCCAGTCCTAAGTTCAGATTCAGGATGACTGACATGGATTTTCTCCCTGGGTACCCACTTGTCAGTGGAGGGCTGGCATGAAAAAGAATTCCAGTCTGTTGAAAGGACTGTTAAACAGATGCTTGTGTCCAATAGGCTAAGCATGTATAACACACCTTCTACAGACAATACTTCAAAACAATAGACTCCTCTCCCGGAATTTGTTTGAGATTTCTATGACTTCTAAGTCTACTAATATAACGTCACAGTAGCCAACATCACTGCAGTTAAATTATAATGGACAACAAAAGTCGCGAATATTGAGTTACAAAGCACACTCTATTGCCATCCCTGTGTTATTGCTGCATCTAATTTGAACAGGATAAGTTTATCTTTGGTGTTGACAGGAAATATAGCTGAATCAATTATATTTGAGCGATGTGAAAGAATGTTCAATACGCCAAGTAATTTATCATGGTATTGATTTGTCCTCCTACCATCTTTTGATTTCAGGAGGTAACCTGAAGTGGGTGAATAATTCCTAAATCCAGCCATAACCTTCAACTTCCATCTTCATATGCTTTTGTATAGCTATAATATTTTTATTATTTTTCTAGAGGCTAATACTGGTAGCTCACACTAAACTTCCCCTTCCTCTCAGTAACATAAATATCA
>NW_008709963.1:6316-7980 GCF_000327385.1 Lottia gigantea | reverse complement strand
TATTTGTATTTGAGCGCTTCTGGTACAGTCGTCCCTTGTAAGAAAAAAAAATCCATTTTTTGCCCTAATTGTTTTTAATTAGCTTTTAAGTGATTTGCCATGTGCCTTGGCCCTAATTAGAAGGAAAAGTCCCAAACATGGGTCAAATCGGCGTATTTCGCAAAGTTAGGTATCGGACCTTCACCCTTGGTATGGCTTAAAAGAGCAGATAATAAGCAACTTTTCCTGGGCTAACTTTTTTCCTATGAGAGATTTTTGAGCTGGGTTTTTTTCTAAATGTCTTGCTTGCCCATGTGCATACGCGTGCAAAATTTCAGCTTTGTAGCTTTGTAACTTTTTAAAATAAAAATTTATTTGGATTTGAGCGCTTCCGGTACAGTCGTCCCTTGTAAGAAAAAAAAATCCATTTTTTGCCCTAATTGTTTTTAATTAGCTTTTAAGTGATTTACCATGTACCTGGGCCCTAATTAGAAGGAAAAGTCCCAAACATGGGTCAAATCGGCATATTTCGCAAAGTTAGGTATCGGACCTTCACCCTTGATATGGCTTAAAAGAGCAGATAATAAGCAACTTTTCCTGGGCTAACTTTTTTCTTATGAGATATTTTTGAGCTGGGTTTTTTTCTAAATGTCTAGCTTGCCCATGTGCATATGCGTGCAAAATTTCAGCTTTGTAGCTTTGTAACTTTTTAAAATAAAAATTTATTTGGATTTGAGCGCTTCTCGTGCAGTCGTCCCTTGTTAGAAAAAAATATCCATTTTTTGCCCTAATTGTTTTTAATTAGCTTTTAAGTGATTTACCATGTGCCTGGGCCCTAATTAGAAGGAAAAGTCCCAAAATACATAGATCGGCATAGAGATATTGAGTAAATTCACAGTTAGAAGAATTCTTAACGGAATTTTGCGATGTTCGTACATTTCTAGTACTTCTGAAGACTATTTACATATATTCAAGGCTAAAATCAAACCCCCAAAAATGGTGCATCTAATCCTTCAATAGATTCCATGCCCGTGAAAAAAACTCAGCTCACTCAGAATTGATAATGGCCACGGTGCCAGAGGGATTTTGAGGACTATTGGCGCCAATACAGGACGCATTTCGAACCATTCTTTAATTCAGAGATGTCGTTCCGTGCAGTAGTCACGGTCCACAGGCATTTACTTCTCCTTCAATTATCCTGTCCCCCCAGAAAAGATGCTGGCCCAGCTTTAGCCCGCCCCACTTTTTACATAGTGAAACAATGGTCTGTTGTCCCCCTAGACTGGCTAGAGAATTTTGTGGCCCCCACTCCACCCCCTCACCCGGTGTTTCCTAAAAACGACACTGATAATGCTCACTTGCTTTGTGAAAAATATTGTAGTTGGTCCTAATTTTAAATTACTAATTGATTTTTGTTTTTATAATTGCCAGTTAATCAGGCAGAGAAGAGATTTCTGTAGGAGTCAACTAGAGATTCTGGAAAGGAATTGGCTTAGTGGGATGACAACCACAAAGACAGAGTGCCATGATCTGATACAGGATGTTTCTAAAGAATTAAAAATTTCACAAGATAGGTAAGATAGGTAAAAAGTCAAGGTAAGATGTGCTTTCATTCTATTTTGGAAGTAGCCTACCAAAATAAAATCATGATGTAGGCTTACACCTGGGCCACACAACATAAATTT
>NW_008709963.1:0-2209 GCF_000327385.1 Lottia gigantea | reverse complement strand
CTGCACCAATAGTCATTTAGGGCATTGAAATCACAGACGAATCTGTATTGCACATCTTCGCAAGTAGCCTAGTTAGTGTTATGAGGTGTAAACATTCGCAGCATACACCATTATGGCTATTATTCTCATGTAGTCTGTGGTTTGAAGTATCAAGGATTTCATTTTTCCATGATGAATATCATTTTCATTTCAGAATAATTCGCTCAGTGAATCTGAAGATGAAAATCCAACAGCTGCCATCAATGGTCAAAACGTGATTTACCATCATCTAAATCTAAACGTTTTGACTGGAATTTACCTAAAGATCCAGTAGAACTATTCGAATTGTTCTTTGATGAAGATGCATACCATTCTTCTGTAGGATTAGTTGTTGTTCGGTCGAATGACAATAATGTTGTGAATGTTATGTCAAGTTATGTCTGTATACATCCAATACAGACAGTCAAAAAAAGTCTCCAAATCCATTGAACTTACACAGCCATTTCTGATTTCCCGCTTCAACAAAACTATGTGTGGGTTTGATCGCTTGGATCAGAACATAAGCCAGTATCGTTCTGCTATTCGTTCGTAGAAATGGTGGTGGCCGATTTTTATACGCGGTATATATGTGGTCGTATATTGTCGTCGCCCCTGTCCGTCGGTCCGTCCGTCCGTCAACATTTCTTGTGAGCACTATAGAGACTACAGTTTTCTTCTGATTTTGTCTTGGTGTGATGCTTTAGATTGATAAGATTTCGGTCGAATTTGACATATTTTTGAGATATTGCCCTTGACTTTATTAAAACGCGTCGAAATTTGTTAAAAATAGTTCGTGAGCAGGATTGAAGCTACAGTTTTCAACCGATTCGATGAAACTTGGTGTGATCACTGGAATTAATAAGATCTCGTACAAGTTCTAACTTGACGCATTTTCGATGAACGGTTTTTGAGTTACTGCTCTTGACTTTGTAAAAACGCGTCAAAATGTGATAATGAACACTATAGAAGCTACAGTTTTCAACCAATTTTGATCAAACTTGGTATGATCATTGGAATTGACAAGATCTCGGACAAGTTCTAACTTGTGGCATGTTCGATCGACGCTTTTGGAGTTATTGACTTTGTTAAAACGCGTCAAAAGTTGTTTTTTGCCCTTGATTAGAGCTGTGTGATTTAATTGTTTGTTGTATTTGGGTTATTGATATTGATTTAAAAAAAATTTGTGTAATTACACAGCATAAATAACTGGCATATATATGAAATTGAATTCAAACTAATATTTTTTTTTCCAATATGAGAAAATTCGTACTTTAGTCACTAAAGACTGTTTTATCATTTCTGACAGCTGCCAGTGCGCGTATGTCACTTTGCCTCGCAAGCTATCTTTAATACTGCCTTGATCTATGTGTTCAGCAAGCATCTGTACAGGGCTAAAGATGTTAGCTAAGACCAGTCCTTAGACTTACTGGAAATTCCGACGAACTATCTCTCAAGTATATGTTAAACGATCTTCCAGGTAGGCAAGACTTCGCGGTCGACCACAAGAGAGAGCCAAGTGCTCTTAGATTGGATGGTATAAATCACTTTGTTAGGCCAAATACTACCCAATTGAGATGCGCACATTGTGGTAATAAAACTAAACATGTGAACAAAACATGTGAACAAAACGTGATGTAGGGGTGATGGCTTTGTTATAGACTTTTATATGCAGGCCTATCCATAATGATAATCCAAGACTGAGAAGTCGATTATGAAAATTTGTCTAGCTTGGTTGAAATCTAATTATATTACCAAATGAAATGCATATTTACTTAAATTGACTTATTATTCAACACCCACATAATAGTTTACGTACATGTACCCGGTCAGTTCTAGGGTGCCATATCTGGGACATACCAATTCTATCATATTCTGAGACGAATTTTGGTCAGTATTGAAAATATATGAAATATTACACAATCTTTCTGTTGTAAAGCATTTTCGAAAATTGAAAATCAGGCATAAATGGGTACAAATTTATACGAATAGATGAGATTGCTGATGAACATGTATTTGAAAAGTGAAACAGGGATCTGAAATCAAGTTCTTTCTGCAGTAAATCTAAACAATTAGTTTAATGATTCGCTTCAACATTGAGAATAAATAGCGAGACGTTCCCCAGATATGTGCATCATAATTGTTGGTAATGCTTCAGATTGAAAATCTTGAACTGGACGATCAAGTGATCAGA
>NW_008709962.1:0-2028 GCF_000327385.1 Lottia gigantea | reverse complement strand
AGGGATCAGAACATTGTATGCTGATAATTAGGAATCATTGACGCCAGCCAAAACACATTCCCGAAACACCCTACAAGGTCCATCTATTTACTAGCCTTTGCTGGCAGGTAATGAATAAAGCTGCAAATTGGAGTAACTGAACGTCAAAATTAGGCTGCGGACACGGAACATAACTAGAGAAGACTCAAACTCCTTACAGATGTCTCAGATATGTGCAAACTTAAGGCGTCAATTGTCATCGAATCTGAGGATGAACCAGATGGACAAGAACTTCATTACAGACTTTGCCGCCCTGACAACAGGAATTCCACGTCCCTTACTCCAAAAAACTAGTGTATCCTTCTTTTTTTGTTTCAGGTGGCCTATAGACATCAAATCTCGGGGCCAAAATCTCATCTGCATGCAAGAATACATTGATGAGATCTCAGTCAAATGAGGATTTGGTAATAATTGGAAGAAAGGTTTCGGAGTTATTGCCCTTGACTTAGTAAAAACGCGTCAAATTTGGATAGTAGCCAAGGCGTGATAGAGGCTACAGTTGTTATCCCATCTAGACGAAACTTGGTTTGCATGCATACGTGTATTGCTGAGATCTCAGTTGAGTTCGAATTTGTTATCAATCAGACGAACGTTGTCGGAGTTATTGCTCTTGATTTAATAAAAACGTATCAAATTAGGCTTGTAGGCACGATAGAGAATGCGGTTTTTATCCGATCATGGATATGGTTCAGAACTGAAGTCAAATTAGTAGGCCCCACATTACCGTATACGACGCTGAACATTGTCAGAGCCGTATATAGAGAGAGTCTGGCCAATTACGTCACAAGGCGCCATCTTGTTACCCTCTCTTAGCTAGGGGGTATAATTTAAAGGTGTGCGCCATATTGGTGCTTGTACGGTGAGGCAAGGGGCCATGGCTCCTAATTCTAATATTTGTGCTGGTCCTGATTTTCAACCCAAAACCCCCCCACCACCACCCTTCTCCCTATCAATATCATTGATTTCCTAAATGCCTATCAGTATTACCCCACCCCCTTTAGAGATCAAATGAAACGCCACCATTGTTTATGTTATTTCATTATTGACATTCGCAGAAAAATATGGAAGGGCAATGTAGACTGTGGGTCTAGACTATAATGTGAACACTAAGTCTTTTGGGCCAGTCACTTGTGTAAATTTTGGTTTCTCTTCCAGAATCACTTCGACGACAGTCAAAGAGAAACAGCTCGCCAGGACAACAGCCGACAGCTGAAGCAAAATGGTTTCAAAGCTGAAATGATGATTATTGAGTGGTGTGATATAACTTTCATGCCTTCATGACATAAAATAAATTGTGCTGATAGAAACTGAATAATGAGCCTTTTTCTGTTCAGGTCCCCAAGTAAAAGAGACAGGGGTGGGGAGTGGGGTGGGGCGGCGCTTCCTTGAATTATTTTCGCCCCCCCCCCCCCTCCACTGCAAAATTCAAACAAGTTCTCAATCGAAGCTGAAATCAGTCTCTATCAGATATTTCAGCCTCCGTGCAAATGCATTCGCCCCCCTTGGCACATTGGTCTGGTTACGGGCCTGTTTCTGTTGATAACGATTTATAGTGCACATCTTGCTTTGAGCAATTTTCATGATGACTAAATTTCTTCGACAAAGATGGAGTTCGGTCCTTTATACTAACTTCACTATATTCTAAAGCTTTATGTAACAAAAATCATTGGTTATAGTTTATGCACCGTTTTGACATTCGTCAGGCACACGGGCCTATTGATCAAAAACAATATGAATTATATTATACATTATATTACTTATAAATATGTTGCATAAACTATAACTAGTGATTAGCCTATTGTTCCATATAGCTGTAGAATATACAGCTAGGCCCTAGCTATTTTAATATGGAAGATTACAGGTTTAATATTTCGGTGGTTAATATTTGGAAAGTGCTAAAATTCAAAATTTGTCTTCTTTTTGTGTTTTTGTATAGACATACCAAATTTTATCAAAATCGGTTAAAACTGTAAATTCGGGGATCCTCAG
>NW_008709961.1:20353-22939 GCF_000327385.1 Lottia gigantea | reverse complement strand
TTCCGCATTATCGCCACCCACATTACTATCACAATAGTCACTGTCAGGAGAGTCATCTATCGGTTCACATGACGCATCTCTATCGGCATCTACATTGACGTCACTGTCAAGGAAGTCGTCTATCGGTTCACATGGTGCATCACTGTCAGATTCTTCGTCACGTTGGTTGTATATACTTAACCCATCTACATGAACCACCTGTTTACGTCTAGAAGGTACCATCTTCAATCTCATACGTTATGTCACTGAGCTTTCGCACAACTTCAAATGGTCCTTTCCATCGTTTCGCGAATTTGTTGGGAATACTGGGCGTCAATGTTGGTGTAAAAAGCCACACTTTATCACCTGACTTCAGATCGTCTTTTCCATTCCTGTGATCATAATAGTTTTTCTGACGTTTAGTCTCCACCTGGATCTGGTCACGAACAAATTGGTGACAAAAGATGAGCCTGTCCCTTAAAGTTTTATTCCACACATGTTGCTCTTTTACTGTCTGTGGTGGACGACCAAACTGAAGATCGAGCGGAGTGTTGAACTCTCTTCCAAACATGGCGTAATTAGGTGTAACACCAGAGGTGTCGTGTTTTAAAAATGTAGTGTGGACACGTATTCGGTCATTAGATATGTTACTTTCACCTGTCCAATAAGACATCCTAGAACATTTATCCTGAAGATAAGTAAAAAGCCATAAAAAAATACCAAAAGTTGGAAGACCTGTATAAAACTTTGTAAGACCATCATTGTCAGCAATTTTTGAAACACTCCACTTTTCTTTTTCCAGTTCCATTCTTGCAGCTTTCAATTCTTCTTTTAACCTGTTGTTCTCCTCTATTATCACTCCAGTATCACACTGTGTACCTGAAATATATACAGGACACATTGAGGGTGCAAGCAACTTAAATCTTTACACCACATATCTGCTTAATCAGGCTTATCATCACAACTTAATTGAGTTTTTACCAAACATTAATAATTTTAAAAAACAGTGAAATAAAGTTTTAAAGTTGAATAAATATATTTACCAACTGTTTTCTTCAAACTTGGAAGTTCAACATCTGAATCCATGACATCTAAATCACACATCTCATCATTACCAGGATTTTCTTCTACCTCCATACAGTAGGATGAGTGGTGGAATAATGATACCTGTTGTTTTATCTCGTACTGTTGTCTAACTAATTTCTCCGCATGTAAAGTTTCCCAAAAATTTTATTAAAATTCATAGTAATATATGCGAAGCAGGTCAATATGCACAATATGGAAATATTCGGATTTAATTACAGATTGACTATCAGGTAAGATATCAGAAACATATCAAAATTGTAAATGGGCAGGTTGCTGTGGTGAGTGGAAATGATAGTTGCCATATAATGCATATTTGATATTTCCAAGGGTTGAAACCCCCCTAATAGTACTAGATCTACATTTAAATTATAAATAGACATCAATCAATAGGCTACATGTAGTAGGCTAGGGCCTACAAGCCATTAATCATAATTGTAAATGATGATGATTTTTAACAGATTCAGAGATTGTCTTGATTATTTTCACACTTTTTTTTCTTCAAAATACAAAAAGAAACTAACCAGTGACTTTTCACGAACTAGATGTCTAGATTCTCTCGCAACCTGCGACACGTTCTTATCCGTCTCTTTGTAAGCAAAAATGGTAGGAGAATAATTATTATTGTTCGGTAGCCAGACCTTTCTATTCACGGCTTTGATCCAAGCATTGCGCTGTCTTTTATTCTTCGGAAAACGGAAAAAACTTATGCCTCTGGACTTAGCTTCAACATTAAACCTGTTATGACACTTGTAAACACAGCAGGTTTTCACCGTTTTGACGTGCGTTTGTTTACATCCGTGTTGCTAGCCACTCATGGGTGTTTGTGCGCATGCGCGATCAGGGGGCGCTACGTTATCGTGAAAAGGCCTATAGGGGCATCCAAAATTCTTCAGATAGGTCATTGCTGTGGCCATCTTCCCTGGAATAGAAGAAACACACATTACATATACGTCGAGATAAGCAGGTTGTCGGCGTACTCTTCCATACCTAGAGGTTACAGGAGCAAAACCCTGGACATTTAACGATTCCGCATTATCGCCACCCACATTACTATCACAATAGTCACTGTCAGGAGAGTCATCTATCGGTTCACATGACGCATCTCTATCGGCATCTACATTGACGTCACTGTCAAGGAAGTCGTCTATCGGTTCACATGGTGCATCACTGTCAGATTCTTCGTCACGTTGGTTGTATATACTTAACCCATCTACATGAACCACCTGTTTACGTCTAGAAGGTACCATCTTCAATCTCATACGTTATGTCACTGAGCTTTCGCACAACTTCAAATGGTTCTTTCCATCGTTTCGCGAATTTGTTGGGAATACTGGGCGTCAATGTTGGTGTAAAAAGCCACACTTTATCACCTGATTTCAGATCGTCTTTTCCATTCCTGTGATCATAATAGTTTTTCTGACGTTTAGTCTCTACCTGGATCTGGTCACGAACAAATTGGTGACAAAAGATGAGCCTGTCCCTTAAAGTTTTATTCCACACATGTTGCTCTTTTACTGTCTG
>NW_008709961.1:11507-14774 GCF_000327385.1 Lottia gigantea | reverse complement strand
TTGCACTAAAATTTCATCTTTAGTAAAGAAAGTGTCATTTATGAGGGAAAGATCAGTGTCGGTGAGGGGTGTCAGTGGACAGAAAGATAGTTGTGAACGTCATGTTCGTAAATTATTTTTAAAATACCCTCCCGGTTTGTAATTACATCACCCCTTAAATTTTCCAGTTTAATATAATATTTTTATATATTTTATCACTATGTCTTTATACATATGTACATTTTCTTCATCGATAATAACATGATCAGTTTTTGCTCTTATGTACACCCCCTTATTTACAAATGAGTTCTCTTTTTCTTTCTTTGCATAGAATAGCCAAATAATCTTGCCCTCCTCTCACCAATTTAGGTAATTCTGAAAAAGTTTTTGGTCTTGCCAACCCCCCAAAAGTAAGAAATAGTGTTTTGTAAATTTTAACTTTGTAAAATAGATTCCTTTAATTTAAAGTATCCTCGTCGTGAATATTTACTCTAATAATACCATAAAGATGGCCGCCAGGGTGAAGTGTGTAAAAAATCTCTGTGATTTACTTCAAGTTTAACCTTAAATGTACAGTGGAAAGGAAAATGATTCTCTATAAGGAAAGCATTCTAACTGTATGTGATATATGTAAGTTTTATTGTCTTTCTATATAATCTAATCTTCATGATAGCGCATATAATTGTATGTCAAAGAATGGTTCAAAGCAAAAACAACCATAAGAGCAAAACTTCAAAAAGGCCTAGAACTAAAAGCAATGAAGACAATGACCATGTAAACAAACTTTACATAAACGATGCTTTAACAAGAAGAATTTGTGAATAAACCGAGGAGTTAGAAAAAAGAACCAAAACATTTGTGGTGGTATAGCACTGTATTTAAAACCAGAGTTTGAACAATACTATCACGTAGTTTAAACTATAGATATTGGAATTCTTGTAACAAAAATTTATAAAGAGTTACTGAAATCTGGCAGATTTCTCTACAACATATTTTTGGTATATATACCCCCTGAACACTCCAAAGTATTTAAAGATATAGATGAAAATTTTTTCGATATCATAGAAGATTTGATAAGTGAATATTCCAAATATGCTGACGTTATGTTTTGGTGATTTTAACGGCAGAACTGGAGAAATATCCGATGTTCTTTACAATGACTTAGAATCATATGTTCAAATTGACAATAATCAATGTTGTAATAATGTTGATAAATCTGAAATACGTCCAAAGGTTTCCAAAGATAGAATAGTAAATAGACGGGGTAAATGTATTTTGAATTTAAGAAAATCAATAAACTTCATGATTGCAAATGGTAGATTTGGGTATGACATTGACATTCTGCTCTAAATTGGGCCAGAGTGTCATTGATTATTTGCTTATTCCAAATTCATTCCAAAATCATTTTACCACCAAATATTTTCAGATCACGAACCAATTACTTTTATGACTGAATTAGAGGTCAATAAAGTGATTGAAAATGAATCAATACCCAAAAACAGTTACTTTTTACTAATTGGGATTCAGAAAAATTTGGTTTATTCCATTCCCAAATAAGTTTAACAGAAAAAAAATGTATATAAAAATTCTATATAACGAAACTCGAAATAAATATAATTGGTTTAAAAAGGTTAAGAAATACAAATATAGAAAGAATTTCTAACTTAAAAGTATGTAATTTAACCAAAAATAACTAGTTTTGGTCCTACTTTAAGAGCTCTACTAGTAAAACTAAATCTAAACTTGAAACAAAAGACTTATACGAACACTTTAAGGGTATACTGGGTTAAGCATCTACATCACTGATGAAGAAATTCTAAAATCAAGCGAAAAATTAAAACGTGGTAAAAGTTGAGGCAAAAATGATCTTCCACTAGATTTTTTCATTGGTGGTGCGACACTGTTAATACCCCTTCTATTAAAAATATTTAATTATATTCTGGATAATAATGATTACCCTAAATCATGGTTTAAAGGGATACTAATACCTATTCCTAAAAAGGGTAATCTTGATAATCCTGATAACTCCAGGGTTATAAATTGATAAAATATTCAAATACCATAAATTCTAGATTATATTAACTGGGTTGAAGAAAATGATATGATTCCAATATTTCAGTTTGGATTCATAAGGGGTAAAAGCACAGTAGATGCCATCTTTATCTTACAAGGAACAATCTCTTCTGTCTTAAATGATAACGGAAAGTTATATTGTGCCTTCATTTGATAGATGACTTTTTGAACTAACCAAAATAGGAATTATTCAGATTTAAAAATATGCATCCCGCATAATGTCCAAGTTTGTACATGATCGGTCACTCATTGGACTTCTGCTGGTAATTCTCTTTTAATTTAGCTAATTATTAATTAATTATGGACATGTGAGACAAACTGGTATTTTTCCAAGTCATTAGAGCACCTCTACTTTCTATTCATATAAGTATTAGCATTTTCATTTTCATAAATGAAAATAAGAGAACCCATCTTTAACAGTTATCTTGGAGTGAAGCAAGGTGAACCTTTGTCACTGTTGATGTTCTTGTTATTCATGTATGATATAAATGATTTTATGCATACTGGATTCTCATCTGACATAGTTAGATTCAATAGTTATCTTTTATATATTATTTTATTTGCGGATGACACTGTTATATTTGAAAGTCAGAATCTATGTTGAAGAAACTTTTGAAAAAATTTCAGTCATACTGCAATACTTTGAATTTGGAAATAAATGTGGATATAATAAAGGTAGATGTTTTCCGCACAGGCAACTCTAAGTAGACTTTCAGATCAAGGTCTGAAGGCATTGGCCTCAATTCATTAGTTTCACCAGTATTGAACTATAGTTGCGAAGTATGGGGTTTTGTCGATTCACCTTCTAATCAAATTAATTTCAACTTATCTTCATTTTCACTAATAAAACGAAAACTTATTAATAAATTTATTCAATCATGATATCAGGATGTTGAAAATTCCAATAAATTACATTTCTACTGACTTTGATAGACCTGATGATGAAATTCTTAATCTTTTAGATATATGCCTTAGACGGAATGATTTTATATTTACTGACCTCAGGATCTACCATGGGTAAAGGGTTCATATGCTAATGTATTCATGGCAGAATGCGAAAGAGAGGTCGCCTCTCTATGCTCCAAGAAATGAATTTTTTACATGCACATTTCAAACGATATTTTTATCATTTGGACGGACTGCGAAGAATTTCGGGAATATTTCAACAATCTCAACTCTTACCACCCTTCTGTAAAATTAACTGCAAATCTAGCA
>NW_008709961.1:2031-6402 GCF_000327385.1 Lottia gigantea | reverse complement strand
TATAAATATTTATATTGAAAAAACACAAGGAAATGTAACAGGTTATTGTTTATTATTAGAAGAAGCAAAACATTCAATTAAAATATCCGACAGACGGATGATTCGTATAGAATAATCATTTAAATTACCCTCTTAAAAATGAAACCAGAAACTTTAGTAAAAAGAATAATAGAAGCTATCGAAACGGAATCACCAACTACAATAACATTCAATGGCAAAAGGATTAAAATATCTAAAAAAATTATTGATAAATATAAACATTGTAAAGTCCGTGATGATATAGATTTGGAAAGAATTGACAAGAGTGTAAAGGAAGGTGGATTTTTACCTTTCCTACCTTTAATATTTACTGGTCTGGCCGCAGCAGGTGCGACAGCTGGTGTGGCGGCAGGGATAACACAAGCCATCTACGCCAAGAAAGCAGCTGATGCTGAAAAAAGTGAAAAACGTAGACATAATATGGAAATGGAAAAAATAGCTCAAGGTTCGGAAGTAGCAGATATATTAGGGACAGTTAAAGAATTTGGAAATCGATTTAGTGAAGAAACCAAGAAAACAGTTAAAGAGGGATTAAGTAATCTAATAGATAAAATCGACACAGGAGAAACGAAGGTCAAATGTAAGGGTAATGCTATATTTTTTAAAAACAAACATTCTGGAGAGGGAATCTTTCTTTCAAAGTATAAAGGAGAAGGAGTGATTTTTGGAACAAAAATATGGAATAAAAAATGGGAAAGAAATTTAATCATTCAGAAATATTTCCTAGTAATCCAATGCTCATGTTTATATGCGGTAGCTCAGGTTCTGGGAAAACTTATCTGACCTTTAACATGTTGACAACACCAAAACTTTTAGATTTCGATTCATTATATATCTACACACCAACACCAGAGCAATCATATTATCAATTCCTCAAAGCTTTAGAATATATACCAAAGAAAGACGTTCAAGACATATTTAAATATCATGAAGACAATGACGAGATAGAAATAAAAGATATCTTAGATACATATATAAAAGAAAAGAATCCATCTTTCTATCCAACGGATATAAAAGTTTTTCTTACGAAAAATGTTAATGATTTAGATTTGTCTAAAATTGATAGTGAGCGAAAGCACTCAATAGTGTAGCACAAAGAAATCAAGCTGTTCAATAAGAATTCTTCACAAAGGAAAGAAATCACAACTGTCACTGCATATACCAATCCCAATCTTTCTACGGTATGGATGCAATGTTCATTCGAAAAAATGCAAATTGTTTTTGATTATTCGAATTGAACGACAAAGATTTATCTCAAATTATTCAGTCAATTAATCACGGAATGGATAGAGATACATTCAAAAAGGATTGTTAAGCGCAATGGAGAAACCCAGATGATCATGGATATATATTTGTAATACTAGAAAACCTGCAGGTGAAAGAGTTATGACAGATATATGTTAATTTCATTTCTTTAAAAATGGGTGATTGGAATAATCATAATAATAAATTATAAAAAGAAATAGACAATATATCAAAGCTAAGAATAAAATAATATTTACATTAACAGAAGGATTAATAGATTTAATGAATGGCGGGGATGTTGATATTGCCGATTACAAGGATTTAGTAGAATACTCAGAATTTCTACATATGATAAGAAAGACGGGCCGGAAACAAGAAGATTAAAAGAAGTTGATCTTTATATAAGAGCTATTAATCAAGATGATGAATATGCTGAAGACAATCCAATCATACAAGAAATAGACGAATACGAAGATATGGTATCTAGACAAGGTATAACTTTTTTATCCGATAATAATGAAGAATTGCTTAATAGATTAGAAATAATATCAGCAGCAATGAAAGAAGGTCATCGTTCAGACAGACAATATAATGAAGTAAATTGCATATTAAAAAGATTCCTAGAGAAAGGTATTATAGATAAAAATGATTATAAAAACGTAATTGATAAAATTATCCAATAAAAATAGTCATTGAAAAAATGCCAAATAAAGAACAATTATTCCTTATCACCTCAAATAAGTCAGACATTAAATTGTCTCTAGATTATGAGTATGAACTCGATCGCAATGAAGAATATGAATTGGGATTAAAATATTTCTCTGTTTACAATTCCATTAGAAATATCAACGAAAATAATAACCAAATGAAAATATCAACAGATAACGGAGCTACATTCAAAACCATAAGTTTACTACCAGGAAGCTATGAATACGTAGACATAAACGAATATCTATCTGAATATGGGGGAAGTGCAAATGGTAAGAACAATATTGAATTCGAAGGTAATTTGAATCTGAACAAAATAAAATTGATATTGAGAAATAAGAGTCAAGTTGATTTCAACGTAGCAAATTCTTTGAATACTTTATTAGGATTTGATAAGCAAATATACACACAATCCACTTTAGCGCCGTATAAAGCTAATATCGAGAATGATATCGACGTCATTAATATTCACTGTAATTTAATAAACGGTGGATTTTTCAATAAACACAAACGTCAGATTATTTACAGTATTCCAACATTCACCGTACCGATTGGATATAGAATTATAGAGAAACAATTTCAAACAACATATTTACCACTTAATTCGTTCATGATTAAAAATATAAATCTCGAAATCAAAGATGGTAAAAACAGGTTTATTGATTTTGGTAACGAAGAAATTGTTATTCAACTTCATTTAAATCAAAAGAACTAAATTTATTGAGTAATTAATCACTCTTCATTCTCTTCTTGAATATATATGTAATCGAAATCATCAAATTCATAGTTTTCATCAAAACTATACTCATCTTTATCACTATAAGGAAACATAATTCCTCCACTGTTTGTTGCTTTTCTCCTTACAAGATTCAAATAACTTCTAAAAACTTTCTTTTGTTTATCCCCATCCTTTGGATTAACTACTCCATTCGTGAAACATCATGTCCACTAGCCAACTAAATATAATCTTCTATACTCGTCTTATTATTAGAAAAACCCTTATACGTTTTCTTTTCTTTTAAAACACCATCAGAAATTAGAATGATATTATATTTGACTTTTGGCGCTAAATATAAACCAAATATGATTCCACCATCACCGTAATCATTCTTTCCTTTACAATATTCAATTTCAGATACCAACCCAGCTCGATTTAATTTATCCCAATTTCTAGATGAAATGTATAAACTATCAGTATCGGTATAGTATATTTCAGGTTTATAAAATCCATTTATTACATGAATGAAATTATTCATTATTTTTTTTCTGTGAGATAAAATGAATGATCCCAAATGACTAGGTGTTAGTATTGTAGATTTAGTTGAGTGATCTTCAGCAGTTATCTCTTTTTCTTCAATTTCTGTCTCAACGGAATATTGAGTATCATTTATTTTTTCATAGTTTTTAACAAGTGAGTCGAAGTTAGCCTGAAAATTCCACAAATGATTTCTCGTGTTTCTATCCTTCTGAATAGATTTACCATACAAGGAATTGCATAATAATTTCATACAATTACTACCCACAATATTACCTTCTCGTTTATATTTATTTCTAAGATCTCTTAAAATCAAAATATAATCTCTATATGGTGGAGTTTTAAAATTTTCTTTGTATACTATACCATCTAATATTCTAATAATTCGTCCACCGGCTTTAACTATTTCTTGAATATCGACCGATGTTAAAACATCTGAACAGAAACCATTTTTAAACCTGATTTTACTCCCAGTTTCCTTTTTGCCTTCTTTATTCGTTAAAGTGATATTATCTTTAGCTGGTATCGGTTGGAAGAACATGCTTTTGGGATAGTCAAACCACACTGTTAAAATAGCTGTTCTAGGTCTAAATTTCTGTTCATTGAAGAGTTTTACAAATTTTTTTTCTTCTTCTAGTAGAAACGGTCTAGCACTTTCTGCTTTTGGATATTCACTGTCTAAATCCGACATTGCTGAAGCGTACAAACCATTAGCATCAAATGCCATTAGTTTAGTACATTTTATTTTTGTATGTTTTGAATTAACCACTGTTTTATCTTTTGTGCTCGCGCTGTATTCTTTGAATGGATTAATGATGTTATCTCTTCTTGGATTATCACTTCGTGTTTCACTATTTGAATTATCACTTTGTGAAATACTTTCAGTTTCACTTTGTGAAATACTTTCAGTTTCACTTTGTGAAATAAATTCCTTTAATACATTACAAATTTCATCCATTTTGTTTGCTTCAAATAATTTTCTATTTGCCGAAACTCTTCCTCCTTTAAATAGATCGTCTGATATAATGTCTTATAAAAGGATTAGTGTGTGAATAAACTTTTTCTATATTTTCTTTTTTAGTATGTTTCGGAACCATTCTAGTAGTTTCATACCATTCTTCTTC
>NW_008709961.1:0-973 GCF_000327385.1 Lottia gigantea | reverse complement strand
AATTGTGGGGCGTAAATTTCTATTATTATGAGTATAAATTTGAAATGAAATATCACATTTCTTACTGAATTCATTAATTCTAGCAGATGTCATCACTCCTTTTCTATTTGCTTTTGAGAAACCATTGATGAAATTTTGAAATTCATTTGTTAAATCTTTGTTTAAAACATAGTTTACACATTTGATAAAACAGTTACCATCTGTTGGTATGTAACAATTTTCACCTATATATTCATTTATTTTTTTGAGTAGTTCAGTTCCTCTCTTCCAACTTTTGATCTTTTAATTTCTTTAAAATTGTCTTTAAGTTAAAAGATACTTTCTGTAAAGTACTAATCAGAAGGGTCAGATTTTTCTTCCATATTTCTAAAGATGGTATGAAAAGTTTTCGCATTAAAACCAAGAAGTTTCATAAATTGTTTGTGCTTTCCATCTTGAAATATCTCTCCATCTATTTCGATTTGTCCTTTAAATGTTAAAAATTTATCAGAAATATTCTTGATAATATTTGAAAATAACACGTTTTCTATGAATGTTTCATCATCATTAATTTCAATTGATTTATTCATATTTTCTATATATGCTTTTTTAATGATCTATTTTTAAGTATTTTTTTTTACTTTTATTGCTGATATTTCCATCTCAAATTTTTCTAGAATTTCATTGAATTCTTCTAATTCTTTAATGGTTATGTTCTTATCTTCTCTTGATCTTTTGAAAAATATAAATAATTTATTAAGATGGGCATTTAAGATTTCTGTTTTCTTTTTATAATAAGATTTCTGTTTTGATGTATAACTTATAGCAATCAACCCACAAGATGAAGTTTGAATAGCAGTAATTGTTGCTAATACAGTTGGGACAAGTACTGGAACCATTAATCCACCAGTTACAGCCGTTGCAACTGTTGTTCCTACTGTTAGAAGTACACTCAGTGTTTTGAAAACAGAATCAACTCTAATCCATCTTTTCC
>NW_008709960.1:0-2032 GCF_000327385.1 Lottia gigantea | reverse complement strand
TTCAACAATATAATTATGGGATGAAGTCAATTTGTTTTACGTCAGTAAGTAGTTATCCTTGATTCATTCGGTTCTAAACATATTCAAAATAAAGCTGATTTGCAAAGTTTTGTCATCATTAACTTTATTTCCATCTACAAACAGATAGAATTAAAAGAATATCTTATAAACACTCGACATTTTCTTTCTGAATTAAACCAAGCAAACACTTGTGCACAAATTACACGACATTTTAACACCTTTTTTCACAATTTTTGAATTTGTAAAATGCAAAACATCATTTAAACATCTAAAACATTTTTGTCTCAACGTGTAGGAGTAGAGTATTGTATTGAATAGCGAATTTAAAAGATTGTCTTTAAGACGGGAAGACTGCGTCAATAAAAATTGAAGAATTCTGATACTTTTCAAAGCTTTCCATAAATTCCTAGGTTTTTTTTAAATCTTTGATTAATCAATGAAACTCTAATCCATGCCGTGCCAGGATTCTCCAAACAAGCATTAGAATTTGGAAAGTAAACTGAAATATTCAGAATTCAGAGCGTAATACCATCTCACGCGGCAGATTATTTGCAGGATTTTAAAAACAAGTTGGCGTCGTTTAAAACATCTGAAATATTTTAACCCTGTATTAGAGTTCGGAGAAGGAGCAAAGACCATCTGGTAGAATTTCTCAAAATTATTACAGTCCTTCTGCTGACACGTGCATCAGATACACAACTCTCATCAGGACAGCCGGGTCGGGAATGGTAGTTATTTATCAGATTCGACATTAGGAGAAGGCTATCTGAAAAACGAAAACTGGTCGAATATGGACAACAAGAATTTTCTACTTAACGAAAACTCTCGACTCCTGCCAAATCCTAGAGTCCATCTCATGCTGCCGACAACAGTTTTCACGAGATCAGAGCTCATCTCATGCTGCCCACTCGTGTTTCGGACACAGAGATTATTTCAATTTTAGCCATATTTAGATTTTATAAGGCAGCTTTAATCAAATTTCTCTCCAATTCAACTAAAATTGCCTTTTAAAGAGGGAGTTTCCGATATTCATTTAAACAGGAATTACTACTGGTCCAATAATATATTACTTTTCTTTATTAATAGTATAAAGTGAATTTTGGTTTCCCATTATGGCCAATAGAGGGAGTAATTCTTGGTTTATGAACTTAAATTGGTTTTAATATTTTGTAAAACACGGTTTGCAATATTATTTCCTTTTCGTATGAATCAGGTTTACATTGCTTTTTAGGCTATACTATACATTGCAAAATATACCAAGGTAATCGACACAACTCCCACTCTCAGTATATAGTGTACTTTAAAGCCAGGCCTTTTTCTCACATCTACTATATATACATTGACAAGAATCTTACACATAGTGCACCTTGCATTACATTACATTCTTCCACAGCAAAAACACGGATATCTTCTCCCAAAATTTTAAATAATTTGGCAAAGGAACGGTTTACGTCAAAAAAATACAGGAAAAGCTTTTTGATCTTTGAACAGGTTTGTGATATTGAATTTGGCAGTCAAGTGATATAAGTTTTATAAAATTAAACCTTTGTTCATCTGAAAAACAGAAGAGAATTCCGACCGACCTTCAGTACTTTTACAACATTACCAAATCTTGTTTTCCAAACATTTCGAACATCTTTAATGATTTTTAAACGTAGTCGAATGGTATTTTATGCCTTTAAAACTTTCAAAATCAAATGTGAGAAGCAACTAGCACTTAGATTGTTGGCAATGTCAAAATACAATGCAAAAGCTGTAAGTACACATATTTCAAGATCTATCAAGTATCCTTGATACACATACAAGGTCTAGATAAACCTCCTTGAATTCCTTTAGGACAATCGACTCCATCGTGCATTTGACTCTAATGTCAAACCATGTCAAACCTTATCAAACCTTATAACCACTGGTGGAAACGAAACGAATCAATGTGCGTCCACTAAATTACCTTATCTGGTTTTTTGGGCCCAGACTGATTGTTCGGAGGTGCAAGTAATATATCAGAGGGGCA
>NW_008709959.1:0-2031 GCF_000327385.1 Lottia gigantea | reverse complement strand
GTTTCCTCCCCTATATATATATATATCTGTTAGCTAAAGGTATGTAAAGAAAGAGAATTTGATTTAATAACATATTGATAGAGTAAGATCTTTTTACAGGGTAAATTCACATCACAAATAATATGTGACAAGTTCTGATGAAATTTTTAGCAAGATGTTTAGCCAAGGTAAATTATATAGAAAATAATATATAACAGTACCTGAAATCTTTTAAACTGAGTTGTAATTTACGTAAAGCTTGATTACGAGTAATAAATGCTGTGGCAGCTCCTGATTCAAACTGAAATAAATAAAAAAGAATTTACATAGACAATCCAGAACGTATTAATTGTTGTACACCTAAAGAACAATCATATTAGTTGTTGTACACCTAAAGAACAATCATATTAGTTGTTGTACACCTAAAGAACAATCATATTAGTTGTAGTACACCTAAAGAACAATCATATTAGTTGTAGTACACCTAAAGAACAATCATATTAGTTGTTGTACACCTAAAGAACAATCATATTAGTTGTAGTACACCTAAAGAACAATCATATTAGTTGTTGTACACCTAAAGAACAATCATATTAGTTGTAGTACACCTAAAGAACAATCATATTAGTTGTTGTACACCTAAAGAACAATCATATTAGTTGTAGTACACCTAAAGAACAATCATATTAGTTGTTGTACACCTAAAGAACAATCATATTAGTTGTTGTACACCTAAAGAACAATCATATTAGTTGTTGTACACCTAAAGAACAATCATATTAGTTGTAGTACACCTAAAGAACAATCATATTAGTTGTTGTACACCTAAAGAACAATCATATTAGTTGTAGTACACCTAAAGAACAATCATATTAGTTGTTGTACACCTAAAGAACAATCATATTAGTTGTAGTACACCTAAAGAACAATCATATTAGTTGTTGTACACCTAAAGAACAATCATATTAGTTGTAGTACACCTAAAGAACAATCATATTAGTTGTTGTACACCTAAAGAACAATCATATTAGTTGTTGTACACCTAAAGAACAATCATATTAGTTGTTGTACACCTAAAGAACAATCATATTAGTTGTAGTACACCTAAAGAACAATCATATTAGTTGTTGTACACCTAAAGAACAATCATATTAGTTGTAGTACACCTAAAGAACAATCATATTAGTTGTTGTACACCTAAAGAACAATCATATTGGTTGTTGTACACCTAAAGAACTATCATATTAGTTGTTGTACACCTAAAGAACAATCATATTAGTTGTTGTACACCTAAAGAACAATCTATTTCTAAGATGTGAACATTTTCAGCCTGATGAAATGTTCAATTAATTGTGAGTACATTAAGAGAGATTCCCTTCCAATTTCTTACTGTTTCTTACTGTAAACCGGTCTTTTAATACCTTATAGCTTTTGTTTGTTTTAGTGAAAATTCTCAAAAACTAGCCAAAATGTGTCCTTTTAAATCTTGTCCTGACCTCGACGACGATATCACATCGTTGAAACGAGCAATGCATTATTTTTAGAGCTACACCCCCACCCCCTCCTTCTCCACTTTTCTTTATTGAAAAAAAAAACATCGAAAATCAATCTCTAATCTGTTCTATTACAATTAAAACTAAGACTGTTATTAATAACACAATAAACATAAACAGTTAAACACTAAAATAACAAAATCTATTCATTACCTTTCGTTTTCGCTTCATTTTTACCAGTTTATGTGAAGAAAATAATATTTGTTTTTATTTTTATTCTACACACGTGTTTTAGAAAGGGGAAGTAATCACTTCCGGTGTTTAGTTTTTAGTCTCGATTATCAAGACACACCTTGGATATTAAAGCTACCATGGTGTTATAAGATTATTAGTGTAAGAATTTATTTTTTAAGAAAATGCTACTCGAGTATACTTAGTCATAAATAGTGTTAGATTGGGTCTACTTAAAGCTTTATAATGACCTATTTATTATACACGTATATGAATTATGTACAGACGTAAATTTAAAATAAAACGTAGAGTCCGACTCGGGAGCTTT
>NW_008709958.1:18801-21564 GCF_000327385.1 Lottia gigantea | reverse complement strand
ATAATCTGAAAGTTTATGCTTCACAATAATCATCATATCATATCATATCATATCATATCATATCATATCATATCATATCATAGCATATGTATCATTGGTATACTTTATTTCATTGTATTCACAAGATTTGTTCTTTTGTCTTATATTTTATTGAATCATTTAAGCTAGTATAAGAAATATAGTTATACATCATTAGATATCTTTATTTTTTACATTACCAGTGCATGGAAACCATGTACCTGATATTCATGTTACTGAGAGGAAGGGGAAGTTTAGTGTGAGCTACCAGTATTAGCCTCTAGAAAAATAATAAAAATATTATAGCTATACAAAAGCATATGAAGATGGAAGTTGAAGGTTATGGCTGGATTTAGGAATTATTCACCCACTTCAGGTTACCTCCTGAAATCAAAAGATGGTAGGAGGACAAATCAATACCATGATAAATTACTTGGCGTATTGAACATTCTTTCACATCGCTCAAATATAATTGATTCAGCTATATTTCCTGTCAACACCAAAGATAAACTTATCCTGTTCAAATTAGATGCAGCAATAACACAGGGATGGCAATAGAGTGTGCTTTGTCACTCAATATTCGCGACTTTTGTTGTCCATTATAATTTAACCGCAGTGATGTTGGCTACTGTGACGTTATATTAGTAGACTTAGAAGTCATAGAAATCTCAAACAAATTCCGGGAGAGGAGTCTATTGTTTTGAAGTATTGTCTGTAGAAGGTGTGTTATACATGCTTAGCCTATTGGACACAAGCATCTGTTTAACAGTCCTTTCAACAGACTGGAATTCTTTTTCATGCCAGCCCTCCACTGACCAGTGGGTACCCAGTGAGAAAATCCATGTCAGTCATCCTGGAATCTGAACTTAGGACTGGCACCATACAGGACTTAGGACTGGCACCATTGTTTAGACAGAGTCTAAACAACTTGTTAGCATGAGGCCTTTCACACTACACTGAATAGTTATCCTAAACATTCTGTTTCCTATCAGAAAAACTTGGCCGTCTTTCATGGGGATTTTCTGCACCGTCGCTAGTGTATAATGATGGTATGACTCTTGATTAGACCTAAACATTCGAAGCATGCCGTCGCTGGCAGCAAAATCAAAGTCCATGGTAAAGAAGTCCTCTTTGAAGGAGCTCTACTGATTTCCATTTTTTTGTTTAGGCAATTATAAACCTGATATTTGTGACTGCTGTCATTCAATCAAGTTTTGTGATACCGTGTAAACGGAATTATGATTTAATTATATATAAACACCAAAAGTTTTGAGTATTTGAAAACATTTCACATCCAAAATGCACCTGTTAATGCTTTATCATATCAATCGTTCTCTGAAATTTTATGTTGTGTGGCCCAGGTGTAAGCCTACATCATGATTTTATTTTGGTAGGCTACTTCCAAAATAGAATGAAAGCACATCTTACCTTGACTTTTTACCTATCTTACCTATCTTGTGAAATTTTTAATTCTTTAGAAACATCCTGTATCAGATCATGGCACTCTGTCTTTGTGGTTGTCATCCCACTAAGCCAATTCCTTTCCAGAATCTCTAGTTGACTCCTACAGAAATCTCTTCTCTGCCTGATTAACTGGCAATTATAAAACAAAAATCAATTAGTAATTTAAAATTAGGACCAACTACAATATTTTTCACAAAGCAAGTGAGCATTATCAGTGTCGTTTTTAGGAAACACCGGGTGAGGGGGTGGAGTGGGGGCCACAAAATTCTCTAGCCAGTCTAGGGGGACAACAGACCATTGTTTCACTATGTAAAAAGTGGGGCGGGCTAAAGCTGGGCCAGCATCTTTTCTGGGGGGACAGGATAATTGAAGGAGAAGTAAATGCCTGTGGACCGTGACTGAAATACTACTGCACGGAACGACATCTCTGAATTAAAGAATGGTTCGAAATGCGTCCTGTATTGGCGCCAATAGTCCTCAAAATCCCTCTAGCACCGTGGCCATTATCAATTCTGAGTGAGCTGAGTTTTTTTCACGGGCATGGAATCTATTGAAGGATTAGATGCACCATTTTTGGGGGTTTGATTTTAGCCTTGAATATATGTAAATAGTCTTCAGAAGTACTAGAAATGTACGAACATCGCAAAATTCCGTTAAGAATTCGTCTAACTGAGAATTTACTCAATATCTCTATGCCGATCTATGTATTTTGTGACTTTTCCTTCTAATTAGGGCCCAGGCACATGGTAAATCACTTAAAAGCTAATTAAAAACAATTAGGGCAAAAAATGGATATTTTTTTCTAACAAGGGACGACTGCACGAGAAGCGCTCAAATACAAATAAATTTTTATTTTAAAAAGTTACAAAGTTACAAAGCTGAAATTTTGCACGCATATACACATGGGCAAGCTAGACATTTAGAAAAAAACCCAGCTCAAAAATCTCTCATAGGAAAAAAGTTAGCCCAGGAAAAGTTGCTTATTATCTGCTCTTTTAAGCCATACCAAGGGTGAAGGTCCGATACCTAACTTTGCGAAATACGCCGATTTGACCCATGTTTGGGACTTTTCCTTTTAATTAGGGCCCAGGCACATGGCAAATCACTTAAAAGCTAATTAAAAACAATTAGGGCAAAAAATGGATTTTTTTTTCTTACAAGGGACGACTGTACCGGAAGCGCTCAAATACAAATAAATTTTTATTTTAAAAAGTTACAACGCTACAAAGCTGAAATTTTGCACGCATATGCACATGGGCAAGCTAGACATTAGAAAAAAAC
>NW_008709958.1:11814-12790 GCF_000327385.1 Lottia gigantea | reverse complement strand
CCATAGGAAAAAAGTTAGCCCAGGAAAAGTTGCTTATTATCTGCAATTTTAAGCCATACCAAGGGTGAAGGTCCGATACCTAACTTTGCGAAATACGCCGATTTGGCCCATGTTTGGGACTTTTCCTTTTTCTTCTAATTAGGGCCCAGGCACATGGTAAATCACTTAAAAGCTAATTAAAAACAATTAGGGCAAAAAATGGATATTTTTTCTTACAAGGGACGACTGCACGAGAAGCGCTCAAATCCAAATAAATTTTTATTTTAAAAAGTTACAAAGTTACAAAGCTGAAATTTTGCACGCATATACACATGGGCAAGCTAGACATTTAGAAAAAAACCCAGCTCAAAAATCTCCCATAGGAAAAAAGTTAGCCCAGGAAAAGTTGCTTATTATCTGCTCTTTTAAGCCATACCAAGGGTGAAGGTCCGATACCTAACTTTGCGAAATACGCCGATTTGACACATGTTTGGGACTTTTCCTTCTAATTAGGGCCCAGACACATGGTAAATCACTTAAAAGCTAATTAAAAACAATTAGGGCAAAAAATGGATATTTTTTTGTTACAAGGGACGACTGCACGAGAAGCGCTCAAATCCAAATAAATTTTTATTTTAAAAAGTTACAAAGTTACAAAGCTGAAATTTTGCACGCATATACACATGGGCAAGCTAGACATTTAGAAAAAAACCCAGCTCAAAAATCTCCCATAGGAAAAAAGTTAGCCCAGGAAAAGTTGCTTATTATCTGCTCTTTTAAGCCATACCAAGGGTGAAGGTCCGATACCTAACTTTGCGAAATACGCCGATTTGACCCATGTTTGGGACTTTTCCTTCTAATTAGGGCCCAGGCACATGGTAAATCACTTAAAAGCTAATTAAAAACAATTAGGGCAAAAAATTGATATTTTTTTCTTACAAGGGACGACTGCACGAGAAGCGCTCAAATCCAAATAAATTTTTATTTCAAAAAGTTA
>NW_008709958.1:10286-11764 GCF_000327385.1 Lottia gigantea | reverse complement strand
CTTTTTGATTAAAACAATAAGTCTATTTATGTTAGATGATAGTTCAATCTAACATATAGCATTATTCAGAATTGTATCTGCAAAATTTCCTTCATCCATAATAGGTTTAGAGTAATAGATGCTGTTTTATAAGGTTTAATATAACTAATAAAAAGATGGCATTCAGAGCCTCGTAAATTAGCAGTTCGTTTAATATACTCCAGGTAAACAGTAGGAAGACACAATCTTCTATCAGGAGCAAATCCCTTAAAACATAATTCACTTTGGTGAAACCCAGGTCGTGACTGTTTTATCAATTCTCCAATTTTAATTTTAATCCTATCTGTTGTACAATCAATATTCTTGATGTTTAAGAAATGAAAGGTCTGAATTTTTTGCCCAGAAAGAATAACTAACAATGTCAGAAGTTTAAAAGTTAACAACTTGAGACTTAATTTTCTCACAGGAGATAAAGTTTTCAAATATAATAAAACAATGTTGCAGTCCCAAGTAAACCTATTTCTTGGTAAAGCCGGACGCAAGTTAAACACTCCTGTAACAAATCGAGTTATAATTGGTACTGTTCCGATTGGTTTTCCATTTATAAAAATTAAACTTGACAATGCACTTCTTGTCGAATTAATTGAACTGTAGCCGAGTCCTTTATTAAATAAAAATGTTAAAAACTCAATAACATCCTCTACAGAGGGCGAAAAGGGATCCACTGATTTTTTAGCAGAATACCATAACCATCTTTTGATGCGACTTGTGTATTGTTTCCTATTGGAAACTCTCCATGATGATAGCAAGATGTGCGTAGCTTCATCTGAAAATCTCTCTGTAGAGTACTCTTCCCTGAAACCACTACCGCTAATAGCTTCATTTTTGGTAATTCCATTACTTTCTTCGTTGGATGTGTTAGGATAACTTCTACACTGGGCAAAATAAAAGGAAAATCAATAAGTAATCTGATTAATTTAGTAAACCAATATTGTGTATGCCACCAGGGTACTATTAATATGCCTGTAGCCTGATCTCTTTCAATTTTTGAAAGCACACTACCTATCAAACAAAATGGAGGAAACGCGTTCCATAGAAAGGAAAAAGCATTAATTCCAGACGCATACGGATCTGGTTTATATGCATAATAAAAATCAATTTTTGCATTTACTCTAGATGCAAATAAGTCCACAGTTGGCAAACCCCAAAAATTTTTTAATCTATCAAAAATATCTTGATTTAACTCCCACTCTGTGTTTTCATGCAAGAGTCTACTTTGTTCGTCTGCTTCTATATCTTATAACCAGCAATATGACTAGATTTTAAACATATATTTCTTTCTATACAAAAAAGTAAAATATCTCTTGTCACATTATTTAAACCTTGGTTTTTTGCCACCTAAGGAGTCTATATATGATACAGCAGTAGTGTTATCAATCATGATTAAAATGCATACATCTTTCATTGCTTTACAAAAAGAAAATAATACATATTTTGCT
>NW_008709958.1:7866-9072 GCF_000327385.1 Lottia gigantea | reverse complement strand
ACCTAACTGACTGCGAAATTCTTCCCAAGAAGTTAGAGATTCTAAATTACTCACCGATTCAAACAAATCTATTTTTTCTCTGACTGATTTTTCTTGTTCTGATTGTAACTGCTTCTCTGATGAGAACTGTACTTCTTGTTCGAGAACCTGTACTGACTTTGATTTTGTGGAGGTCGCTTGTAGTGACTGTTGCCTTGTGATAAAAAAGGCTTGGATCTAGAATTAAATCTTGAAACGCTTTTATATAGACGGCTTCCACTGGCCACTGATGAACCAACTTGATTTGTTTCTTTTATGTCTTTTACACGTTTACCAAGTTCATCACCAAACAACCATTTACTTGATCCAGTATCAGTATTATGAGAAGGATTGCACAATTTTTTATATTGTAGATTTAAGTCTACCTTTAAACTATCACGTCTAATCTGATTATGATCCTGCACTATATGGCCAAGTAATGAAAGAGCATCCATTCCAGTCTTAATCCCAGAAGACAGACTACTGTCTTTATCATCTGACTTTTTGTCCTGTTTCTTAGATTTTAATAACAGTTCTACTAAGCTCATAACAGCATATGAACATTTTATCAATTTTTCACTCAATTTGAAAGAGTCAATGTCTTTGAATTGGGTTTCCTTTTTCAGATGCCCCCAAATTTCTGTATTGATCTTTTGAGGATATAATTCAATATTCCCTGGTCTCAGGTATTTTTCCATTATTCCTTTTGACCGATCATCAGCTTGCTTAGTATTAAACATGTGTTTAATTATGTCAGCAACTTTTGCTGGCAAAACATTGCCAACTTTATTCCATTTTAAAGTCAGCAAAAGTTTGACTGTTATCTTTTGAAAAACTTGCAGTTTCGATGATTGCATCATCTTTATTTTTGGATGAGGACGGTCGATTTCTTGCCGCCATTTCACTCGGACTGCATGTGACCTTTTCTAAATTTTCACCAGTTGCAGTTGATTTAATGCTAGTTTTAAAACTATCAGTCCCTTTTACAGACTTTCTGCTTTTATCTTTTTCAAAAATTATACTAGCGAGATCAAAAGTTGACTTGCTGGCCGAAGTAGAAGTTAAACTTTTCTTCGTAGAATCCGCCATTTTCTCGAATCTCAAGAAAATGCTTTAAAAAAAAAAAAAAAACAAAAAACAAAAAAAATTGTCGATTAACGACAGATAGTGCTATATCGTAGCAACTTA
>NW_008709958.1:6659-7816 GCF_000327385.1 Lottia gigantea | reverse complement strand
CAAAACAAATCTATTTTTTCTCTGACTGATTTTTCTTGTTCTGATTGTAACTGCTTCTCTGATGAGAACTGTACTTCTTGTTCGAGAACCTGTACTGACTTTGATTTTGTGGAGGTCGCTTGTAGTGACTGTTGCCTTGTGATAAAAAAGGCTTGGATCTAGAATTAAATCTTGAAACGCTTTTATATAGACGGCTTCCACTGGCCACTGATGAACCAACTTGATTTGTTTCTTTTATGTCTTTTACACGTTTACCAAGTTCATCACCAAACAACCATTTACTTGATCCAGTATCAGTATTATGAGAAGGATTGCACAATTTTTTATATTGTAGATTTAAGTCTACCTTTAAACTATCACGTCTAATCTGATTATGATCCTGCACTATATGGTCAAGTAATGAAAGAGCATCCATTCCAGTCTTAATCCCAGAAGACAGACTACTGTCTTTATCATCTGACTTTTTGTCCTGTTTCTTAGATTTTAATAACAGTTCTACTAAGCTCATAACAGCATATGAACATTTTATCAATTTTTCACTCAATTTGAAAGAGTCAATGTCTTTGCATTGGGTTTCCTTTTTCAGATGCCCCCAAATTTCTGTATTGATCTTTTGAGGATATAATTCAATATTCCCTGGTCTCAGGTATTTTTCCATTATTCCTTTTGACCGATCATCAGCTTGCTTAGTATTAAACATGTGTTTAATTATGTCAGCAACTTTTGCTGGCAAAACATTGCCAACTTTATCCACAACAGAATATTCTTGTTCAAGAAACTTTTCAAAATCGTTTTCTGAGTCGTCATCTTTTTCATGGTCTTGATGATCTCTTTCATCATTAGATTGCTCCAACAATTCATTAATTTGTTGTATTATGTCCAGATTTTCTCCCCCGGCTCTCTTTTTATCCAACTTCGGGATCTTATACTTCTTTTGAGTCAAAAGAAAATCAGGGTTTGAATTTTCGTAAATTTCACCTTCTGATCTATCGTTGTTGACATCAGATTCAGAAATAACTCGTTTCCGGCCACAAATGGGTCTTTTATCTGTACGACGACTTTCTGGTTGTCGTAAATTATCCATCGAATTTGCAATAATTAATTGAATTTCTTCAAAAGACTTTTTATGCATTTCATGCATTTCCATTTTAAAGTCA
>NW_008709958.1:0-861 GCF_000327385.1 Lottia gigantea | reverse complement strand
ACGGGGCGACTGCACGAGAAGCGCTCAAATCCAAATAAATTTTTATTTTAAAAAGGTACAATGCTACAAAGCTGAAATATTGAACACATATCCACATAGACTAGCTAGACATTTAGAAAAAAACCGAGCTAAAAAATCTCCCATAGGAAAAAGTTAGCCCAGGAAAAGTTGCTTATTATCTGCTCTTTTAAGCCATACCAAGGGTGAAGGTCCGATACCTAACTTTGCGAAATACGTCCATTTGGCCCATGTTTGGGACTTTTCCTTCTAATTAGGGCCCAGGCACATGGTATATCACTTAAAAGCTTATTAAAAACAATTAGTGCAAAAAATGGATATTTTTTTGTTACAAGGGACGACTGCACGAGAAGACCTCAAATATAAATAAATTTTTATTTTAAAAAGTTACAAAGCTACAAAGCTGAAATTTTGCACGCATATGCCCATGGGCTAGCTAGACATTTATAAAAAAAAAGAGCTCAAAAATATCCCATACGAAAAAGGTTCGCTAAGGAAAAATTGCTTATTATCTGCTCTTTTAAGCAATACCAAGGTAAAACGTACGATACCTAACTTTGTGAAATACAACGATTTGGCTCATGTTTTGTAATTTTTCATCTAATTACAGTCCAGGCACATGGTATATCACTTAAAAGAGATAATTAAAAACAATTAGAGCAAAAAATGGATATTTTTTTCTGACAAGGGACGACTGCACGAGAAGCGCTCAAATCCAAATAAATTTTTATTTTAAAAAGTTACAAAGTTACAAAGCTGAAATTTTGCACGCATATACACATGGGCAAGCTAGACATTTAGAAAAAAACCCAGCTCAAAATCTCCCATAGGAAAAAGTAGCCC
>NW_008709957.1:0-2034 GCF_000327385.1 Lottia gigantea | reverse complement strand
TTTTTGAAGAAAAGTCTGTAGATACTTTAGAAATATCTCCAACGAAAGCCAAACAATACAATTTGGATGAATGTGCTAACAGCTCGATAGTAGCTGCAGTTCCTGCAAATGAAATGATTCCAGATATGTCTATGGGTTGTGGTTTTCAGACAGCTTCTGGGAAAGGTGTGAACATTAGTGCCAAATCATTAAAACATGTCCAAGACATCTTCAGAGAAGAATCCATTTATAATCAATCTCCTGATCATCATACAAAAGTAAATCCATCTGCTAATGATTCTATAATGCGGTCCAAAGTTATTGAAACAAAACTAGATGGTAAGGAGTCTTTCCCAAACCCTGATTTATTTCAAACTGCCTCTGGTAAAGGGATAACAGTAGATAATTCCTCTTTGAAACATGTTCAAGATATATTCAAAGAGGACAATCTACCAAAAGCATCAACCAATGTATTTCAAACTGCCTCTGGTAAAGGGATAACAGTAGATAATGCCTCTTTGAAACATGTTCAAAATATATTCAAAGATGACAATTCACTAAAAGCATCAACCAATGTATTTCAAACTGCCTCTGGTAAAGGAATAACAGTAGATAATGCCTCTTTGAAACATGTACAAGATATATTCAAAGAGGACAATCTACCAAAAGCATCAACCAATGTATTTCAAACTGCCTCTGGTAAAGGGATAACAGTAGATAATGCCTCTTTGAAACATATTCAAGATATATTCAAAGAGGACAATCTACCAAAAGCATCAACCAATGTATTTCAAACTGTCTCTGGTAAAGGGATAACAGTAGATAATGCCTCTTTGAAACATGTTCAAGATATATTCAAAGATGACAATTCACCAAAAGCATCAACCAATGTATTTCAAACTGCCTCTGGTAAAGGGATAACAGTAGATAATGCCTCTTTGAAACATGTTCAAGATATATTCAAAGAGGACAATCTACCAAAAGCATCAACCAATGTATTTCAAACTGCCTCTGGTAAAGGGATAACAGTAGATAATGCCTCTTTGAAACATGTTCAAGATATATTCAAAGAGGACAATCTACCAAAAGCATCAACCAATGTATTTCAAACTGCCTCTGGTAAAGGGATAACAGTAGATAATGCCTCTTTGAAACATGTTCAAGATATATTCAAAGAGGACAATCTACCAAAAGCATCAACCAATGTATTTCAAACTGCCTCTGGTAAAGGGATAACAGTAGATAATGCCTCTTTGAAACATGTTCAAGATATATTCAAAGATGACAATTCACTAAAAGCATCAACCAATGTATTTCAAACTGCCTCTGGTAAAGGGATAACAGTAGATAATGCCTCTTTGAAACATGTTCAAGATATATTCAAAGAGGACAATCTACCAAAAGCATCAACAAATGTATTTCAAACTGCCTCTGGTAAGGGGATAACAGTAGATAATGCCTCTTTGAAACATGTTCAAGATATATTCAAAGATGACAATTCACCAAAAGCATCAACCAATGTATTTCAAACTGCCTCTGGTAAAGGGATAACAGTAGATAATGCCTCTTTGAAACATGTTCAAGATATATTCAAAGATGATACATCTCCTCACGTAGAGACTGAAGAGCATAAAGCAGTTAACAATGCCTCTTCAAAAAATGCCCAAAATATGCCTCTTAACATTTCAAATAACAATAGTACTTCCACCAGTGTCGTTGGTCATTCTGATCAGGGTCAACAATTGGTACCAAAGATAGACAGTCAGAAACCACCCAAGCCTATTAAACCTTGTTTTGTGACACCAGATAGAAGAAAACCAGCTCATCCACAATCAACACCAAGATCATCAAAAAATACTGTTCTTCATGATAAACCAGGTCAGTTATTCTTAAGTTAATATACTTTATTGATGGAATGGTCAATTCTTTAGAAATTTATCCATTCAATTAACTTTTATTGCCGACTTGGAATGCCAATTTTTCTTAGATAATATGGTGCTGGTGCTTATATGGTAAAGAGGGCTGGTTATTGAGTTAAGCACTTTTCTGGCTTAC
>NW_008709956.1:0-2039 GCF_000327385.1 Lottia gigantea | reverse complement strand
TGTCTTGTCACATGATAAACCAGCGTTTATCTCCCCATAACGATAACAAGATCCACATTCATTCCTTATATTTACATTGGTTTAACTTTTCTGATAAAATACGCTAAAATGTTCTATTTTTTAATTGTAAAAATAACCCGAAACCGATGTCGCCTAATTCACCGATATCTGTCAATCAAGTTCACCAACCCGCCCCTAACAATATAGTTCTATAAATAGACAGTCTTATTTGGATGATAGAATTATCAAATATTTATTATTCCATTGAAATATTAGCAACAATTGTAAATTTAAATAAATTGTAAAATTAGATTAGACTAGGTAAAAAAAACTTGGGTCAATCCTTGTTTTCATTTTCGATGTATTCATACGCCTTATTGTCACATGACAAACTACAGTTATTGGAAAATAAACGACGGTTTGGCTATCTGGTTTATTGAAGGGAGTGATAGTAGAAATGTAAATATTATTATATAAAACAATACAGTATATAAAACAATACAGTATAATACAATAATATCAAATGCTTGTATATCACAGTTGTTTTATAAATAAAATCAAAATATATACTATCACAGATGGAGTCTCCATAATGGAGATACATTAAAACATGAATATAATTATATGAGTGTATTTATAATGTAGATAATATCTAATGAAATTAAAAGAAGCTTAAATAATGTTACTGTAAGGCTTTAGATTGTGAACACTAGTTATGACATTTTCCTATAGAGTGAAATCCACCTAGATAAAAGTTTTGAATATTGATTTAATTTACAAAAACGGTTAAAATTTGTTAATAAATAATATGGATCATAACACCATCTCACTTTATATGACAGATATTTTTGACATTAACATTTTCCCATATTCTTACTGATTTACTATCGACGGATGTTAAGTTGCATGGCCTATAACAAGGACTACCTCAGTTTATTGTCCTCAAATTATAAGGCTTTTGCTTAGTAACATTATATACAGTGTTAGATAAGGAATGAAGCAAATAGATCCAATTAAATCTCTGATGTCTATGCTGTGTAGTTTACCAAGCTACATCAGCTCCTTACAATCCAGTCTGAAGGAATCTTTTAAATCATTTATGAAAATGAAAATGCTAATACTGATATGAATAGAAAGTAGGGGTATTCTAATGACTTGGAAAAATACCAGTTTGTCTCACATGTCCATAATTAATTCATAATTAGCTAAATTAGAAGAGGATTAACAACAGAATTCGGATGAGTGACCGATCAAGAAAGGTCAAAAAGTCTTGTTTGTTTATCCAGACTGTACATTCATGGACATTTATGATTGGTTAAAACTTATATTATTATATGAAATAAGAGCATAATGATATGATTAAGAATACATGATAATTCATTAGAAACATCAATTAATCAAATAGTTTGCTTAATTTGACACTAAAAAACAAGGAAATCCATCTTTAAAAAGTTTGATTTTTTATATTTTCAGGAAATTTCTGATATTCCATGGTGGAAATCCAACTTTTTTATATCAGCACCTGTATTATTTGGTACGTGGGATGGTGTATTTACCTCATGTTTGATTAATATATTGTCTGTGGTCATCTTTTTACGTATGGGATGGATTGTGGTAAGTGAGATATACTTTCTTATCTTAGTACAGTTGATATTGAGTGGGATTATTTCATGTTAAACAGGCACTGTCCCTAATCATTTATACAACAGTCTAGCAGCGTTTATCTGGTTGCCGATAATCCCCGATATCCGCACGCTTTTTTCGTAATGTTACAAAGTTACGGCACGAAATTTATGTTTATAAATTAACAATCGTAATTTTAAGGAATGTTTGATTGGTATTATCATGCTTTGTTATTGAAATGAGAAATTATACATCTTCACGATGTAATGTCTATCACATGTTGCGTACGTGACACTTGACAGGTTTCTTGACAGGAAGGAACATAACTCTAGTTATGGCATGGACTGTTTCAATAAACCAGAAATTTGTTAAACCGCATGATTTTATCGGGAACTGAAAGGTGCAGATAAACGAGG
>NW_008709955.1:0-2040 GCF_000327385.1 Lottia gigantea | reverse complement strand
ATCTGCGTTCGAAAGTTATAATGATGACTGTCATTTTAAGATACTCTGTGATGTATAGGAAAGAGTGGAGCCTCATTTATCTGAACATTCCCGTTCCCCATAAAATCGTGCGGTTTAACGAAAATCCGGATGGTTGAAACATTTTTTCATTTCATTTCACTATCATAGCATGATAATAACAATAGCATTCCTTAGAATTAGGATTCGCTAATTTACAAAGATAGATATCTTCGTAGCGATAATGGATGATGGTATTCGGGTATGACTGAATGAAAAATTGAATTCAATTAAGCCTATTACTGAACAAAAGACAGCTTACACATGATCATTAACCGCATATTCTCAAATAACAATTCATTACACACTGATCAACAAGGCATCATGAATAATAATTATTTATAAACATATTTCCTTGCCGTAACTTCGTAGGGCTCAACGTTTGATGCGTTCCGTATCAATAATGGAATTAGGTGTGATTGAACGAAAACTGACATTGAAGTATAACTGAACGATAATTGGTATTCAGGTATGAGTCAACGAAAAATAACTTACACATGATGATTATATTAATTGCTTAATCTCATAATGAGGATTTATTAAACACCAATCACGCGACATCAAAAATACTGCTAATTCGGAAGCCCGTTAGAAGAACTCACAGTGACACCAGGCCAGATGATGAATACTAATTACGATAGAATTTGATAATTGGTTCCCAATCACAGCCTACCGAACTGGAAACCGGGCGTATATCTGGGTATCCAGATTAACGGCAACCGGATAAAAACGGCTCAAGTGTATAGAAAAAAGTGAATAAAATTCATAGTTTAAAGTATTTTGAAAGGAATTATGCCATTTTTACAGAGCCCCTAAGGCGCAATTGTAAACATATTTATTTATTATTTCGTTTAAACGAAATAATTAATTCGTTTAAACAAAAATGTACGGAGCCCCTTAAGTGCAATTTTCAACACTTTTTATTATTATTTCGTTTAAACGGAATATTAATAAAAAGTGTTGAAAATTGCGCTCAAGGGGCTCCGTACATTTTCAAACATTTCTAGTACTATTTACATATATACAAGACTAAAACCATCCCACCAAAATGGAGCAGCTGTCCCTTAAATTTATGTTTCTATTATCTTTCTATAAAATCTATATTTAGCTTGCAGGATATGCAAGAGGAGATAACCCACTAAGCTCTTCTAGACCTGGCATGGTAAGTTTCATCTAAATGTTTAAGGCTTTCAACCTATCTTTGCCCATGCCTGGCTGAATAAATATCTCTTTGGAGGGGTCAACTTTTGAATGGTCTATATGTCAATACATTTCTCTGGCACTGGGTTGGAACCATGGCTCTTTGCAGCAGCAGAATAGCACAGTTGGTAGGGAGTTGGATTGTCATCTGCTAGGCGATTAGGTTACTTTCATAGGTAAGAACAGCCAGTGATCTGAGAGTTGAGTCAGTAATGACTTTTAACCTGATGATGATACACATACAGGGATGGAACATAACTTTAAAAAATTAGTTATCTCCCTTAAAAGTTTCTAGTGAGTTAACTCGCTAATCTGAAGGTCTAGGGTTCACTCTCGGCATAGGTCGAGATAATACCTTTGGATTTTTCAACTCGGTTTCCCCCTGTCAGTGATGCAGGTAAGAGGGGCTGACATGGAAAAAGCGTCTAAGTCGTATTAGGACAATAAACAGAGGCCCAGTGTGCAACAGACTGGGCACCTTAAAGATGCCTCGACAGCTGGAAATAAAAAAAGACCAGAATGATGCCACTGTCCTTGCAAAATTTCCCTCATTGCACCTGCATGGCATTACCCGTCTTCAAAAGACTACATGGTGCAGAAAAGTAGGATGTAAAACTTTATTCATTTTTTTTAACTTCTAGGCGTGAACATCTAAAATGTGTCACTAACAGATTTGGATGACGTCAGAGAAAAAAAAATAGTTCACATTATGGTTTTAGCAAAGTCGATGATAAAATATTAAAAAATTAATGAAACTCTCACACCACCAACTATATCTTCGCA
>NW_008709954.1:27283-32595 GCF_000327385.1 Lottia gigantea | reverse complement strand
GCCAGAAATAGAAACACTAATCGTCAACCAAACCAATATCACGTACCCTACAACGGCCCTGTCTTCCATCGACCTCTACCACCTACCAATCGCCGACCACCAACCAACCCATCCAGCTATATCCCACCCCATCGCCGACCTACCTACAACACAGCCTACCAATCAAGAGGTAACCATTGACCTGACCAACAACAGAAACGACTACCAGCCCACCGACGCCAACCAGTCCCCACTCATAAGGAGGAAGAACCCTTTGTGAAGGTGTTCTTCCAAGTTTTGCAGTGCCTCCATCATTTGGCAATCCTTACCCTTCAACAGCAAGGCCAACCAGCATTTACCTTCAAACGCAAAGTCTCTGAGTTGGATGGTTTTATCCGTCCAGCAATGAAAACATCAGCTGTCGATGCGAATATTAGATCCCTCAATCGGACATGGCTCTTTAAGGTTACGCAGGTCCTGATCGACCATTACCAAACCACACTTCAAGAGAAGCTGACCACCATTCGTACCAAGTCTTTATTATCACCTGCCGTCGACCGCATCGTTTCTCATGCCCTGTCCTGGGCATTGGACGTTTTTAGGGAAGATTTCTTGAAGGGAATTATGGTTTGTTTGTTAATGTTTTCGGGTACATAGAAATATATTGTGTGGAAACTTTACATTTGAAATGAATAAACCTCTCCGGAAAATATCATGTAAAATGGCCTACATTCTGGACAGACTATTAATATATAACCTAATATAAGTTTTAAATGCGCGAATTGTGTGTAAATTGTGAAACGATATCATAAAAGTTCGCAAGTAATAAACTATATTCCATACTGATATTAGCCATTTTATGTTATCGCAAGGAGGGCAATGATATGAAGACGTACTTATTCAAATTGTTATTCACACGTCAACCAAATCAACTTTTATTTAGATGAAATTAGTACAATGTCCACCTCTAAACAAGTAAAGATACCAATGCATGACAAAATAATAAAAGAATGACATATTATAGTCTATTTACCTTGAAAATATGTATATTATTCCAATTCATGTCCGGATATCTTGAAAGATTTTTTGTGTGTGTTTGTTTTGTCAAGTGATTTGATCTCATATGACCTTGAATATTTCACGTGCATGAGTATTTGTTATTGTTTGTTTATTTAGTAAGTGGGTGAATATTCTCAAGCAGTCAAATGCGATCCATAACTATGTGTCAAAAGGTGGGGGGAGGGAAGCGAGCACTGGCCTCAGAATTGCCAAGGACACATATAATACTTTCCTAATGTCTAATGAAAGTGGGGGAGGTGGGGGGTGGGGGGGATTGGGAAGGAGAGGGCGAAACCTCTGTTCTGAGGGAGAATGCCCCGCGCCCTTTAAACCCTAAGTAGAAAAGCTACTGCTTGTTTTACGACCTTTTTTGGATTTACTAGTCTTCTATAATTTTATGCACAAAATCTCTCAGTAGCTCCTATCAAATTTCCCACAAAATTGAATATAATTCCATAGCCCATGCCTCGAGTAACTGATCATTGTAACTAAACACACTGTACATAAAAGTGAACACACACAAGCATTATTGGCAGATTTAACTGCAGTCTTTAATCAAAGTTAAATTGAGTTTTCTCCCTTAGAACACAAATTGTTCTGGAACTGTGACATTACTTTTGAGCTTCATAAGACATGGCATCAGTCGATTCTCTTTCCATAGCACCAATGTAAAGGATGTAGAGCCTGGCATACTGCGAGACGACATTCAAATCTAACCTAGAAAATCAACAAATGCTGACAAATAAATGTGCAATGAAATTTAGATTTTCCCGTCAAAATTTCCTTCATTGCCAGTACAATATCTCCCGTCTCCTGTTCAGACAGCCCCCACCAATCCCCCCGGAAAATTTTCTAATGTAAGAAGCTGGAAAATACATCTAAAGCTACTTTGGAAGAGAAAGTAATGTAATTTTTTCATTTATGACTTAAGGGGTCATGGCACGAAGCCCCCCCCCCCCCCTTCTATAGTTTCTAAAACAACGTGTTTATTTTTTAACCAGACACGGCTGTGCAAAAGTATCATATATGTAGGCCTATTGACGAGATCTTTTTAAATTAATGTCAAGTTATCATTAATGTATGATTTGTTATAATTTTTTGTATGCTAAGCTGTAGTGTAATGTTATTTTGACAGTGACAGCTTCCATCAATTATTCCACTGTGTGGGTGTACATCTGTTTGCTGGCAAATTGTATATGATTTCGAAGTTCGTTCCATGCCTTGCAATACTCATCTTGCTCAGGTCTACAACTAATCTGGCATGAGCCAGATCTGGCAACCAGAATTTGAGGGCTAAGCCAAAAAGCTCTGGCCAATATCATGCAACCCTTCGTTCAGATCTAACATTTACGCCAACATCCTCCGAAAAAATTGTATTGTTGTTTTGCAAACTTGTGTTACACTTAAAGCATCTATTTGCTCCACTCCAATTTTTAGTCTGACTTGTGTGGTTTAAGCAATCAAATGATGCTATCTGTGTACGCTATACAAAGTTTACAACACTTCATTTAAAATAAAGGTTGGGTCAATTAACAAAACTGCAGTCAGCAAAGCCAAAAAAACAAGCGTGATCAAATCAAATGAAAAAGTGTTGTGGCCTCAACATGCAACATGCAGAAGTTAAACTAGAAAATAAGAATTGGTTAGATAAAACAATTTATTTCATTAGTAACATTCTCACAATTATAACAGTCAAAGACATAGCCAATATAACCATTCTAATCTAACATTATTGCTGCATGATGATTCCATACAATCAGGGCATCAGACAAATCCTCTTACATTATGATTTCCATGTTCTTCAAACAGGGCAAATACTTTCTTTTGTCACTGTGACCTTGATAGAAATGTCGAAAAACATTTACAGCATTATTTCAATCGTTTCGTAATCAAAGTGATCTTAAATGTCATGACGTGTAATCAAAGTGATCTTAAATGTCATGACGCGTTATCAATACAATCCAATATCTTGAGCAATCTCTCCTTTCATTCATTCATTCTCTTTCTTTCTTCAAAATATAACTACAAGACTCTCTATTTCATCTATCTTTATATCTATTGTTTCTATAACTTTAGCCGTAACACTGACTGAAAAATAATAATACAAATCTTTACTTACAGCTCTACACACATTTATTGAACAATAATAATTGGATACATTTTATGCAAAATTTGAATGTGTTTCTCCAATTGAAATATAACATAATTAACCCATTACAAGTATATGCCTATATTCTTAAAACATGCTCTGTAAACCGACTTTTAGAGTAAAATATTAGATGTAATAGTCTCAATAAAAGATTGTAAGATCTCTGTTACGAAAAACAAGAAAGAAAACTGAGTATTTAACTAATACAATACCTGAATACAAACAGCAGCTAGTTGACCTGGACGAAGCTATCTTGACAACCAGATATATGTTCTCAGTAAAAACTATTTCATTCATATCAACCCATATCTGAAAAACACAACAGAATTTTACTGCTTGTCCTAAATGTTTCATAGCCAGCTTGATTTTCGCCTTGAAAAACTTCCCTGCTCTGTGGTGTACAACGAGGGAAATTTTGCCAGGATTGCATACTACATACTTTCCAATCCATCTCTTAAGGCAAACAGGGCCTAAGTTGGTCAAAAGTTTTTACCAGAACCTGCTAATCCATTTATCCTTTTAAAAATTATTGTTTCTTCATTTCTTCCTTTTAAAGAGTTACTTACTTCTGTTTACATGCCCATTAGAAATTGTTCCATATTTATTGGCCCACAAATCAATCAATCCATCTCGGCAGGACAGGGTCGATGAACTCCCTGCCTACCCTAACACTGTATTATCTATATCACCAATATCTGGAATAGAAAAAAAACAAGATATGAGAATTTCATGGATCAACTTGCTTTTGAATGCTCAGACCCAAAACTAATATTAGATTGTATACATAAACTATACAAATAATCATTGCAAAGGTTTTAGTTATGACCTCATTGCTGCAAAAGCAAAAACCTTTGAAGGACTGGCTGTAGCACAGCTGGTAAGGGAATCAGAATCTTTATATGGCATAATTTGTTTGGTTGGTCATAGGTTGTAATCTGAAGTTGTTATCCTTTTAAAAATTATTGTTTCTTCATTTCTTCCTTTTAAATGGTTACTTACTTCTGTTTACATGCCCATTAGAAATTGTTCCAAATTTCTTGCCTTTCACACCAATCAATCCATCTCGGCAGGACAGGGACGATGAGCTCCCTGCAGGATTTCTCCCTGCCTACCCTAACACTGTATTATCTGTATCACCAATACCTGCAATAGAAAATAAACAGGAAAAAGTATTCCGTAGATTAACAAGGGCACTTTGAATTTTCTAGTTTGAGGTATATTTTCTAGTTTGAGGTATATTTGCAAATGATGTACAGTTCTAGTACTTTTGAAGCCATTTTTACATATTCGATGTTGAATCTCAAACTCAAAAAAGTGAATGTGACTCTAAAGATTCCAATCTACATTAGTACATGTACAGTACATAACAGATACTATACTTCTCGCCCATCGGGCAAGTTATTTTTTCTAATTTCAGATCAGAATAAGAACAGAAGAAAACCCAATATCAAGACCCTTAATCCTAATTTCTAAATAAAGTGTCTGCTCCACCCTAGGCCTGTACATTTGGGAGAATCAAACCCTCCCTTCCCCGAAATCTAATACTGTCCGTGCCAGGCCAGATCAGACAATTTATTTTGACTTTGGTATATTTTATTTCATCTTATATATATTTTATTTTTTTTGTATATATTGTATATGTTAGGATTTTGACATTTGTTTCTCGTGCATATAACAAACTTTCTTCAAAAAAATTTGCATTAATCTTTTAATCTAACCAAGTAAATTCAATTGCCATTATTTATGTTTTTCTTCCATGTAAATTATACTCCGAAATAATCCATCCATTTAAATTACTACTCGGGTATAATCAAAATTCAACGTTAGTTCTAATCAATTTACAATTCACTAATCCCGCTTATTTTATCAAATATTTCTCATGTTTATTTATTTTATATTTTTGTATTCTTGATTTCTGATTATTTATGTTTTTCATTTATGTAAATTGTACTCTGAGATAATCTAATCCTCCTGAATTATTACTCAGATATAATCAAAATCTAATCCAATATTTCTATAATCCTCAATTGATCAAAGATATGACTCAACTAATTAAGAAATCAAAAATAATCCTAATCCTCAACTGATCAAAGATATGACATGATTCACTCAATAATTTTTAGAA
>NW_008709954.1:26310-27233 GCF_000327385.1 Lottia gigantea | reverse complement strand
CTACACAACTAAACAAAAGTCATGGACAAAACAGCACACGTCTGAACAAACTAAAGCAGAAAGCCAAACAAATATGACAGAAAGCCAAGCCAAAACCAAAAAAGCAGACACCCAAAAACAAAAAATGAAAACTATTACTCTTTCCACCATTATCTGAAAAACAAAAAAAATATCAAAGAATTACCTCAAAAATATTGAAAAAGTGCCATTATTTGGCTATATCAGCTGGCAGGAAGCAGCTGTGGCTCAGTGAGTTTGATGCTTGCTTGCTTCACTTTCAGAAAAGGTTGAGGTAATACCTTTGATGTTCTCAACCCCTGTCAATGATGTCAAGTCAGAGGCGTTGGTATGATAAAGGGTCTAGAGATAATAAAGTAAGGCTCTGTGTGCTAAAGGCTGTTCACATCCTTGACTGGTGGAAATTGAAATCCTTATCTCCTGCAGAATTTTCCTCATTTAACACAATTGCAAGTATGGCACCATTTCATTTCTATCGACTGGTAAAATGAAAATATTTAGATGACCATACCTGCGGTTTCTTTATCTGCATGCATACTTCTTCTCATCTGATAACCCTCCCTTCATCCATACCACCATAACCTGAAAAGAAAACTTTGACCTCAACTACCAACTTTGACCCCTGACTCGAACACCAACTTTGACCCTTTAAACTTAAATATCAACTTTGACCCTTGAACTCAAATATCAACTTTGACCCTGGACCTCAACAACCATCTTTGACCTTTGACCTCAACAACTATCACTGACCTTTGACCCCAACCACCTTTGACATTAGGCCTCATACACTCACTTTGACCTTTACTGCCAACTTTGACCTGAACTTCCAAAGCTGTACATAGAAAAATACCCCAAATCAAAAAAACAGAAATACGAACAATAAAGCTTAAAAGAAGAAATGGTAG
>NW_008709954.1:24415-24678 GCF_000327385.1 Lottia gigantea | reverse complement strand
TCTTGGAACCCTAAAAGTCAAGATTCTTATTTCAAAAGTAGCTTTGGGAAGTTATGTGCAAACAGTAATAAATACTTTAACAAAGACTAGAGGAATATATCCATTGCCTTATCTGGAAGTTATAAGCAAAAAAATTAATCTTTCTGTTAATTCTATAACATTAAAGCTATCTAAAAGTAACCTGGTAATGAAAATCTTGAAAACTATCTCTTTAATTATGTATATCAAATGTGAATAACATCATTTGGCCAATATCTCTGCTC
>NW_008709954.1:21878-23354 GCF_000327385.1 Lottia gigantea | reverse complement strand
TACTCATATGCATATGCGGGCACAGCCTTGAATGCTAGTAGAACTAAATGCAAGATTTTCATTTTGGAAAATGCCAGTCAATCATATAACCATAATTCAGTTGTAGAAGAAGCAAGTCAGATTTTCACAAAACACAAGGCAATATTATGAAATAAGCACACTACTTATTTAAACACATGACAATCAACTTTTCAGCACAATTTACATGTGCCATCATCAGATGAAATAATGATGGAATAAAACATAACAAAATGTATAAATGGTGACCATTTAAGTCGTCCCTATTGTTTTAACTCATTTATTTCCTAAATATCAGCTCACTTTGGATAAGCTTATCTTCTCTTATTTAGACTTCTCATTTTTACTTTTATTACCCTCTACACTGTTAATCTCTTTATTTTTTTTAGTTGTAATATGTTTTGTTAGGTTTTTTATTCTGATGACAACACATTGTTCGAAACGTTATCTGTTTAATTAGTTTATTAAAGAAAATCCATAATATTGCCTTGTTTCTGTTATATGTACGCCTCATTTCTAAATGGCGTTCAAGTATTATGTTTTCATTTTAAAAATTAAGATGTTCACTAAATCCCTTGTAACATACCATTGGCTTTTCATCTGAAGACTTGGTTCTTCTTATTGAGTACTCTTTGGAGGTCCCTCTTTTCATCTGTTGATCTTTCTTCAGCATTCTTCACTGACTTGTTCTTCATACTTCTTTCTGTTCTTCATCTGTTCTGTAGGCGCCGCTTCATCTGTTCTTCATCTGTTCCTCTTCATCTGTGAATAGGAGGTCTGAAAAGTCATACAGGCCATGACCTCAGAACACTCCTATTGTGGCAGTGCTATTGCGGGTAGGTAAATTACCAGACCATTTACCCTTTCTAACCTGAAAAATATAAATACATAATTGCAAATGATTAGATGACTACCATTTTAAGTAATTTGTTAAAAACAAATACAATGTGTGAGAGGCCATGAAACACCCTTAAAATAGAGATCACAATTTGGCGTCATCATTCTATATAGGGTCTTGATTGGCTGATTACTCATATAAATACCATGTATTTGTTTATTTTTGAACAAAAATATCATGATTCACAAAACTGTACCAGAGTGTTGCAAGATATTTCAAATTAAGAATATCAAAATGGTTTAAAATTACAGATTAAATATTTCTAAAACAAACTTGCCTTGCGAGCTTCTGTGCCACACCATAAGCACTTGACGTCTGTATAATGAAGCTCTATCTGTTTACACCTAAAATTAAAAATATACAACTTAGTTCTTTGATATGGCACATATGAAATAATTCAACAAATACATAAATCCAAACAGTTGATGGATTCTATGGAACAATCTGTTACTCAGTAACAAGCGTATTAGAGCTTCGGAAACTTTACAGGAGGCTTGTGTGTGTAATTAAGTCCAAACAATGGTGGTCATGAGATCAATTTCAATAGATCTGGCCGAAGA
>NW_008709954.1:15355-16916 GCF_000327385.1 Lottia gigantea | reverse complement strand
GTCTGATCAGCCTATTATGTCCCTACCCCCACGTCAAATAATGGTTGGACGAACGATTTAATGATTAAATGGGTGAAGACACCATATCCAGATGAGTTATCGGACCTTTTAGTGGAACTCGATGAGGAAATCCATCTGGACTCAAGAGAAACTGTTGACGAAGAACTGTTGGACGACGTGATTGACGGTGAGCCTGAAGGATTATCGATTGAACACCTCGCCGACGGCGTTTTAGACGAATTAGGCCTACTGTGATTCAGAGATTTTCAAATTGTTATTTAAATTTGTTTCATGCATGTACATGTACTAGTAAATGATTTATTTCGATAGGAGTTTTAACAACTACTTGATATTGCTTATGACATGATCAATAAGATCCGTCTTTCCATTTTGACCTATTTTGACCTTTAGTGACCTTTGACCTGGATTGCTTCAAAGAATTGGGACTTATAGATAGTGCCAATTCACACTAATGGGTTTTCGCCAATTTCTAGATGATATCAATGAATTTGTACACATTTTGTAGTTAAATTCTCAATTTTTAATGTTTTTTTTGCGTTATTTGACCTGTCGTGACTTTTGACCTTGAATAATTCAAAAACGCCCCCTGACCCGGCACTTTACCTCCCAGATTCGGATTCCTGACGAAAAAGATAGATAGCTTGCCAGGCAAGGTAACATATGCCCACTACCAGCTGTCAGAAATGTTAACAAAATCTTTAGTGGCTTAAAAATGAATTTTTAATTAATCTTTATATCATTTATAACTCAAGGCAAAAACCTGAAACAGTTCATCAAGTTATCATCAAATTCAAACATGAATAATGTCTCATCGCTTTGCACACAAGGGAAATAACTCTGAAACTGTTCATCATCCGAATATTACCAATTTCTAACTTGATTGAGATCTCATCAATATATTAAATGAATATCTAGTTTCATCAACATCAGATAAATATAGCTTGCCAGGCAAGGTAACATACGTCCACTGATAGCTTTGATTGTAAGTACAAGTCTTTGCTGTTCAGTCACATTTGGTTCCTGTTTTATAAGGAATGTGGAAGTGAACTTAAGGCTTGATCATATTACAGGCCCTGATAATTAAAATTTCAAATTTCAAATGATATATATCATCTTCATAACGACATAGACATACAAAATAAAAATCAAAAGGATCTGTAAAGAATTGTAGCCTGTAGAGTGAGCACGAGTTGCACAATATAGCTAATAGAGTAAAACGTCAAGTCAGACACAATATTTTGGTGAAAAATTATCCGATCATCACGAAAATCAATATGGATCATCTTCATAATGACATTGACACACAAAAGAAAAATCAAAAGAATCCATAAAGAACTGTAGCCTGTAGAGTGAGCACGAGCCAAATGTGAACGGCCGGACAGACCGACAGACCGACGGGGTGATTACAATATACGCCCATCTTACGTGTGGGCGTATAAAAACTGTAGTCTCTATCGTGCCTATAAGCCAAATTTGACACGTTTTTACTAAGTCAAGGGCAATAACTCTGTAACAATTCATCCGTTTATACCAATTCGAA
>NW_008709954.1:0-1111 GCF_000327385.1 Lottia gigantea | reverse complement strand
AAATACAAACTTTTGGCTCAAGTTTTGATCTATTCCTACTAATTAGACCCCAAGGAGTTCAAAAAACACAAGAAATCAAATCAAAATCTGTAAGTTTTCAAACTAGCTATATGCAGTCTGCATATTGGTGCACAAGAAGTGCTCAAAGACAAATAAATTTTTTGCGTGAAAACTTACAAAGCTACAATGCTGAAATTTGGCACCAATATTCACATGGACTATCTGCACATTTCAGAAAAAACAGAACTCAAATATCTGCCATAGAACAGAAAATAATTTTTTACAGTTTTAATGCATATTGGCCATAGAGGCAAATATGGCCTATAGACAACTTTTTCAAATACAAACTTTTGGCTCAAGTTTTGATCTATTCCTACTAATTAGACCCCAAGGAGTTCAAAAAACACAAGAAATCAAATCAAAATCTGTAAGTTTTCAAACTAGCTATATGCAGTCTGCATATTGGTGCACAAGAAGTGCTCAAAGACAAATAAATTTTTTGCGTGAAAACTTACAAAGCTACAATGCTGAAATTTTGCACCAATATTAACACGGACTATCTGCACATTTCAGAAAAAACAGAACTTAAATATCTGCCATAGAACAGAAAATATATTTTTTAAAGTTTTAATGCATATTGGCCATAGAGGCAAATATGGCCTATAGACAACTTTTTCAAATACAAACTTTTGGCTCAAGTTTTGATCTATTCCTACTAATTAGACCCCAAGGAGTTCAAAAAACACAAGAAATCAAATCAAAATCTGTAAGTTTTCAAACTAGCTATATGCAGTCTGCATATTGGTGCACAAGAAGTGCTCAAAGACAAATAAATTTTTTGCGTGAAAACTTACAAAGCTACAATGCTGAAATTTTGCACCAATATTCACATGGACTATCTGCACATTTCAGAAAAAACAGAACTCAAATACCTGCCATAGAACAGAAAATAATTTTTTTACAGTTTTAATGCATATTGGCCATAGAGGCAAATATGGCCTATAGACAACTTTTTCAAATACAAACTTTTGGCTCAAGTTTTGATCTATTCCTACTAATTAGACCCCAAGGAGTTCAAAAAACACAAGAAATCAAATCAAAATCTGTAAGT
>NW_008709953.1:0-2037 GCF_000327385.1 Lottia gigantea | reverse complement strand
CATCAGCTGAATGATGTCTTTGGAAAAAGGGTAATCCGAAACCAACACCTAATCCTATAGCTAGTAGCCACACTAACATGAAAATAATGATTATGAGCACTAAAATTGAGCGCTTTTTGGACCATTTCTTATTCTTTGGCTGATATGAGGTAGGTGGTGATGTGTGAGCATTCAGAAGGCTGAAAAATATTAATAAATATATGCATTTATCATATAATTTAGTGATAATATTCATAAATGTCAGTTAAATTTATTAAGAATCAGAAAACAGATACACGTCTCTAGCTTTTTCATTTACTAGTATGCAGAAGTTTCTTATATATTTCAATTTAAGAAAATCTTTGGTACCTGGCACATTTGTAGGCTTCACGTATTTTGATATTTCAACTAAGCAGCAGCTCAATGAATTAAATTGATCCCAATTTCATCGACGTAACACCTACACCTTTATTGCTAGCTATTATTAGAAATATTCATAGAAAATTTCAAAAGTGATCTTCTCTTATACCTATTATTATTAGATATTAAATGTTGATGAATATACAGAATTATTCAGGATTGTTAGCGATTAAATTAGGTCTTTGGTGCATTATTGAGATATATTAGCACCCTATAAATTATAATTTGGATTTTGTGATCGGTTAAGCATACTGACGAATCACGGTTGCTCCCTTTCTTCCTTGCTCAAAATTATATTGCATGACGAATCTCGTTTGTCCCTTTTCTACAATTCTGAATTATATAGCATGACGAATCACGTTGTTCCCTTTACTCCCTCGCTCTGAATTATATTGCATGACGAATCTCGTTTGTCCCTTTTCTACAATTCTGAATTATATAGCATGACGAATCACGTTGTTCCCTTTACTCCCCAGCTCATAATTATATAGCATGACGAATCACGTTGTTCCCTTTACTCCCTCGCTCTGAATTATATTGCATGACGAATCACGTTGCTCCCTTTCTTCCTTGCTCAAAATTATATTGCATGACGAATCTCGTTTGTCCCTTTTCTACAATTCTGAATTATATAGCATGACGAATCACGTTGTTCCCTTTACTCCCCAGCTCATAATTATATAGCATGACGAATCACGTTGTTCCCTTTACTCCCTCGCTCTGAATTATATTGCATGACAAATCACGTTGTTCCCTTTACTGCCTCGCTCTGAATTATATTGCATGACGAATCACGTTGTTCCCTTTACTCCCCAGCTCATAATTATATTGCATGACAAATCACGTTGTTCCCTTTACTGCCTCGCTCTGAATTATATTGCATGACGAATCACGTTGTTCCCTTTACTGCCTCGCTCTGAATTATATAGCATGACGAATCACGTTGTTCCCTTTACTCCCCAGCTCATAATTATATTGCATGACGAATCACGTTGTTCCCTTTACTCCCCAGCTCATAATTATATAGCATGACGAATCACGTTGCTCCCTTTCTTCCTTGCTCAAAATTATATTGCATGACGAATCTAGTTTGTCCCTTTTCTACAATTCCGAATTATATAGCATGACGAATCACGTTGTTCCCTTTACTCCCCAGCTCATAATTATATAGCATGACGAATCACATTGTTCCCTTTACTCCCTCGCTCTGAATTATATTGCATGACGAATCTCGTTTGTCCCTTTACTCCCTCGCTCTGAATTATATTGCATGACAAATCACGTTGTTCCCTTTACTGCCTCGCTCTGAATTATATTGCATGACGAATCACGTGGTTCCCTTTACTCCCTCGCTCTGAATTATATAGCATGACGAATCACGTTGTTCCCTTTACTCCCCAGCTCATAATTATATTGCATGACGAATCACGTTGTTCCCTTTACTCCCCAGCTCATAATTATATAGCATGACGAATCACGTTGCTCCCTTTCTTCCTTGCTCAAAATTATATTGCATGACGAATCTAGTTTGTCCCTTTTCTACAATTCCGAAGTATATAGCATGACGAATCACGTTGTTCCCTTTACTCCCCAGCTCAGAATTATATAGCATGACGAATCACATTGTTCCCTTTACTC
>NW_008709952.1:11781-18205 GCF_000327385.1 Lottia gigantea | reverse complement strand
ATATCATTTATAATATAATATTAACATTAAAATAACAATATATACTAAAACTACACCACTAACAATACAGCCTACTATCACAGGTACTAAAACAGAGATATCATTTATAATATAATATCAACATTAAAATAACAATATATACTAAAACTACACCACCAACAATACAGCCTACTATCACAGATACTAAAACAGAGATATCATTTATAATATAATATTAACATTAAAATAACAATATATACTAAAACTACACCACCAACAATACAGCCTACTATCACAGATACTAAAACAGAGATATCATTTATAATATAATATTAACATTAAAATAACAATATATACTAAAACTACACCACTAACAATACAGCCTACTATCACAGGTACTAAAACAGAGATATCATTTATAATATAATATTAACATTAAAATAACAATATACACTAAATATACACTACTAACAATACAACCTACTATCACAGATACTAAAACAGAGATATCATTTATAATATAATATTAACATTAAAATAACAATATATACTAAAACTACACCACTAAGAATACAGCCTACTATCACATGTACTAAAACAGAGATATCATTTATAATATAATATTAATATTAAAATAACAATATATACTAAAACTTTACCACTAAGAATACAGCCTACTATCACAGATACTAAAACAGAGATATCATTTATAATATAATATTAATATTAAAATAACAATATATACTAAAACTACACCACTAAGAATACAGCCTACTATCACAGTTACTAAAACAGAGATATCATTTATAATATAATATTAACATTAAATAACAATATATACTAAAACTACACCACTAAAAATACAGCCTACTATCACAGGTACTAAAACGGAGATATCATTTATAATATAATATTAACATTAGAATAACAATATATACTAAAACTACACCACTAACAATACAGCCTACTATCACAGGTACTAAAACAGAGATATCATTTATAATGAAATATTTTCATCAAAATAATAATATGTACTAAAACTACACCACCAACAATACAGCCTACTATCACAGGTACTAAAACAGAGATATCATTTATAATATAATATTAACATTAAAATAACAATATATACTAAAACTACACCACCAACAATACAGCCTACTATCACAGGTACTAAAACAGAGATATCATTTATAATATAATATTAACATTAAAATAATAATATGTACTAAAACTACACCACTAACAAACTTAGTGGGAAAAGTTATACTATTGAAGATAGATTTTTTGTCTTGTTTGTGGGATTTCTATAATTCAAAATATTACTTACTATCTAAGTCTTGGTTCTGAGATTCTGTACCTCTGGTTGTAAAGTCAATCTGTCCAGACGCACCTGTTGTACTACTGTATTGTAAGTTATTACCACCGACAGTTGTCCAGAGACTACGGCAGGTTAAATTAACTCGTGAACCTGAAAAATTAGGTGATTTCTTCAAAACCATTTTGCTTATTGTTACAATTGGAGCGAAATTTAGAACTTAAGAGCGTTAAGTGGACATTTCAAGCGATTGTACTTGATCCTATTAATGGCCACATATTTATGAACAATACCTGGAATACCTGGAACCTACGAGCACTACCTGATAACATAAGCGATCTACTCAGTCCTCCGATTTGTGGTATCGGAAAATGTATTGTATTGTAAGCGTTTCGGATCGAAAAAAGGGCCGATTAAAAGAACATTTATTCAACGGGTATAATCTGGTCCAGATTGGAAAAAAGGTAAAATGTGGACACTATTACGTGGTTAAGAACATTTGGTCACTTTTGGCACTTCCGTTACGCCTGTAGTCCTGAACCACCAGCCTATGGTGTTTGAACTACCAAAATCAATTGAAAACTTATTATCTGAAATCGATATCGATGATCACAACTACAGGAAAGCATTGTTCTATAGTCGAACGCCATTATAAGGTCTATACAGATAAACAAAAAACAATACAATTATGATTAAAATGCTTAGATGTATGTTTCGGTTCGTGTTTCTTTCAACGGTAGATGACTTCACCATTGCCACCCGCAATCTAACGCCATTTCATACATCTCATATTTGGTCCATGTTATATTCAACCAATCAAATCCCGTATTCAATAAAGGTTTTCTTACAATATTGAAAAAATTCAGGGATATTGATTGCTAAGAATTGACTTGTACAGTCTAAATTAGGATGACATTGTTAGCTATCGGGTCAAATCAACAGAACACGATTAAAAGAAGATTCCGGTCAGATCATGTATGACAAGAGTATTAACTTGCAGTTGTACTAATTAAAAAAAGAACAACAAACGAAACAACCAGACATGTACCTTAATTAGATTGTATATAATACTATGTGTAGTAGTGCTGGGTATCGCCAATCATGTTACGATACGATATGTATAGCGATAATGGAGTAATCGTTCCGACACTAATGCATAAAGTGGTGTTAAAAACATGCTTTTCTTACCATTGGTTTCAGTTTGTATGGTAAAGTTAAAAACAAAACCAGCTAAGGTGTTCTGACTATTGACCAAATTAATATAAAGTTGATCAGTTGGTGTCAAAGTAAATGTGGTATGATATGGATAGTTTTGACAGTTGTATTCGCTTGTTTTAGTCTTCAACATCAATTTTTTCTGACAACCAGCAGGATTCTGAGTTGCTTGAAAAGTTACAGTTGAATCCTCATTGTCGTTAACAAGATTGACTGAACATCCACAAGATTCGCCACCTCTACGTGTCCCACTTAGACTAACTAGTTCTCCAATCTGGGTTTTATTAGAACAAATTTCAACACTTGATACTGGAAAGATAACATAATAGATAGAATAAGCAGATAACTGGAATTTAAGAATTGTTAAAAAATAGTTTCTACGATCATGTTTGAATTTTAATTTTTTCAGTTTTCTCTGGAATAAACAAACCAAGTACCAACGATCTGAACCGCAAACGAGACCCGAAATCCGGGCAAAAAGTTTGTCTGGAGTGTGGGGTCAGACTGCTTTGCCGGAAAAAGAACTGGCTGGGTATGACCAATCATACCACGATACGATAAGTAGGATACGAAGTAATTAATTTATAGCTTTATAACTGTGATATTTAGTGAAGTAGTAGATATGAGTTATTGTCGACTATCTTATAAATAGTTATCAGAATTTCGGTCAAGGTTTTTGAAACATTTGTGATTCTATTCGCCGACTTATTAAATATCTGCTCTTTTTAAGGAATGAGAGGTAATGCGACATCGCGATACGATACGCTCCGTGGGATTTATCGTTAAGTATCGATACACGACCTCGTGATATGAAAGGCGTATGGTGACATATCATATCGCGATACATCGATTCACAGCTATGTTATGTCAACACTAAGCGTACATCATACTATTTGTAGCTAAAAATCAATGCATAGTAACAGATCGTTTCAAATAAATAGAATTAAATCATAATTCAACAAACAAATAAGGTAAAAAGTGCACAAAAATCATGAATAAAACATGTCCTTAATCATCGTACCGTGTGATTCAATTATATTAATTTTAATATTACACACTAGCATCTTTATCATAAACTAAACACTTTTATTTTAAATATAATTAATTCTTTGGGGTAGGGTACATGCCCAAAACAAACATATTTAGAAATATACTTAATATCCACATTCTTAAAGTGATTGTAAAGAGGTTTCCTAAATTTTGTTATGTATCGGGGACACTGATGGAATCAACTTGCACCATTCCAGTTTCTAATCAGACGTTTGTAGTTCCTGAAATTCCAATAAAATTAAGTGTTGTATGACGTCACTAATCGTGAAGGGTCTTATGTGATAAAGCATATTTTGCGATCAGTGACGTCATCAAACACTTCTTTTTTGTGGAATTTCAGGAACCACAGATGTCTGATTGAAAATTGGAATGGTGCAAATTGATATTTCAATGTCCCGGATACAATTTTAAAATTGGGAAACCTCTTTACAATCCCTTTAAGAAAGGCTTAAAAACTTCAATCGTTCAAGAAATATATTTTCAGTATACAGTATTGTTAAAATGACTCGAACTAATTTTCTCACGAACGCCTCATTGAGGGACTGATCTAACAGCGTTGTTTAATTTTGGTTGTGACTTTTGGTGAACGAAGGGGCGCTGCAACACGTTATCGAGGTAAACGCCACAAATTACCAATATGCTGTAACTGTACATACAAAAAAACTATATGTTACTTTAACCTACCTGTACTAATCATAAAAATTAACTTGGCGATATTCACCAATAAAACACGTAAGACTCCCATAACTTTTAGAATTTCTTGTTTTTCCTTTCCTTTCCTTTTCTTTTCAAACTATTCTGTCGACATGTTTAATAACTTACATTTGATGATGAACTCTCGACTGAAATATACTTTGTGTATCTATTGAAGTGTCATATTTAGGTATGCAATATGATATATATATAATATGAAAATATGGATGGCCAGTACAATATCATCGCATTTACTTCCTTGTTAAAAACCCGGTATGTATTTTAAGAAGTCGGGTATGTGTAGAAACACACCAACTCACTTCAAACATTTGCGTGAATATAATAAGATAGATAACAAAAGAACAAACGAGGCGAAGCAAATAAAACATTACTTGAAGGGATAATACGATAACTTGTACAATATGGTATATTTAATGATGCGGGCACATGCACAGTTTTTGTGGCCAACTTTTGTTGACTTGAGTAAAATCCACGACAATTCAGGTGAAAATTAAAGTTTTTATTTAATTCAAAATAATAAATGGAAAATGTCGTATGTGAGCCACTGTACAATGCGGTATATGAGATGCAGCGGACACACGCACAGTGATTGTCGTCGACTTTTTGTCACTGACTTTTGTAACATCTCACGTGTGCCCGCAAATCAGTTTGATTTTGTCTGAATGTTTTTTTACAGACTCCACAGAGCGTCATCATCCAATCAGATTTATTTTCCATTCAATAGCGTGATCATCTCGGTGATTATCGGCGTGTGCCCGCATCCGGTCGGTGAAACTCATGACTAGACTTAAGTCAGCAACAAAGACGGTATAAGGAGCATACAGTTTCATAATGATGATTCATATTCATAATAACAAAATAGTAATATACAACAAATAAAGAAGCAGAATTATGGAACTGGATTTGTAGCTCAAGCGTTGGATCAGCGATTTCTTTCCAAAATTTCACTGTATCCCTTTAAGAAAGATGTTTAAAATAAAATTGAGTCATCAAAAGAAAATGTTATAATTTATCTCTTGAGTCAGTTTCTTCTTCCTCTTCGGTAATCACTCGACGAAAGCTGGAGCAAAAAATAAAAAAATAGCACGTTTCATCATTTGCACCAAGATATAATGGCTTAAGGGCGAGGCTACAAAGTTTCGCGCTATAAAACAGCCACTGTGGCTTCCCCATGTGTTTAGAATTTTAATTCCTGAATTCCTGATAAATAAAAAGGTTTTTTTCCAAACGATCTTATTTTGTTGCTAATATTGGGGTATGTGATATTATTAAGCAGATGATGGAAACTGACATGATATACTGTTGTTACCATTGATAAAACATAGTGTTTGATGACGGTTACTGAAAGAGAAGGGCCATGGTTTCAAAAACAGTTCGATCTACTTTTTAATGAATTATTTCCACTCTTGATAAATATCTTAAAATATACTGAGTAAATGTAGGATATTCAAATATTTTTCTAAAAATTATTATAAATTCTTGAGTCGTGAAAATTAACTCTGAATATCCAACAAGGCGACATTAAACTTAAGTCTATTATAAAATCGTGATGCAGTTTGTATAGAGATATTATATAACAAGGATGCTCATTAAAGTTTTAATTCTTTTCGTACATTTTACAGTGTCAAATTACATAAAATTATTTTTTGACTTTGAGTAACAAGGTGTTTTCTTTATCAGCATAAATTTTAGCTTATCATTTCAACATTTCACAAAGGGCGGTTGGGGGAGGGGGATAACAACCGTCTTCATTGTAATATCCCCTATTGTGGTAAAAACCCCTATTGAAATAACAACCCCTATAGTGGTAACAGCCCCTATTGTAGTATCGGCCCCTATTGTAGTATCGGCCCCTATTGTGGTATCAACCTCTATTGTAATAACAACATCTATTGTGGTAACAACCTCTATTGTAATAACAACCTCTATTGTAATAACAACCTCTATTGTAGTAACAACCTATATTGTAGTAACAACCTCTATTGTGGTAACAGCCCCTATTGTGGTAAAAACTCCTATTGTAGTAACAACCCCTATTGTGGTATCGGCCCCTATTGTGGTAACAACCTCTATTGTAGCAACAACCTCTATTGTGGTGACAACCCCTATTGTAGTAACAACCCCTATTGTAGTAACAGCCCCTATTGT
>NW_008709952.1:9897-11731 GCF_000327385.1 Lottia gigantea | reverse complement strand
ACCTACTATCACAGATACTAAAACAGAGATATCATTTATAATATAATATTAATATTAAAATAACAATATATACTAACACTACACCACTAACAACACAGCTTACTATCACAGGTACTAAAACAGAGATATCATTTATAATATAATATTAACATTAAAATAACAATATATACTAAAACTACACCACTAACAATACAGCCTACTATCACAGATACTAAAACAGAGATATCATTTACAATATAATATTAACATTAAAATAACAATATATACTAAAACTACACCACCAACAATACAGCCTACTATCACAGATACTAAAACAGAGATATCATTTATAATATAATATTAACATTAAAATAACAATATATACTAAAACTACACCACCACCAATACAGCCTACTATCACAGGTACTAAAACAGAGATATCATTTATAATATGATATTAACATTAAAATAACTATATATACTAAAACTACACCACCAACAATACAGCCTGCTATCACAGGTACTAAAACAGAGATATCATTTATAATATAACATTAACATTAAAATAACAATATATACTAAAACTACACCACCAACAATACAGCCTACTATCACAGATACTAAAACATTCATGTTACGCTTACATGGTACTATATGTTTTTTTTATCTTCAAACACCCTATACATTGCATTGTATAATGATAAATATTAAAACACCGTTACACCAGAAAGGCATTATTACTTATCTGCTACTGCTCAGAGAATGTTAAGGTTGCCATTATCGTGGTATAATCATGTAATTGTTGTGACTATTTGCCAAGTCAAGGCGTTAATTTTGGATAAATGTATAGGTTCCTTCCTGTTTGACTCTCAGTCGCCATAAGATCGCAATAGTTCCTGTCCGAAATTTCCGCGCAACTTCCTGATTGGTCAATTGGTTTAATTTGTTAACTGAGATCTCATGCTAGCCCATTGAATAGGAAATTGTTACTATAGAAAATGAATTTTTATTGTAAGTGGGATTTCTATATTTTAAAATATTACTTACAATCTGAGTTCTGGGATTCTTCTGCCATGTTACTTATGTATGTGGTTTCTGTAGACTGTCCAGACGCACCTGATGTACTGGTTTGGTTTTTGAGGCTTACTCGACTAGGTGGCGATGTGTGAGATGGGTTCGTCCACGGACTGCGACAGGTTAGATTAACTTGTTGACCTGGAAGTTATAATCATATTACTTCATATAACAGTTGCATGGGGGAAAAATCAGAACTAAGGGTACGTTACTTGGTTAAGTATGTTAGACAATTAGGTTAAATCTAACTCGCTAATGAATAGAACAAATCCTTTGTCTTTACCTGGACGTCTTACTGTCACTGTGATGTGAAATGAATTTAAGTTTTTTTTATACAGGCTTGTCGTCAAGATACGCCAGCTTTTATTTTATTTCATTTATTTTTATTTATTTTTTTCGTAATTTTGTTGTTTTTTTTTAGAAATAAATTAAATAACTTCATTTATTTCCTAATGAGAACGATTGGCCACCATACACATCATCGTGCCTATTTAAAAAACAAACAGTGAGTATGGCAAACAGTGTTCCCAGTTCCTAATTTATGTACGGAACCATATCAGAATATTTCTCAAAGGTCACAACTGCAGGGAATCGTTGCTTTAGTAGTTGGACGACACAGTTATAACTAACACACAACGTCTGCACGTTTCGTTTCGTGATCTTCTACTGGTGACTCCACCTTTGTCATCCGTAATCTGATGAAATTGTATTGACTATCGTGTTCTCGGTGATACGATACTAAACCACGCAAATGTACTGTTTTACAGAATATATACTCACA
>NW_008709952.1:4477-9847 GCF_000327385.1 Lottia gigantea | reverse complement strand
TGTAGTAACAACTTCTATAGTGGTAACAACCTCTATTGTGGTAACAACCTCTATTGTAATAACAACCTCTATTGTGGTAACAACCTCTATTGTAGTAACAATCCCTATTGTAATAACAACCCCTATTGTAATAACAACCCCTATTGTGGTAACAACCTCTATTGTGGTAACAACCTCTATAGTGGTAACAAACTCTATTGTAGTAACAACCTCTATTGTAGTAACAACCTCTATTGTAATAACAACCTCTATTGTAGTAACAACCTATATTGTAGTAACAACCTCTATTGTGGTAACAAACTATATTGTAGTAACAACCTCTATTGTGGTAACAAACCCTATTGTGGTAACAACCTCTATTGTAATAACAAACCCTATTGTGGTAACAACCTCTATTGTAATAACAACCTCTATTGTGGTAACAACCTCTATTGTAGTAACAACCCCTATTGTGGTAACAACCTTTATTGTAGTAACAACCTCTATTGTAGTAACAACCCCTATTCTAATAACAACCTTTATTGTAGTAACAACCTCTATTGTAGTAACAACCTCTATTGTAGTAACAACCTCTATTGTAATAACAACCTCTATTGTAATAACAACCTCTATTGTGGTAACAACCTCTATTGTAATAACAACCTCTATTGTAATAACAACCTCTATTGTAATAACAACCTCTATTGTAGTAACAACCCCTATTGTGGTAACAACCTTTATTTTAGTAACAACCTCTATTGTAGTAACAACCTCTATTGTAATAACAACCTCTATTGTGGTAACAGCCTCTATTGTAGTAACAACCTCTATTGTAGTAACAAACCCTATTTTGGTAACAACCTCTATTGTGGTAACAACCTCTATTGTAGTAACAATCCCTATTGTGGTAACAACCTCTATTGTAATAACAACCTCTATTGTGGTAACAACCTCTATTGTAGTAACAACCTCTATTGTAATAACAACCTATATTGTAGTAACAACCCCTATTGTGGTAACAACCTCTATTGTGGTAACAACCTCTATTGTGGTAACAACCCCTATTGTAGTTACAACCTCTATTGTGGTAACAACCCCTATTGTGATAACAACCATATTTTGGTAAGAATCCTAAATATTGCGATTTATATCGATTTATCCCACGAACTTTGTTTTCCTTTTTCATTTTTATCAGAGACTTCAAAATGTTGTATTTATAGTCTTTATTATGTTTACAGTGTGGTTTCTAGACATCATTAGTTTGGGGGGCCGAGAAGTGGCCAAGCGAGGCTCACAGTATAGGCACTATAGAAAATAGGAAAGGGAGCCTTATTGTCCACCAGTAAAAACGTCACTATATGTTTATTTTCATTTTTGGTTTGGTTTCATATCAAGTTTAGGTCGACAAAGTTGGACTGAAAGTTGACAACGAACTGAATTTGAAAAGCAGTAGGTGGTTAGGATGAGGTGATAACACGACTAAAGGTAAGAAATTATGCATCAATGGTTTTTGACAAGGAAGTTAGAAGTATATCATCCGTAAAGTGTGTAGTTCATTACCTATGATACTACTGAAGTTGACCCTACCATGTAAGGAACACTTAGTAAAATACTTTTGGTAAAACGACAGTTTGAATCATAACTGTTCAATGTCCAGACCAGATTGTTGACGAAATCTAACAGATTTAATTATGGGATTCCTAATTTTCTTAATAGTGAATATCATCATTGATTTATTCTATACGATTTCTGTAGGTAAGTGTATTAAAAGCTAAAATAACATAGACTAATGTATAACGTGATGTTTGGGGGCTGTGTATGCTGGATTATTGTAGAATATTAACAAATTAAAACTACCCTTCTCATTCTCCTGGACACGTATTCTAGAAACGATCTTAGCACTAGGACGTCCTAGAATCAATGTTAGAAGATAAGAACCTAGGATATCCTAGAATCAATGTTAGAAGATAAGAACCTAGGACATCCTAGAATCAATGTTAGAAGATAAGAACCTAGGATATCCTAGAATCAATGTTAGAAGATAAGAACCTAGGATATCCTAGAATCAATGTTAGAAGATAAGAACCTAGGACATCCTAGAATCAATGTTAGAAGATAAGAACCTAGAACATCCTAGTGCTAAAATGGTTTTCAGAATATGTTACCTGTATTCATATAGATTATTCAGGAGTTTCGTGTGTGTTTGTGTTTCTATTTATAAACCAAAAACAATGTGTATGCATGATGATTGGCCGGTATAAAAAAAAACAATCACCTGACATATAATGGGTGTTCACTATATCGGTTCCGAATACCAAATTTACTTTCTTTATAATAAAAACGCAGAAGAAATATTTCGGAGAGTCTAAATGGTTAGTAACACGGATTGAAGAGAAAAAGGTTGGTGAACCATATGAAAGCATGTCTAAAACTCTAATAATGAGCTTAGAAGTTTGAAAATGACGAAATAAACGTTTTGTGAAATATTCTTTTGTATTTAATTCAACCTTCTATTCCAGTATCAAGTATTGATATTTGTTCTAATGAAACCCAGATTGGAGAACTAGTTAGTCTAACTGGGGACATACAACGTTTTGAATCTTGTGGATGTTCAGTCGAACTGGTTAATGGCGAGGGCAAATCAACTGTAAATTTTAAGACAAATATGAGTCCTGCTGGTTGCCAGTACAAACTGGAGATTAACTTGAAAACAGACACAAGAGGACACAACTGTACCAGATATATCGATAATTTCTCATTTACTATGACACCAACAGATCGTGTTTATATTAATTTGCTGAAGGACAAGGACACCACGTCAGGTTTTAAATTCGATTTTGAAATCAAAACTGAAACCAATGGTAAAAAAATCATGTTTTATTAAACAAATACTTATAACTTTATAGAGACATGAGACATATTGTAGACATGAGAAAAAGTTCTACTTGTCCGATTTCAGTAGTGATTCAGGCTGAAAATAGGGCAGTTGTCTGAAGATCGCATAGTGTGAAACTCTGAATGGTTCACGTTCTGTTCATATGTATAATATAAATATATATGCTTAAAGTTTGATTGTACTGTCTTCGTTTCAAAAAGCTGTGCTGGTAACTCTTACCTTATTTTTAAATAATGTTTTTTACTGGTTTTTTAAACAAAATGATGGTTATTTTTTATCTAGAAATAATAAACAATAGATATCAATAAAAACACCCCAATCTTTAACATCAAGAAACAAACATCTGTTTCGAATATTAAGTTACTTGATAAAATTGTTTAGAGGATTCTATCTGGACAAAATTTTTACAATATATCATGATAATCAACCTATATCACGTTATGGCGATATTTCGGTATTTTTAATCAGGCATTACTATCCTATTATTCCTATACCGGTATTTATCGTGATACTAGTATATCGCCCAGCCGTATTTTACCTCAAACAGTTCTTTTGAATATCAACGCCACTTTAATTTTTGGTGTTAACTTCCAGGTCCAAAACTTAATTTAACTTGTCGAAGTTCTTGGACGAAGCCACTGGTAACAACTCAGACAACAACAACTGTTGGAGGTAATAGCTTACAGAGTGACAGTACAACAGGTACGTCTTTGACGTCCACACCTGAAACAACTCAGACAACAGCAACTGTTGGGGGTAATAGCTTACAGAGTGACAGTACAACAGGTACGTCTTTGACGTCCACACTGGTAACATCTCCGACAACAACAACTGTTGGGGGTAATAGCTTACAGAGTGACAGTACAACAGGTACGTCTTTGACGTCCACACCTGAAACAACTCAGACAACAACAACTGTTGGGGGTAATAGCTTACAGAGTGACAGTACAACAGGTACGTCTTTGACGTCCACACTGGTAACATCTCCGACAACAACAACTGTTGGGGGTAATAGCTTACAGAGTGACAGTACAACAGGTTTAGATGGTAAGTAATATTTGTACTATATAAATATTTCTAAATATTTGAACACAATTTTTTATGTTCGATAAGAACAAAAGTATCAAATATGGATTTTTTAAATATCTCTGTTTTAGTACCTGTGATAGTATGCTGTATTTTTGGTGGTGTAGTTTTAGTGTATATTGTTATTTTAATGTTAATATTATATTATAAATGATATCTCTGTTTTAGTATCTGTGATAGTAGGCTGTATTTTTGGTGGTGTAGTTTTAGTATATATAGTTATTTTAATGTTAATATTATATTATAAATGATATCTCTGTTTTAGTATCTGTGATAGTAGGCTGTATTGTTGGTGGTGTAGTTTTAGTATATATTGTTATTTTAATGTTAATATTATATTATAAATGATATCTCTGTTTTAGTACCTGTGATAGTAGGCTGTATTGTTGGTGGTGTAGTTTTAGTATATATTGTTATTTTAATGTTAATATTATATTATAAATGATATCTCTGTTTTAGTACCTGTGATAGTATGCTGTATTTTTGGTGGTGTAGTTTTAGTATATATAGTTATTTTAATGTTAATATTATATTATAAATGATATCTCTGTTTTAGTATCTGTGATAGTAGGCTGTATTTTTGGTGGTGTAGTTTTAGTATATATTGTTATTTTAATGTTAATATTATATTATAAATGATATCTCTGTTTTAGTACCTGTGATAGTAGGCTGTATTGTTAGTGGTGTAGTTTTAGTATATATTGTTATTTTAATGTTAATATTATATTATAAATGATATCTCTGTTTTAGTACCTGTGATAGTAGGCTGTATTGTTGGTGGTGTAGTTTTAGTATATATTGTTATTTTAATGTTAATATTATATTATAAATGATATCTCGGTTTAAGTATCTGTGATAGTAGGCTGTATTGTTAGTAGTGTAGTTTTAGTATATATTGTTATTTTAATGTTAATATTATATTATAAATGATATCTCTGTTTTAGTATCTGTGATAGTAGGCTGTATTGTTAGTAGTGTAGTTTTAGTATATATTGTTATTTTAATGTTAATATTATATTATAAATGATATCTCTGTTTTAGTATCTGTGATAGTAGGCTGTATTGTTAGTAGTGTAGTTTTAGTATATATTGTTATTTTAATGTTAATATTATATTATAAATGATATCTCTGTTTTAGTATCTGTGATAGTAGGCTGTATTGTTAGTGGTGTAGTTTTAGTATATATCGTTATTTTAATGTTAATATTATATTATAAATGATATCTCTGTTTTAGTATCTGTGATAGTAGGCTGTATTGTTAGTAGTGTAGTTTTAGTATATATTGTTATTTTAATGTTAATATTATATTATAAATGATATCTCTGTTTTAGTATCTGTGATAGTAGGCTGTATTGTTAGTGGTGTAGTTTTAGTATATATCGTTATTTTAATGTTAATATTATATTAT
>NW_008709952.1:0-911 GCF_000327385.1 Lottia gigantea | reverse complement strand
TGGATCAGAATATTAGAAATAGTGATAGAAATATTTACCTTACCACGATACCTGATAGACCCAGTCAAATTCAACATCAGAATACAACCGACACCTTATCAAATACAGTGTATAGTAGTTTAGATTCAAGATACAATACTTCCGGTGATTTAAAACCATATGAACATCTACCAAAACAAGAAAACAGCCTAACAGAACACCAGGAAGATGTACCGCATATAGACAACGATTACGATATTGTTGTGGAAGGTTCGAGTCCGGAAAATGAAATCGAACTCAACACAATTCCTCCAAATAACAGACCTGATCCACGAAACAATACTTCTAGTGACTATAGACCTTACGAACATCTTCCAAAACAAGAAAAGGATATTACTAAGCAACAAGAACATGTTTCAGAGCTACAGGAAGACGTTTTGTTTACAAACAACGATTATATTGATGTTGTGGAAGATACGAGTCCATATAATGAAATCGAATGAAATGAAATGAATGGAATTTTACGATGAAATCAAATGAATAGGTGACAATAATTCAAATGACTTACAGCCATATGAGCATCTTTCAAACATGTATAATAGCTAAAGTCCAAGAAAAAATATTTTAAATGGTTTTAAACCATATGATTAGTTTTCAAAGCAAGAAGAAACTATGTCACATACAATTAACAAATATTCTAATATTATGTTTAAAACCTCTTGAAAGATACCTACCTTGCTGACTGATTATAGGTAAATAAATCAAATCAGTGAATATAACTCAAGGGGAGTAACCATGTTTATAATATTGTGTATTGAAATAACTAATTGTTATATTATTATAATTTTTAACTTCTAGATATAAAAGGAATATCTTAAATTTATTATTATTATAATATGTATTATTATAGAAATGCAGAAGAAATTTCAAAG
>NW_008709951.1:0-2043 GCF_000327385.1 Lottia gigantea | reverse complement strand
TAGTCGCACTATGTCCCTCTCCGATCAGGTAAGACTAATATTTTTTTATTTGAAAATAAACTCCAAACTATATTTAAGATAACACTTGCATCAGAGATGTAAGACTTCTGGAAATTTTCGGAATTCCAGAAATGGAAGTTCATTCCAGATAAGACACAAGCCTGAAACTCTTCACTGCCTACACTTCCCAATAGTTCAGGAAATGATTTCAATGGTCACTTACATTCTGTTACATATCTGAGTAAAACTTAATGAAAGTATTCCCAAATTTTAGATGCTGTGTTAACAAATTAGATTCAGTTTCTGCACTTAAACTTGAGAGCTTAAAACTGATAAAAAAATAAAACTCTAGGGACAATCTCTATTGAGCTTGTTGATAAAATAGAAAAAAGGAATACAATGTGGATGTTTTTTTATAAATAATCCCTGGAAAAAAAACCCTGAAAATATGAAATAATTATTTTTGAAAAATAATGAAGTTTCTAGAGATTATACCAACACCATGAATTAACCAACTTACCTAAATAAACAGACAAAAACAGAAGAATTGCAAAAAGTTTGAAATGAATTTTGATTAAACGGAGAGTAATTTGAAATATCTAGACTGAGATTAGTTGAAGATTTGTAAGAAATGTCAGAATAGATGTTGAAACATGTAAATACCAGTAATTATAGCCTATTTCTACAACTGTTAACTTCATCATAATAATATGTTAGAGATATTATCTTCTAGCCCTCCTACTCAGACTTATTGCATCTGGTTTTAATCTGCAGTCAAATGTCATTAGTTCATCTCAGGTCAATCAGCTCCATTTATTTTGTCTGCAGCCAGGTGTAATCGTCTCAGATCAGATGAAAATAATTTTACCACGTCTCTAGATAGGACATGTGATATTTATAAACATTGCCAGTTTTTTTTATTTTGATGTAGTAAAAAAGAAAGTACCTGCTTCCAGTTAACATGTTTTTATTTAGTCTCTGTTGCCCAGACACTTTGCAATCAGTTTTCGATGATGTTGTAAGCAGATCGTTCTTCCAAGAAACATTTTTATGTACTCTTCATTGCCCAGACACTTTAGAGTTGCCCTGTTGATAGAGACTACAGTATCAGTTTTCGATTATATTATAAGCAGATCGTGATTTCTGTAACATGTTTTTATGTAGTCTTCATTGCCCAGACACTTAAGAGTTGTCCTGTAAATAGAGACTACGTAATCAATTTTTCGATATCATGTTTCCAGTAGTCGGTGTTATCCAGTTACATGGTATGAATTGCTCTATTGATAGAGACTACAGAATCAACTCTTGATTAAATTGACTCACTTATCTTATTCAGTTGCTATCTTAAGCCATGTTAAATCATGAAATTCAACCTTGTAGAAACTTTACTCAGAAATCCCATTGAAACTTTATAAAATGTTGCTGAAAGTCTGACCAATACTTGTTGTTTGTAGAAAAAAAACCACAGAGAATCTCTTCAAAATAAAATAACAGATATAATAGAAGACAGACACACAAGAAATAGTTATATATACATAGTTTCATTTTCCTTCATTTTGAAAACATCGTCTGCATTTTTACCCTGATTTTCAATGCTCATTGTTTATATTGGGATAGAAACGTGTTTATTTTCAACATTTAACATTTTAAAATTTACACAATTTACCCTTCAAACATCTTCACAATGTCAAACTATTACAAACTTCATCTTTACAATGTCAAGCTATTACAAACTTCATCTTCACAATGTCAAGCTATTACAAACTTCATCTTTACAATGTCAAGTCATTACAAACTTCATCTTCACAATGTCAAGCTATTACAAACTTCATCTTTACAATGTCAAGCTATTACAAACTTCATCTTCACAATGTCAAGCTATTACAAACTTCATCTTTACAATGTCAAGTCATTACAAACTTCATCTTCACAATGTCAAGCTATTACAAACTTCATCTTTACAATGTCAAGCTATTACAAACTTCATCTTCACAATGTCAAGCTATTACAAACTTCATCTTTACAATGTCAAGTCATACAAAC
>NW_008709950.1:7582-9041 GCF_000327385.1 Lottia gigantea | reverse complement strand
CCAGAACATGCATTTTATTATGCGTTGGTGTTAAAAGTGGGCATTTTAATGGTCAAAACAAACTGTGAAACTGACAAAAACAGGGATCCGCGGGAAAGAATCTTAAAGACCAACTTAGCAAGACTGACAACATCTGTTTTGTAACCTCTAGGTTGATGACACATGCGTTACTCCCGAAGAAGATAGCAAAATCGCTGTCTTATATGCTAGATAAGTTTCCTAAATTTTAAGTGACAATAAAACCAAACTTTTCTTTTCTTGAAGCCCTAAAATCATTGGATTTCATTGGGAATGGTAAAACCAACCAACCAGTGACGTATCGAGGATTTCATTAACGGGGCTGGGGTACATCAGAGTGACCCGCTCCACTTTACGGATTCTAGCGGGCACTAGTCATGGTTGGTGTCGCTTCTAATCTAGGAAGGCGAAGAATACATCTTAATGCGATTTTGGAAAGGTAACATTTTTCATGGGACCAAGCTTTGGGCTAACAATTGGAAACAATGAATCAGTACTCACTAGATTTGGCGAGATATCAACAGCAGTTATATGTCCTTTTGGTCCAACCAGCTTACTGAGTACATAGGCCATAACACCAGCACCGCACCCGAAATCTAAAATCTTACAGCCTTCTATTTTATCAGGTACAATAAAAGCTGAACCATAATTTCTTTTTAATATATCGGGATGAAGTTGACGGATTAAACCACGAACTGTTTGAGATAATCTCGGATTATTGATTTCACAAACAAAATCCAATTTCTCAGAAACATCATCATAAAAATCTTTGATCCTGTTCGAGATATCATTGCTTTCGGCCATGTCTGAATTAAGGGAATATCCGTGAAACACGTGTACTGATCAAAGAGTCCAAAGTTTGAAAGTCGTTACCAATGCTCACTCGTTGTGGAGAATTAATGAACGTACTCAGTCTGCACTGTAATATAATCAGATATAAGTGATGGTTCATCATTCAACTAGTCAGCAGTTTATGACACGACAGGAGAGATCCACATGGTGTTATATAGAAATTCTAGTCTTTAGTCAGAGTACCTGGTAAGTCCAACTGATGAATATAGACACTTGTTGACCAAGTTTGAAACTTTAGATTTTTATATCCACCGTAAGAGGCAGTAATCCATTAATATGTGAAAAATGTGAGATGTGCTTTCAAGCGGAAATTGGACTGTGACCCGAAAAAGAGCTAGTGTTGCGCTCGAAAATATGTGCCTATTGTCTGAGCAAAGTCAAAATTTGATTGATACAAATAAAAACATGAGCGCACATTATGTCTTCAAAATTTGTCTTTACATAGAACAATTGTCGGCCAAAATTTGTTACTTTGTTGGTTCACATATTTGAGAGAAGTGTGTTTCTTTTCAATGTAAACTTTATAAAACATTATATTTTCATCTACAAAGACATTCTAAGACTAAAGTACTAATTTGAGGCTGATATT
>NW_008709950.1:0-584 GCF_000327385.1 Lottia gigantea | reverse complement strand
TGAGGACGACGGGGGAAACACGTCGAAACGTTGCATAAAACTTTAACCAGTGATTGTTGTTCCATAAAGCTGTGTCTATATATTGTCCTTTGAATGTTTTAAATTTATCAGAGATAGCCTTGATAACATCGGAAAATAGGGCGTTTTCTATCAATGTTTCATCGTCTGCAAGTTCGATTTTATTCATATTTTTTTAAGTATATATTTTTGATTATTTCTTTATTTTGACCGCTGATATTTCTGTATGGAATTTGTCAAAAATTTCATTGAATTCTTGTAATTCTTCAACTGTTATGTTCTTGTCTTCTCTCGATCTTTCGAAAAAGATGTACAATTGATTAAGATACATATTCAAGATGTCCGTTTTCTTTTTATAATGAGCTTTCTTTTTGCTCGTGAAACCTAAAGTGATGAGGCCGCAAGAGGTCGTTTGAACGGCTGTTAATGCAGCCAATACGGTTGGGACGATGACCGGAAGCATTAATCCACCAGTCACGGCCGTTGCCACCGTTACTCCTACCGTTAGAACTGTGCTTGCTGTTTTGAAAAAAGAATCGATTCTACTCCATGTTCCTGCATGTATG
>NW_008709949.1:0-1164 GCF_000327385.1 Lottia gigantea | reverse complement strand
TAATGTTAAAGTGCCTGAAATATTAAATCTCAGTTATAATGTAAAAGTGCCGTGTAATATTAAATCTCAGTTATAATGTAAAAGTGCCGTGTAATATTAAATCTCAGTTGTAATGTAAAAGTGCCGTGTAATATTAAATCTCAGTTATAATGTAAAAGTGCCGTGTAATCTTAAATCTCAGTTATAATGTAAAAGTGCCGTGTAATATTAAATCTCAGTTATAATGTAAAAGTGCCTGAAATATTAAATCTCAGTTATAATGTAAAAGTGCCGTGTAATATTAAATCTCAGTTATAATGTAAAAGTGCCGTGTAATATTAAATCTCAGTTATAATGTAAAAGTGCCGTGTAATATTAAATCTCAGTTATAATGTAAAAGTGCCGTGTAATATTAAATCTCAGTTATAATGTAAAAGTGCCGTGTAATATTAAATCTCAGTTGTAATGTAAAAGTGCCGTGTAATATTAAATCTCAGTTATAATGTAAAAGTGCCGTGTAATCTTAAATCTCAGTTATAATGTAAAAGTGCCGTGTAATATTAAATCTCAGTTATAATGTAAAAGTGCCGTGTAATATTAAATCTCAGTTATAATGTAAAAGTGCCGTGTAATATTAAATCTCAGTTATAATGTAAAAGTGCTGTGTAATATTAAATCTCAGTTATAATGTAAAAGTGCTGTGTAATATTAAATCTCAGTTATAATGTAAAAGTGCCGTGTAATATTAAATCTCAGTTATAATGTAAAAGTGCCGTGTAATATTAAATCTCAGTTATAATGTAAAAGTGCCGTGTAATATTAAATCTCAGTTATAATGTTAAAGTGCCGCGTAATATTAAATCTCAGTTATAATGTAAAAGTGCCGTGTAATATTAAATCTCAGTTATAATGTAAAAGTGCTGTGTAATATTAAATATAACACATGGAAAATATGAGATATTATAAAACATCAGATCTTCATTAAAATATACCTCACATAAAAAACATGTCATTTTTAACCCAAATTCTTGAAAAACATAAACAAACGATTTCAATATCATGAAAATATTTCAAAAATTTTGAACAAAGCGTGAAAAATGCGTTAAAAAAATGAAATATAACAATTTGAGGAAACTCAAGTCGTGGAAGCAACACATGTGTGGTAAGAATTGAGTAATATGGTAT
>NW_008709948.1:28151-29649 GCF_000327385.1 Lottia gigantea | reverse complement strand
GACCTAGACTACATACTACAGTCAAACAGTATCAATATCTGTATCATTACTAACCTGCACAACATACTTCAGTCAAACACTATCAATATCTGTATCATTACTAACCTATACTACATACTTCAGTCAGACAGTATCATTATCTGTGATATTACTAACCTAGACTACATACTACAGTCAAACAGTATCAATATCATCATTGTATCAATACTAACCTACACAACATACTACAGTCAAACACTATCACTATCTGTATCATTACTAACCTAGACTACATACTACAGTCAAACACTACCAATATCTGTATTATTAATAACCTAGACTACATACTACAGTCAAACAGTATCAATATCTGTATTATTACTAACTTAGACTACATACTTCAAACAGTATCAATATCTGTATCATTACTGACCTTTACTACACACTACAGTCAAATACTATCAATATCTGTATCAGGAAAACAAACTTTATGGAAATACAATATTTTTTATTTTATTGACTGCGACGTTTCAATGAGTGTTCTTTTAGATATTAGTTTTAAGAAAGGAAGAACGGTACATAATTTTCTTAATGCATATGGAAAGGCACCAACAACGACAGCACCACAAGCCAAAGGTTGTATATACCAGATAAAATGTACACGTGGAGATTCATATGTAAGTGAAACGAAACGCCCTCTAGACCAGCGCCTCAAAGAATCTGAATCTACCCAACCCTACAGCAGTTGATGAACACAGTGCCAACCAAAGACATCAAATATCATGGAAAGACCATCTGACAACCTTCCAGCACTTCCCGCCCAATATTCACCACTGGGTCTCTTCGGTCGTCAGACAAGGTGAGGTGGTCCCTACAGCCTAATCACTATGAATTCATTTTACCTACTCACAGCTGCTGGATCGCCCAAAATCCGAATGATAAGGTTAGGATTACCCTACGGTCGTCCAGCCCAGCAGCTCTTATGGGGCCCATGTTATTATTTACCAGTCGTCAGACAAGGTGGGAGACCTTCCAGCACTTCCCGCCCAGCATTCACCACTGGGTCTCTTCGATCATCAGACACGGTGGGAACTGGGATGGAGAAAGAAAGGGCACGTGGAAGAATAGAGGGTGAAGCCTCTGTGCCCGAAGAAAACTGAGAATGATGAAGACTGCTAAGGGGAGAAAGGGCACATAGAAGAATTGAGGGCGAAGCCTCTGTGCCAGAAGATAAAGAATAGAGGCCAGAAGATGAATGATCTAAATGACCTGTTTCCTATGCTTCTTGGGTGGTTGATTATCCGGCTCAGCAACCAGTGCATTATTTCGGAGCGGATCTCCTTGACAAACGGGACATATCTTCAAGAACTCGGCAGATGATTGACTATCATTGTAGTCAAGTAGAATTTCATCTCCTGGAAAAATTACCTTGGTCGCTGTGTAGACTATGACCGGTTTGCCATCCCCAAAGATGTCAATGGGATTACCTTTGACGTTGGGGCAACAGGCGCTGTGGTTA
>NW_008709948.1:25992-27090 GCF_000327385.1 Lottia gigantea | reverse complement strand
TGGAGTAGACGATACGGACCACGGCATTCTGATTAGCCGTTTCCTGCTTGTTCAACTCCTTGGCCTCTGCTAAGTCCTTGCCATGCACGCCAACTAAGTGCTTAGTCAATTCGACTAGGAACGTCGGGTGTGGGCACAATTTGCACTGTTTGGTACCAGGGTTTTTAATGAGAACATATGCCATTGCAAAGGAAGCGAAGACTGCTAAGAGAAGATGAAAGATGAATGCAGACTGAATGAAACTGCTAAGAACGATGTGCCAAGAGAGATGAAAACAGAGAAACGAAAGCCAAGAAAGTAAAATAATAATACCTCAATAATGTATTCCGTTGTTTCCAAGTAACACACAGTGAAGTTAATGATTTACAAAGTAAAGACAGGGGTATATGAAGGCAGCTACACTATGACACCAAACCAACGACTACCATTCGACTACCAACCAACAAGAAATACCACGATCAGCACGAGTTTGGAAGAATGAAGGAGACCGAGTAACTCACGCCACACCATCTAGGACCGAGTTTCACCGCCATGCCATTCGACCCGACCAGATCTAACGAAGAATCAACAACCAAACCAACAACACCGAATCATCCAATTTGATCCAATCCAACTACCAACTACTACGACTACCAACAACTACCTAGTTTGCGATATCAGCATCCGCTGGAAGCGAACGTTAACTTGTCATCTACCTACCTACCTACCTCTCAATCATGATTACTTATCATTGAACGTGTCCTAAGAAGGAAGATTACCTATTTAAGATAATCAGAGGAAGATTATCAAGTAGTGATTGGATATCATCTATCACTTGTAGGCACGTGTCTTAGTATTATGCATGTAGCCAGCCTTCTTTATTTTGCAACCAATGACATTTAAGATGTGAAGGGGGATTAACTTTTTGCATTGAAGCAAGGGATTACCTTGTCATGATAATAACAATACCGAAGTGATGCCCATATACACCACACTAATGCGACCTAAATGCTAGAGTGATGCTCGCTTAATATCAGAGTGATACCCAAATACATCACAGAGTGATGCCCCTAAAGATCAGCGTGAGAGCAAGACTGGGGCCCCCTAAATGCTAGAGTG
>NW_008709948.1:22544-23828 GCF_000327385.1 Lottia gigantea | reverse complement strand
CTTATAAAACAGCATAACCTACAGCACCATTTCTATGCCGATGATACCCAAGTAATTGACAGTTTTAGTCCGAATCCTACGAGTCAACAACTTACAATCTGTAATTTGGAGCGTTGTCTGAGTAACATTAAAAATTGGATGTCAGCCAATACGTTGAAGTTGAATGACGATAAAACCGAACTTCTGGGTCCTGCCCAGAAACTAGATGTCTGCAACTTAAAGACTCTCAGGATGGGTAGTTCAAATATTCCTGTATCGACAGTTGTAAAAAACCTAGGTGTACTGATTGATTCAGGTCACAGTTTCAATGACCACATCAATAACATTTGTAAGATTTGCCACTTCCATCTGCGAATGATCAGGTCAATTCGTCATCTCATAACACAAGATGCTGCTGTTTGCTTAGCTCGATCATTTGTGCTATCCAGAATTGACTACTGCAATGCAGTACTTACTGGTATTACAGAAGAACAGATTTCTAAGCTACAGATGATCCAAAATCGGGCCGCCCGAATTGTTACTAAAACCAAATCAAGATCACACATTACTCCTGTTTTAAATGATCTACACTGGCTTCGTGTTCGTGAAAGGATCAATTTCAAAATTTTATCGCTGACGTATAAGACCGTCAACAAAACTTCCCCATGCTATCTTCAAAATCTACTCTCATTATACAAGCCTAAACGTTCATTAATATCTGAAGGCAAAATATTACTTGAGGTTCCTTCATACAACCTGACAAAAATTGGCTCCAGAACGTTTCAATACAGTGCATCAGTAATTTGGAATAAATTACCAAAATCAATTCGACAATGTGAATCTGTGTCTGCATTTAAATGTAAAGTGAAAACTTGGTTGTTTAGTTACTATCATTAACTCACCAATGGGGTCACTGGAGTGCGCCTTGAGAAATTCCACGAGGATTTAATTGCTGCGCAATATAAATATCGTCATTATTATTTTTATTATGACCTGTATACAAGAGATTGATGCCCCCTATACACGAGTGATGCCTCCTATACATGGGTTATGCTCCCTATACATGGGTATATATGCTAAAGATCCTAGACAGTTTAAATTAGGTTTCATGTGTTTTCCAAGTCCCTGGGGTCAAATTAGCGCCCAATCCACCCGGTGCAGACTAAGGCTTCCTTTTCTGTCTTTTCATTTGTATCTACGTCTGCCTCAAGAGTGTATAGAGAATCTCGTTTACTCTTAATCAGAGGTGATCAGTAAAGTACTATAGAACGATGATTACCTATCATTGAACGTGTCTTCAGGAGG
>NW_008709948.1:20239-22148 GCF_000327385.1 Lottia gigantea | reverse complement strand
ATCTATGTCTGTCTCAAGGGTATGTAGACAACCTCGGTTACTCTCAATCAGAGGTGATTAGTGAAATACTATAGAACGATGATTACTTATCATTGAACGTGTCTTAAGAAGGGAGATTACCTATTTAAGATAATCAGAGGAAGATTATCAAGTAGTGATTGGATATCATTTATCACTTGTAGGCACGTGTCTTAGTATTATTATGCATGTAGCCAGACTTCTTTAATATGTAAACCAATGAGATTTGCTGTGGACATGTCAATCTTTAATTTGCAACCAATGACATTTGAGGGGGAGGGGGGGATTAATTTATTGCATTGAAGCAAGGGATTACCTTGTCATAATAACAACAATAGGAATCATAAGTTTATTTTAACAATTTCTTCAACATTGCTTCAAATCAAATTCTTTATTTCCTTGGGAATTTCTGTCCATCAGGGCATCATCCTGCTTATAAGCTAACTTCCCCTATCATTTATCACTTGTAGGTACGTGTTTTAGTATTATGCATGTGTAGGAAGGGTGCATTTCTTTTTTTATAGAAAGTGGGTTGTTTTATTTAATTGTTGTCTTATCTTAATGCACCACTACTGTTTTAATAAGCACATAATTACTTTACACTGACCTAATACTGTACTAATGTTATTGTTATAGCATATATAGTATTTCAAATGTATTGAAATAGTATTGTAGTGTATAAAGTTATGTGTATAGATATTTTTCTGTGATAATGATACTTCTGTGATATTTTGTTATTAAGATATTATATTGTTGTATTATATATCTAATTGTATCATATTATCATTACAGGGTTTTTATTAAAGTTACCAACTGACATTCTGATAGTTTTGATATCGTTCCCCCTATTTTCTACATTATTATATAACATATTCTACTTGGAATGAAGACATTCTATTAGTGCCATTTTTCATCATGAAATAAATACATATCTTTGAAAGTTCCTTTATTGAACAGTTAGCTGAATACATTGTTGTATGTTCTGAATAATATATGTAATAAACATATAATTATATAGTTGAAGATGAGTTTCCTTATTTTCTAGTGTCAACTTAAGCAAACTATTTAATTTCAGACTCTCCGACACCTTTTTGTCTGCCGTTCCAGGACCAACTCTAGTCCATTTGGTAACATGGAGTGCCTATAGAGAAGTGGACTATGAGTCACAAATGCCTAAAAACTACTACCATGCGTGCAATCCACTGCCCTTGACTATGTGCAAAGGTCAACCGGGTATCTAGTTCGAGATAGAGTGGTCAGACGTGTTTCCTGTGTCCATTTTGGTGTACTTTTGTTTAGTATCATCGGCAACTCATTTCTTTCACTTATTTGAAATACACACAAGACATGTGAGACTCTCTATGATCTATGCTCGTGCAGTGATACAATTCTATTTTTAGGACTTCATGTAGACGTATCCAATGCAATACGGCTGCGTTTTAATGTCTTTTCCCTCTGTTATCTACGTCAACCTCAAGGGTATATAGTGAACCTCGTTTACTCTCAATATAAAACGATCATTACCTATCCTTGCCCATGCTAGAATATCTCTTTCGTTGTCGTCTGCTAAGTGATTAGGTGCCGTGGGTTTGAATCCTCCACAAGGTAAAGACAATTCTGATGCCTGTGCTTCCGAGAGTCAGCTCTAACCCACCTAATACCTAGTTTCTAGAATAGCTCAGTCGGTAGCGAGTTGGATTATAGTCTGCTAGGTGATTAGGTGCATTGGGTTCGAAAGTAAGAATAATTTTGATGCCTGTGCCTTTGTTTCTTAGAGTCGGCTCTCACCCCCTTATACCCAAGGTTATTGCCAAAAATAAAAAAAGAGATAGGTCTATATCATGATAAACATGTTTTTTTTATTATTCGCAGATTTTTTCTGCTACGCTAA
>NW_008709948.1:18399-20189 GCF_000327385.1 Lottia gigantea | reverse complement strand
TTAGGTTTGAGAAAGTCACATCTACCATTTACAATCAAACTACGTCTTTATTGTCATTTAAATCGCATTCAATTAACGTATAGGATTTCATAAGTTTGCGACCCTTTCGACCCAATGTTGCATATTTGCAACGTTGCAAATTTTTTTTAGTTTGGTCAAAATTCAGATTTTTTTGTTCATTGTGGTTACAAAACATTACAAATGAGACATAACAAAACCCAAAGAATTTTTTCCTCAAGTATTTCTATGTCTGGGTCTCCCAGGGTTAAAAACTAGAGTGATGTCTTTATGCCAGAGTGATGACCTCTAAGCACCAGAGTGATGACGATTATGGACTAACCGGATCAACTCTGAAATGGTTTTCGTCATATCTTACTGATCGCTTTCAATATGTTGAGATTAACAACGCTTCGTCAAAACACCAGCAATTATCCTGTGGTGTACCCAAAGGATCAGTTTTAGGACCCATAATATTCACTATGTATACCAAATCTTTGGGCAACCTTATAAAACAGCATAACCTACAGCACCATTTCTATGCCGATGATACCCAAGTAATTGACAGTTTTAGTCTGAATCCTACGAGTCAACAACTTACAATCTGTAATTTGGAGCGTTGTCTGAGTAACATTAAAAATTGGATGTCAGCCAATACGTTGAAGTTGAATGACGATAAAACCGAACTTCTGGGTCCTGCCCAGAAACTAGATGTCTGCAACTTAAAGACTCTCAGGATGGGTAGTTCAAATATTCCTGTATCGACAGTTGTAAAAAACCTAGGTGTACTGATTGATTCAGGTCACAGTTTCAATGACCACATCAATAACATTTGTAAGATTTGCCACTTCCATCTGCGAATGATCAGGTCAATTCGTCATCTCATAACACAAGATGCTGCTGTTTGCTTAGCTCGATCATTTGTGCTATCCAGAATTGACTACTGCAATGCAGTACTTACTGGTATTACAGAAGAACAGATTTCTAAGCTACAGATGATCCAAAATCGGGCCGCCCGAATTGTTACTAAAACCAAATCAAGATCACACATTACTCCTGTTTTAAATGATCTACACTGGCTTCGTGTTCGTGAAAGGATCAATTTCAAAATTTTATCGCTGACGTATAAGACCGTCAACAAAACTTCCCCATGCTATCTTCAAAATCTACTCTCATTATACAAGCCTAAACGTTCATTAATATCTGAAGGCAAAATATTACTTGAGGTTCCTTCATACAACCTGACAAAAATTGGCTCCAGAACGTTTCAATACAGTGCATCAGTAATTTGGAATAAATTACCAAAATCAATTCGACAATGTGAATCTGTGTCTGCATTTAAATGTAAAGTGAAAACTTGGTTGTTTAGTTACTATCATTAACTCACCAATGGGGTCACTGGAGTGCGCCTTGAGAAATTCCACGAGGATTTAATTGCTGCGCAATATAAATATCGTCATTATTATTTTTATTATGACCTGTATACAAGAGATTGATGCCCCCTATACACGAGTGATGCCTCCTATACATGGGTTATGCTCCCTATACATGGGTATATATGCCAAAGATCCTAGACAGTTTAAATTAGGTTTCATGTGTTTTCCAAGTCCCTGGGGTCAAATTAGCGCCCAATCCACCCGGTGCAGACTAAGGCTTCCTTTTCTATCTTTTCATTTGTATCTACGTCTGCCTCAAGAGTGTATAGAGAATCTCGTTTACTCTTAATCAGAGGTGATCAGTAATGTACTATAGAACGATGATTACCTATCATTGAACGTGTCTTCAGGAGGGAA
>NW_008709948.1:16221-18111 GCF_000327385.1 Lottia gigantea | reverse complement strand
CATTTATCACTTGTAGGTACGTGTTTTAGTATTATGCATGTGTAGGAAGGGTGCATTTCTTTTTTTTATAGAAAGTGGGTTGTTTTATTTAATTGTTGTCTTATCTTAATGCACCACTACTGTTTTAATAAGCACATAATTACTTTACACTGACCTAATAATGTACTAATGTTATTGTTATAGCATATATAGTATTTCAAATGTATTGAAATAGTATTGTAGTGCATAAAGTTATGTGTATAGATATTTTTCTGTGATAATGATACTTCTGTGATATTTTGTTATTAAGATATTATATTGTTGTATTATATATCTAATTGTATCATATTATCATTACGGGGTTTTTATTAAAGTTACCAACTGATATTCTGATAGTTTTGATATCGTTCCCCCCATTTTCTATATTATTATATAACATATTCTACTTGGAATGAAGACATTCTATTAGTGCCATTTTTCATCATAAAATAAATACATATCTTTGAAAGTTCCTTTATTGAACAGTTAGCTAAATACATTGTTGTATGTTCTGAATAATATATGTAATAAACATATAATTATATAGTTGAAGATGAGTTTCCTTATTTTCTAGTGTCAACTTAAGCAAACTATTTAATTTCAGACTCTCCGACACCTTTTTGTCTGCCGTTCCAGGACCAACTCTAGTCCATTTGGTAACATGGAGTGCCTATAGAGAAGTGGACTATGAGTCACAAATGCCTAAAAACTACTACCATGCGTGCAATCCACTGCCCTTGACTATGTGCAAAGGTCAACCGGGTATCTAGTTCGAGATAGAGTGGTCAGACGTGTTTCCTGTGTCCATTTTGGTGTACTTTTGTTTAGTATCATCGGCAACTCATTTCTTTCACTTATTTGAAATACACACAAGACATGTGAGACTCTCTATGATCTATGCTCGTGCAGTGATACAATTCTATTTTTAGGACTTCATGTAGACGTATCCAATGCAATACGGCTGCGTTTTAATGTCTTTTCCCTCTGTTATCTACGTCAACCTCAAGGGTATATAGTGAACCTCGTTTACTCTCAATATAAAACGATCATTACCTATCCTTGCCCATGCTAGAATATCTCTTTCGTTGTCGTCTGCTAAGTGATTAGGTGCCGTGGGTTTGAATCCTCCACAAGGTAAAGACAATTCTGATGCCTGTGCTTCCGAGAGTCAGCTCTAACCCACCTAATACCTAGTTTCTAGAATAGCTCAGTCGGTAGCGAGTTGGATTATAGTCTGCTAGGTGATTAGGTGCATTGGGTTCGAAAGTAAGAATAATTTTGATGCCTGTGCCTTTGTTTCTTAGAGTCGGCTCTCACCCCCTTATACCCAAGGTTATTGCCAAAAATAAAAAAAGAGATAGGTCTATATCATGATAAACATGTTTTTTTTATTATTCGCAGATTTTTTCTGCTACGCTAAAAGCGCTAGTGTCAGTTTGTTTCATAATATCTGGAATCTTGTCAAAGGTGGCGTTAAATACAAAACAGAACAAACCCATTTCGTTTCCAATGCCAATTGTTTTACATTCACTCATCTCGTTGCACTTTTCAATACATTGGTCTTCATTTAACACATACGACACGAAGATGATTGGTGTATCGTAATGACAACATTTTCTAGTACCAACAGACACGGCAGCAGCGGAACATCTGATATCGTTAGCACAGCTTTCATCACATATCGCTGAATCAGATATAAATTTTTCTGCGTAGGGTTTGGGAAACATAGTTGTTTTATTTGTAAACTTGTATCGACAATCTGAAAAATGAAATGAATGGAATGTTACGTCTTACTTTTCTAATTGGGCTAATGGAGACGGACAACGCCATGCAGTGTACAATGAGGGAAATTTTGTACTGTACCCACATCTA
>NW_008709948.1:14943-16171 GCF_000327385.1 Lottia gigantea | reverse complement strand
GAAATAAATGGTAGGTAGGTAGGTAGGTAGGTAGGTAGGTAGGCAGGAAGGTAGGTAGGAAAGTAGGAAGTTTTCAAGCATTTGGGGAAGAACAAGGTGGGTTGAAAAAAGTGAAATAGATCCACTTTTTTCAATCCACTTTGTACTTTTTTGGATGCAAGAACAACACTTCACTTTTTCAGCTACATCAACAAGACCACTTTTACAGAAGAAGATTAGGAAGGATTTTGGAAGATTAGGTCCGTAGGGGTTAATAGCGAGATACAACTGCTATTAATCCTTATGCACTCATTCTTCAAAATCTAAAAACAACAAACAAAGTGTTACCATGAGGAGAAGACTTTTCGAAATAAATGGTAAGAAGGTAGGTAGGTAGGAAGGAAGGAAGGAAGGAAGGTAGGTAGGTAGGTAGGTAGGTAGGTAGGTAGGTAGGTAGGAAGGAAGGAAGGAAGGAAGGTAGGTAAGGAAGGAAGGAAGGTAGGTAGGTAGGTAGGAAGGAAGGTAGGTAGGTAGAACAAAACTTGAATTTTTCAGCTACAGCAACAATACCACTTTGACAGAAGAAGATTTTGAAGGATTTTGGAAGATTGGGACCAGAGGGTTCAATAGCGATATAGAACTGCAATTGAACTCGCTGGTACCTAGTCTTCAGAATCCAAAAACAACAAACAAAGTTTAACTCAGCCATGATAGCAATATCGTGCAGGTCTCAAGCCCTGGTAAATGAGGAGAGGACTTTTCAAAATAAAGGGTTAATCTTCCCTATAAGTGGCATTCATGTTGCAAAAAGACCCCATTCCTTCATTCAAAATAGGTCTAATTCAAGAACTGAGTAACATTGAAGGACGTATGTCTGGAAAACCCGAATGTGTTAGAACCTTTGCCCCAGCTCCCTAAACTAGCTTTAGGAAAGCACTTTGTAGTCATTTCCAGAATCTGCTTTTCTGGCCCTGAGATGCCTAACGGCGTGCAAAAATTCAGATTCCCAAGACAAGTAGAAATGGGTGTTTGTTCGAAAGAGTTGGACTTAGGAATATAGACATAGTTCTAACAACAAGGGAAGGTTTGTAGTCATTTCCAGAATCTGCTTTTCTGGCCCCGAACGTAAATTTGATATGCCTAACTGCATGCAAAAATTCAGATTTCCAAAACAAGTAGAAATGGGTGTTTGTTCGTAAGAGTTGGACTTAGACATTCAGGAAAATAGACATAGTTCTAACAACCAGGG
>NW_008709948.1:12452-14031 GCF_000327385.1 Lottia gigantea | reverse complement strand
AACAGATTCGCATGCGTATTCCCTCTCGAATCCCGTAGGTCCCGAAAACCTCAGACCATTAGAACCTGGTTCTAATCGACTTTGAAAAAAAATATGAGGGGTAAAAGGGGTTTTTCAAGAATTTTAGGGTTTTACCGGTGCATCCAGAATCATTCAGAATATCCTGGAAACCGATCTACGGGCTCTCTAGGGCTGGCTTTGAAAAAAACTGACATAAACATGGTTATCGGGACAGAAAAAAACTTTAAAGCGTTCCCTACGCCTTACTATGGGAGTCCGAGAGCTGAAATTTGGACTCAGAGTAGCTGAAACAATTCTCTATCGATTCATCGTCTTAAAAACTCGATATCTCTAATACGTTTTCCTCCAGAGTGACATTTGTCCTTAAAACCTTGATTGTCCTAAAAACCCTAATAGTTATAATTATGACTAGGAATGGCAACGGTACATGTATTTTCTAAGCTGTTCAGTAATTTTTGATAAAACAGAACCATGATGCCTTAATTTCTTTAGTGAAATTAAAGATGGTGGATTGTTGGTGAATGACTTGACTTTGCTTTGAAAACTCTTCACTTGCCTTATATGTTATTGCTAGTTTTCTGACAGCAATATTTCGTCAATTCTCTCCAAATTCACACGTTCACTACTGACACTAGCATCCCGACGACACTTATACTACCTAAATTACGTGAATAGCTCCGTTCTCTTCTTCCAAACACTTTCTAATTGTACAATATACGTCTATATATGTGCCATTTTTATTTACATTTACTGTGGGAGGTCTTCTGTTTAGCACTTGATGTTAGACGATAGGTTTGATTGGCTGTGACCGATAATTTGACCGAATAATAGACGCGCGCAAATACTAATGTCCTTACGCACTACGGATTTTACTATAAGTAAAGAGTCCCTTTTTAAAACGTAAAATACAAGAAAGAACTATTATTTTTCGACGGAAACTTTTTGATTATGAGATCCACAGTATGTACCCTGTTCGTACTAAAAATTTCTTCTAATACAATTTTGTCGGAGCGGCTTTTGATTTATAACGAAAACTTTCACTGTGAGAATAGGGCCTATATGTGCAGAAATATTTGCATCTGTTATTCGTGAAAGTCCTGATATCTCTGCTCCCAAAACACCTAATCGTAATCAAAAATTATCACAATTTGCAGACGATACCACTATTTTGAAACATTGAATCACTTAACAATACCCATATGTATTTTAGAAGAGTTGAAAATTGCAAGTGGATTGAAAGCTAATTATGACAAATGTGAGATGTCCCCACTCGGTGCCCTGAGAAAAAGAGGAATACATTATGATATACCAAACAACATTAGAATAACACAGGAGAGCATACCTGTTCTAGGTATCAAAATTCCATTAAATAACCAGCTTAATTCTATATGGCAACTCAACTTGAAAGTATTAAGAATATATTAGCTCTTTGGAAAGGAAAATAAAAAACATTGAATGGAAAAATCCTCATCTTAAAATCATTAGCACTACCAAAAATACTATATCAAATATCCATATTACCAAACCCACCAATTACAATGTTAAAACAAGTAGATAA
>NW_008709948.1:10526-11497 GCF_000327385.1 Lottia gigantea | reverse complement strand
GTTTCTTTATTATTCTTCTTCTTCTTTTGTTTATTTTTTAGACCAATTCTGCAGTCAAAATTTTCTCCTGGTCAGTCTCTATAGATATAGTAATAAGTTGAAAATATTTGACTCTGAAATATAAAAGTTTGAGTATTGATAGATTAAAATTCAAAATCACTTAGTAGAAAAGTAGATTAAAGAGCTAGACTTGAACACCACTAATGGCATGTTAGACAGGACTCACTCCACTAATTCATTTGCCATCTCTTTCCATGTTAAAACACGAAATTCAACCTTCTATAATTCAATATATGATGACCATGAAAATTTTGAGCTACTAAAATTGAAAGTAGACTACAACCGGTTATACTCATCCGCTAGAGTTTGGCACTTCAAAAAACGACTATTTTTAGAATTAGCCTTCCACCTTTAGGTCTCTCATCATCTCACCAAATCTGAAAGATAATGCAATTTCAGACACCAAATTCCAAATCTAGACCAAATTTTACCCAAAAATAGGCAGGCAAAAACCCCAAAAGGGAGAGAGAAAGAAGATTTCTAAAAATAGCCTGGACTACAATCATTTGCATAAAATGTTTTAGTGGAGTGAGTCCATATGACTTGGTCATATGGTCAAATCATACCATAATCACTATGTTTGTGTCATATAACAAGAGATGAGTATTTTTTCTCAGACTAAATTGATTGCAGAGTACACAATTGTAATAATATCAAATTGGACACAGAAAGAACTGGAAAGTTGATCTAGGCAACCATTGAAACATGGATTTTGATTGGTTACTTTATAAAATCTTACTAACATTTTGTAAACTAATCTGCTAATGGCTGATTAAGAGAGTGTTAATAAAATGAAAGTAATGGTCAAGTTATTTCTCTATGGTCAAGTCACTCCATGTTATTTTATATGAAATATTTTACAAAACCACATATTTTATTTACTGTATTTACATAAATAAATAAAATGTTTA
>NW_008709948.1:7473-9598 GCF_000327385.1 Lottia gigantea | reverse complement strand
CAGGTTGGGAATGAGCTGGAATACGGATGGCCCTGTCTAACTTGTATTAAGCAGCCAGTCAAGGGAATGCTCATAAGTGGCTGCTTACTAAGGGGTGGTGCTTAATAGAGGTATGGTTTACCCAGCTAAGAATGACAAGTTGATATTTTGAGATAACATTTAATAATAACAATAACAATACATGTATAAGAATAGAAATGGAATTAACGATGTTTAACATTAAAATAATCTTTTAGACATGTCTGTTTTTACACTTTTGATTTTCTTCTTGCTAATTTTTCCCATAATAATCATAACCGCATAAACTAAACCTATATTCATAATCATTAATATTTGTTTAAATTCGTATATTGATTATACAAGAGGCGGTTCAAACATCGGTAAGCGCCGCCATGACAAAAACAGACTTTGAATTGAAACGATATGCTGATGATAGGATAGAAGAATGTTCAATATCTCAAAATGAAGTGTCAGACATAGTTACTGAAAAATGTACCCAAATGGATGAAACGAACAATACAATTGAAACATTAAAAAATAAAATAATCAACCTAGAGGACAACATGAATGAGCTAGCGCAATACTCCAGGAAATCTCATATTCGTATTTTTGGAGTGCCGGAAAGTGAAGGGGAAGTTGAGATAGCCCAGGATATTTTCCGAAATAAACTCAACATACAGTTCGATCTCATTATAGACGCAGCTCATAGAGTTGGCAGATTTAATACCCCCGACCTAAGTAATCCTGGGGTAACGATCAGACCCAGAGGTATTATCGTAAGACTTTTGAGGAGAGACCTTAAGCAAGCCATAATAACGGCCAGAAGAAAACTAGCTGTAAGCTCCATATCAATATGTGAAGACATGACACTTACAAATGTGAAACTTTTAAAAGAAACTCAAACATAAACAGATAAAAACGCATGGTTTACCAACGGTAAGATCAAGACTGAGGACTATAATGGACATGTTATTAGAGTTCAAACACAAACAAACATTAACGATGAAATTCTAAAAAACTAGAAATCGCAGCTAACTGACAAAGTGATATATTATATTGTAATACAATGTTTGCCTGATAAATAGAGTAATTATAACTGTGTTAACCTGTGTATATCTATATATTTAATGTTATGTAAAGCAAGTTAATATAAACCCACGTGTGTGACGCTTTAAACATCGTCTGTTCTCACTGTATTATGCATGTAGCCTGACTTCTTTAGTCTGTAAACCAATGAGATTGGCTGTGGACATGTCAATCTTTAGTTTGCAACCAATAACATTTGAGGAGGGAGGGGAGATTAATTTATTGCATTGAAGCAAGGGATTACCTTATCATAATAACAACAATAGGAATCATAAGTTTATTTCAACAATTTCTTCAACAATTTCAACAACATTGCTTCGAATCAAATTCTTTATTTCCTTGGACATTTCTGTCCATCAGGGCATCATCCTGCTTGTAGCTCACAATAATTCCTGGCCGACGTCTATTCTTTGGAAAATTCTTATGCACAGCATAAAATGTCTAGTACCTCAGACCAGCTGGTAGTCGCTGGGATAATCGAATATCCCATGCCATAATTTCAATAGGCTATGTGAAAATCACTTGACGGTCTTTTATCAAATATGTAATTATAAGAAATCTTTATGATAAATGATAGGCGAAATTTGAAAGAAGAGATTATAAGATTAATAAAAAAGAGACAAAAGACTAAAGAGTGGTTGTCGACTTGGCTTAACTATAATCTAGGCCTACATAATTCTGTATTAAAATTACAAAACATTGTTTTTCAAGCATATTCATTAATTAAAAAGCCAGTTAAAAATAACACTATTCTAATACAAGCTATATTGATTTAACAAATGTAACATAACATTTCAACATATTTTTCAAGTTAGGGCCAATAGTATCATTAATAAGATTATGTTTCATATGATTTATGATTTATATATACTCATATGAATTTTAAAATACATATATATGGCTATATTCTGTCCCCACCAAAGGGTATGGCTTAACAGATAGATAACAAGACCGCAACTTCTTAAATTCAGAACTTTATTCAAAGTCGACGATCATTATGTAAAAAGCTGTAAAATACAAAATAACACAAAAGTTCACT
>NW_008709948.1:0-1523 GCF_000327385.1 Lottia gigantea | reverse complement strand
GGGGTTGGCTAAAAGATGACGTCACAGGGCTATTTTTAGATCTTTCAGTGACCAATTCCCCGCCCCTTCCTGTCAAAAAAACCCGTGGTTTGGCCATATTTAAATTAGCGTCCAAAAAGCCTTCATTCGGAAAGTTTGCTAAAACGACTTTGCCGAATGTTTGACCTACTTTGAAAATGTTTTTTCCGACTTTAATTTATTTAGCCCCAGAAGCTAAGGGAACAGAGGCAATAATCGGGACCCACGGGGTTAACTTTTTTGCACCCTAAAATGGGGGGATGCTCTGGGGACGCTAGGGCTATTGTTTTTGGAGGTAAAAAAGTAAGTTTTTGACTAGTGAGGCAGTGGGCAATGAGGGTATGAGGATTTGGTTTTAAGTTGGATTTTTGGAATGTCGATGATGACATTAGTTCTTGAAATTTCGATATGCGGATAATCGGCGGCCATCTTGTTTTGGTAGCCAAGTGTGTGCAACAAGTAGAAAGGCGCGGCAACGGGGCATTGGAAGTAAATTGAGGAATATCAGACTTGCAGGATCGGATAGAGGAGTTGTTGGGCTTTGCGCATGGGCGGTCAGATTGTTAGAACCATGGACAAAAAAGTGGTTTTTTGGACATTTTGCTATTTTGCATGTGTGAAAAAAAAAAGTTGCAAAGCTAGAAAGCTGAAAATAGCACAGATCGATCAGGCATCGAAAAGTGTATCTGGATGCCAAATTTCAAGTTGATCGGAGCATATGTACTGGGATGTGAATCTGGTCATTAAGACTAAGTACTGGACTTGGTGAAAATTTCTGAAAAAAAGGAAAAAAAGTCAAAGTCAAACGATTTGAATGAAACTTGTTTTGATGTGTGTAGAATGATGAGATGTATTGAGATTTCAAATTTGAGCTGGATTGGGCCATTAGAAGTTGTGAAAAAAAGGAGCTATAAGTCATGCTGTTGACTTGTGCAAAGAAGAAAAAATGTGCAAAAATGAGTTTGGAAATTTGAAATTTGGCATGTGAGGTGAGAGCATTTGTACAGACTTGCATGCAAAATTTCAAGTGGATTGGATGAAAACTGTGGAAATGAGGCCAAAAAAGACTGCATTCTATACTGTAGACTGGAAATAAAGGAAAAGAGACATATAAGAAAAAAGAGTAGAAATAATAGGAAAAGAAGTTTGAAATTTGGCATGATAGTGTAAATAATTATTTCGGAGAAATATGAACTGCAGCAATTGGCCTTGATGTAAGGATTGAATTTTCAGATGATGAAAAGAGTTTTTGTTGAAATAAAGAGCATTTGACTGTAATCAGACTGTTTCTTTTCAAAAAAGAGTGAAATAGGTGGAAAGAGAAGCTAAAAATTGCCAATTTTGGGTGACTTTTCAAAACCTGCTATCTAGGAGATAGGAATGATGAAATAAAAGGCATTTTGAGAGTCAAAGATTGAGTTTTGTGACTTTGTTTAGGGTTAGGTAGGGATGGCCATATGTTTTTAAATGTTAGAACAAGGTCCAGCTAGTGTTTTTAGGTGCCC
>NW_008709947.1:0-2048 GCF_000327385.1 Lottia gigantea | reverse complement strand
GCTTTAGTATTATATTCTAGCTGTTGTCGATAAACCTCCATTTTCCAACTAGCTGTTGTTTACTCGATAAACCTCCATTTTCCAACTAGCTGTTGTTTACTCGATAAACCTCCATTTTCCAACTAGCTGTTGTTTACTCGATAAAACTCCATTTTCCAACTAGCTGTTGTTTACTCGATAAAACTCCATTTTCCAACTAGCTGTTGTTTACTCGATAAAACTCCATTTTCCAACTAGCTGTTGTTTACTCGATAAAACTCCATTTTCCAACTAGCTGTTATTTACTCGATAAACCTCCATTTTCCAACTAGCTGTTGTTTACTCGATAAAACTCCATTTTCCAACTAGCTGTTGTTTACTCGATAAAACTCCATTTTCCAACTAGCTGTTGTTTACTCGATAAACCTCCATTTTCCAACTAGCTGTTGTTTACTCGATAAAACTCCATTTTCCAACTAGCTGTTGTTTACTCGATAAACCTCCATTTTCCAACTAGCTGTTGTTTACTCGATAAACCTCCATTTTCCAACTAGCTGTTGTTTACTCGATAAAACTCCATTTTCCAACTAGCTGTTGTTTACTCGATAAAACTCCATTTTCCAACTAGCTGTTGTTTACTCGATAAAACTCCATTTTCCAACTAGCTGTTGTTTACTCGATAAAACTCCATTTTCCAACTAGCTGTTGTTTACTCGATAAACCTCCATTTTCCAACTAGCTGTTATATACTCGATAAACCTCCATTTTCCAACTAGCTGTTGTTTACTCGATAAAACTCCATTTTCCAACTAGCTGTTGTTTACTCGATAAAACTCCATTTTCCAACTAGCTGTTATTTACTCGATAAACCTCCATTTTCCAACTAGTTGTTATTTACTCGATAAACCTCCATTTTCCAACTAGCTGTTGTTTACTCGATAAACCTCCATTTTCCAACTAGCTGTTGTTTACTCGATAAACCTCCATTTTCCAACTAGCTGTTGTTTACTCGATAAAACTCCATTTTCCAACTAGCTGTTGTTTACTCGATAAAACTCCATTTTCCAACTAGCTGTTGTTTACTCGATAAAACTCCATTTTCCAACTAGCTGTTGTTTACTCGATAAACCTCCATTTTCCAACTAGCTGTTGTTTACTCGATAAAACTCCATTTTCCAACTAGCTGTTGTTTACTCGATAAACCTCCATTTTCCAACTAGCTGTTGTTTACTCGATAAACCTCCATTTTCCAACTAGCTGTTGTTTACTCGATAAACCTCCATTTTCCAACTAGCTGTTGTTTACTCGATAAACCTCCATTTTCCAACTAGCTGTTATTTACTCGATAAACCTCCATTTTCCAACTAGCTGTTGTTTACTCGATAAACCTCCATTTTCCAACTAGCTGTTGTTTACTCGATAAACCTCCATTTTCCAACTAGCTGTTGTTTACTCGATAAAACTCCATTTTCCAACTAGCTGTTGTTTACTCGATAAAACTCCATTTTCCAACTAGCTGTTGTTTACTCGATAAAACTCCATTTTCCAACTAGCTGTTGTTTACTCGATAAACCTCCATTTTCCAACTAGCTGTTGTTTACTCGATAAAACTCCATTTTCCAACTAGCTGTTGTTTACTCGATAAACCTCCATTTTCCAACTAGCTGTTGTTTACTCGATAAACCTCCATTTTCCAACTAGCTGTTGTTTACTCGATAAACCTCCATTTTCCAACTAGCTGTTGTTTACTCGAATAAACCTCCATTTTCCAACTAGCTGTTGTTTACTCGATAAACCTCCATTTTCCAACTAGCTGTTGTTTACTCGATAAAACTCCATTTTCCAACTAGCTGTTGTTTACTCGATAAACCTCCATTTTCCAACTAGCTGTTGTTTACTCGATAAAACTCCATTTTCCAACTAGCTGTTGTTTACTCGATAAACCTCCATTTTCCAACTAGCTGTTGTTTACTCGATAAACCTCCATTTTCCAACTAGCTGTTGTTTACTCGATAAAACTCCATTTTCCAACTAGCTGTTGTTTACTCGATAAACCTCCATTTTCCAAC
>NW_008709946.1:20645-22445 GCF_000327385.1 Lottia gigantea | reverse complement strand
TCTTTGGGGTCTAATTAGTGGGAAAAGAGCAAATCATGAATAAAATTTTCTGTTCTATGGGAGATGTTTGAGTTCTGTTTGTCCTGACAGGTCCAGCTATTCCATGTGGATTATCCCTGTAAATGTCAGCCTTGTAGCTTTGTAACGTTTCTTGAGTTTTTTTAAGTCCTTGGGATCTTATTAGTAAGAAACGAACAAACCATGAGTAAAATTGTTGTATACTTTTTTACCTTTCTTGATCGCTCATTTATTGGAATTTAGCCTAATTATGAATTAATTATGAACATGTGAGACAAACCAGTATTTTTCCAAGTCATTAGAACACCTCTACTTTCTAGTTATATAAGTATTTTCATTTTCATATTTTATGAAACAAAATAAGGGAACCCATCTTTATATCTGTGAATGCATCATTCGGAGTTGGATAAGATTACTGATGTTATGTTTTATGATAATATCTCTCTTCATGAGCTGATGAAGGTTTTAAAGTGGTGGTCATCTTTGAGGACTAAGGATGATTTGGTACTCAGACTAGATTTTTCTCTTTCTTTGGTCAGCTTCATCATCTCGAATTTTGTACGAATTTTTGCAATATTGTTGGCACGTTCCTATTTGTTGTGTATATTGAGCAGCTATGACATACTAATTATTGATAATTGATATTCTTGCTCAAAATGTGTCTCTGAATCTGTGCTTCACGCCTTTTTTACCAACTGCGCTGCACCCGTCAAAATTATAAAAGCTGAATTAACAATTGCTGTGGTTAATGGGAGGCAACTCTCTTGACTATTTACGTTGCATGTCGCATCGATTCAATTTTGTCATTCTGTTTTTTTTATAGCATAAATTATAACCAATGACATTTCCCTCGTTTGACGAAGGAATTAGAGTGAAATCGTTTTCTCATTGTTACATGCTGATTATTATTATTATTATTATTAAGACACTTATAGAGCGCCATCTTTCACAATATGTGCTCAGATGCGCTGTACAATACAATTCATAAAGTATCAACATATTGGTAAAATTGGCAAATAAGTATAAAAATATAAATGAATAAACGTAAAAATATGTATAAATATAAGGAATAAAACAATCTATAAATTAAAAGCTTTCTTAAATAAAAACGTCTTGAGAAGAGACTTAAAAGTTACTAAAGAAGTGTAGCATCTAATGTTAAAAGGTAAAACATTCCAAAGTTTAGGGGTCTGGACGGTAAAAGAGCGCTCACCGAAAGTTAAAAGTCTGGCTGATTTATGTACAAGTAAAAAGTTATCAGAAGATGAGCGGAGAGTGCGGCTTGGTGTATACATTTGCTCCATCCCAGTAGAATGTATTCAGTTTTATCATCATTTAATTTAAAAAAATTATTGTTCATCCATACACGGATATCTTCTATACAGCATTCAATCTTGGATTTACAAATGTTAAAACTATTATTTACAGAGGGTTTAAAAGATAAATATAACTGTGTGTCGTCTGCGTATAAATGAAAATCGAGACCATGCCTGTGAACTATATTAGATAGTGGAGTGGTGTACATACTAAACAAAATCGGTCCCAATACTGACCCCTGTGGCACACCATATTTCAAACATTTTGCAGAGGAGGATTTATTGTTTACAATAACAGACTGTGAACGATTCGTTAAATATGATTTCAATAAATCTAAGGCTGAACCATTAATTTTGAAATCATTTGACAAACGGTAGAATAAAACATTGTGGTCAACAGTATCGAATGCTGCAGAAAGGTCAAGAAGCAGGAGTATTACACATTGTTTTTGGTCAATGGACAATA
>NW_008709946.1:18939-19597 GCF_000327385.1 Lottia gigantea | reverse complement strand
TGTCCCCATGGGCTGAATGTAAGACAGGACCATGTCCTTGTGTATTGGACCTAATTCTGAACTATGTAAAATAACAAGTTTATCATTATTATTATTATATTTTTATTCGCCCAAATGAAAAAAGAAGCGTTTATTGGGAACATTAGCGTCACCCATAAGTCCATCGATCCTTCCACAATTGCTCGTAAACACTCAACAGGGCAATATTCTTTACGGATTTGTAGGAAATTTGTAAAATTGTTTATTAGTATCACCTAAAGATGAACCTTATTTAAAATTTTAAAAAATCGGAAATATTTAATGTGAGTCTATCTCAATTAGGCACAATTCCTGACAGATTTAGATGAAACTTGGAGAAATGTTGCTATTGTTCTTTGTAAACATTGTAGAAAGCTCACTTATTAAGAGTTTTTAACGAAACTTGGAGCAATTGCTAAAATTGAATTCAAGAGGAACTAGTGGCGTATTTAGGCATTAATTTTTGCCACGTCACAATTATATTCGTCTATTGTCATAAGGTATTGGTAGTCCTTTCATCCCTCCTGCTAAACTAACTTCCTGTATTATATTTAGTTTTATTGTTTTATTTATCAAAATAATAATCATGAATTATGTACAAATTAGTGGCAGTTAACTGTTAAAGTTGTCGCCATTTTGG
>NW_008709946.1:13003-14386 GCF_000327385.1 Lottia gigantea | reverse complement strand
TTGTGTGTGAAAGGTCATAACTCTTATCTTCGTCCACGGTTTGTTTTGTTTTTTATTACACTTGACATTGTATTCTTTATGTTTTCCTGTTTGTTTTACCAAAATTAGCTGTTAGGTGTCCACTTGGTGAAGAAATCGAAAATTCCGTTGATTTAACACCATCAGGTATATCTGGTGAAGATTATGATTTTAACTGTTTGACTGGTTACACCAGGCGAGGTTTGAATGGAACTTTGACATGTGGAGAGAGAAAATGGAGATTGGATGACGAAAACGCCATGCGAGGGTAACATATATTTTTGTGCATAGTGCTGACTTTCACGACGAGTGCATTGAATTCACGTTTTCTAAAACAAGGTTAGCAGGAAAATATCTGTACAGAACCGTGAATTGACGACTTTACAAAATTTTGACCTAATTTTCCATAAGATGTTCCATATGCGTAGGAGATGGGGGGATGGAGAGGGGTGTCGAAGCAATAGTCCGCATAACTTAAAATAACTTATTTCCACATTAACCCTCTATGACCTGCTGACCTGGTTAGACAATCTTTTTAACGTTTTCTTACTTAATAGTAATTTTCTTCAATTTTTTTTCCAAATTTTTATAATGCATATAATTTCATATATTTATTTAAAGCTGTGAAAAAGTGCATACTGAATGTGTTCGAATTTTTCCGCTAAGTTAACTAGAACTCGATGCCAAAAATGTTCCGTATTACAGTTTTTCTTGATACTCTGACAACAAAATGAAAAAAAAAAATAAAATAAAAAAAATATCGATAACAACTCGAAAGCTGTAAAAACTTTTCTTGAAAAAATAGAAATACAAAGCGAACAATATTCACAGAACTGTGATTTTCATAATGAGTTTTTTTTTGTGTGTGAAAGGTCATAACTCTTATTTTCGTCCACGGTTTGTTTTGTTTTTTATTACACTTGACATTGTATTCTTTATGTTTTCCTGTTTGTTTTACCAAAATTAGCTGTTAGGTGTCCACTTGGTGAAGAAATCGAAAATTCCGTTGATTTAACACCATCAGGTATATCTGGTGAAGATTATGATTTTAACTGTTTGACTGGTTACACCAGGCGAGGTTTGAATGGAACTTTGACATGTGGAGAAAATGGAGATTGGATGACGAAAACGCCATGCGAGGGTAACATATATTTTTGTGCATAGTGCTGACTTTCACGACGAGTGCATTGAATTCACGTTTTCTAAAACAAGGTTAGCAGGAAAATATCTGTACAGTACCATGAATTGACGACTTTACAAAATTTTGACCTAATTTTCCATAAGATGTTCCATATGCGTAGGAGATGGGGGGATGGAGAGGGGTGTCGAAGCAATAGTCCGCATAACTTAAAATAACTTATTTCC
>NW_008709946.1:0-12953 GCF_000327385.1 Lottia gigantea | reverse complement strand
TAGTCCGCATACTTAAATAACTTATTTCCACATTAACCCTCTATGACCTGCTGACCTGGTTAGACAATCTTTTTAACGTTTTCTTACTTAATAGTAATTTTCTTCAATTTTTTTTCCAAATTTTTATAATGCATATAATTTCATATATTTATTTAAAGCTGTGAAAAAGTGCATACTGAATGTGTTCGAATTGTTCTGCTAAGTTAACTAGAACTCGATGCCAAAAATGTTCCGCATTACAGTTTTTCTTGATACTCTGACAACAAAATGAAAAAAAAAAATAAAATAAAAAAAATATCGATAACAACTCGAAAGCTGTAAAAACTTTTCTTGAAAAAATAGAAATACAAAGCGAACAATATTCACAGAACTGTGATTTTCATAATGACAGTTTTTTTTTGTGTGTGAAAGGTCATAACTCTTATCTTCGTCCACGGTTTGTTTTGTTTTTTATTACACTTGACATTGTATTCTTTATGTTTTCCTGTTTGTTTTACCAAAATTAGCTGTTAGGTGTCCACTTGGTGAAGAAATCGAAAATTCCGTTGATTTAACACCATCAGGTATATCTGGTGAAGATTATGATTTTAACTGTTTGACTGGTTACACCAGGCGAGGTTTGAATGGAACTTTGACATGTGGAGAAAATGGAAATTGGATGACGAAAACGCCATGCGAGGGTAACATATATTTTTGTGCATAGTGCTGACTTTCACGACGAGTGCATTGAATTCACGTTTTCTAAAACAAGGTTAGCAGGAAAATATCTGTACAGAACCATGAATTGACGACTTTACACGAAGCAAATATTACCCCCCCCCCCCTCCCAGGTGATTTTTGAATCGCACTTGTTTGAGTTTAAAAAGACATCTTGATCGTGCCTCCGAATGTTAGCACCTCAATCGTCAACTGGTAAAATTATATCAAATAACATTTTGGTAATTTTTTATTTACTGATGATTTTTTACCAAAACCGTTGGAGTTTCAAAATGTTGAAACCAATAGCCTAATATCGACTCTTCAATACGAATATGATAGAAATATTTTATACTACAATCAAACTATATACCTAATTTATATTCCAGATTGTATCAAGTATTACAATGGTACAATAGTGATAGTCGGAACAATTTTCTCTCCATCACCATTCGGACGCCCAACAGATGTGGAGGGATGTAATGAACTGTGTAGCAATACTTCCCAATGCAACTATGCAAATTTATTTAGACAGGACTATTGCGTCCTTTTCCGATCACCAGTCATCTTCGCGAGTGATGATTACGATCTTGACCAATGCATGAAACAGTGTAACGAGATGAGTGAATGTGTAACGATGAGTAGTGATAAACTAAATATACGTACTGGAGGACAGCTATGTTACTTATTTAAAGTTCCACTGAACGAGATACCTGATGATTGGAAACTTCTTGCTGGAAAGGGCACTACCTTAACAGAAAAAATATGTTAATAACATAATAATATTTATCATGATATATATCTTTTATTATTTGCTTTCAGTAATAACCATAAATTTAGGGACGTGAATGTCCTTCAATCTGCCCACAAACAGAAAAATTGAGACTGACCCAGTCTTTAACCAACTCCCAAGTTTCAAATGTTTTATTCGTACTCAGAAAACATGGTACACTTTAGACAATATATACAATAAATAACTTCACATCAATGCAATTACCATGTACAAAGATGATGAATGATTTCTTTTATGTTAGAGTAATCCACTTTGTGTTCTTTTGACTCTATCAATGACGTCATATCTCTAATTGCTGTTGCAGTCATTTTCTGCAGTCTCGTGATTGGCGTAGAAAATATTACACGCTATATAATTTATGTTATAACGGGAAAAATTATATTTATGACAAATATATGATAGGGTGTTACAAGTGGGAGATTTGCTTCCAATAAAAGCAAGGCTACTGCACATCTTAATACATTCATTCTTATTTAAAAGACATATTTTAAAGAACTTAAAAAATCTCAGATGCAGTTGGTTTTCTACAGGAATGTCGTGACATATTGGTAACAATGAATTATGAGTTATATATGGTAGATTAAGCAATTTACGTATATAAGTTCGCCAGGCTCAATAAAACCCTTAGTATCTGAACATGCATGTTTAAAAAGTTAAAAAATACATTAAATTTACATATGAAATTATTGATACCCTTCTGTATAATATATTCATTGCTGTCACATAAAAAGGAATTACCCAATCGTGATCAGAATTTACTACATTGATTTATATTAGATACATCTTTATGGTCATGACTTAGAATTAACATTTTACTTTTGTCGGGATTAAACTTAACATCATATTCGTTTGAAAATTCGTCGGCGTAAGCAACGGCCCCAACATAGATGTGTCCAATATGACACCCAAGCTTACTCTGTTGCAACCTGCTTAATAGTTTATCTAAATATACAGTGTACATTATTGGGTTAGCCCATTCTACTCTCACCTTTTGCGAGATATAATTGTCGAGGAGAAATCTAGCTATTAGAGGGCATATACCACAATCCAGAAGTATCCTGAAAAGCTTTATGAAATGTATTCTTTCGAATGCCCGACTTGTGTCCAAAAGACAGATATACATGTCAGATTTATTCTGATGATAATAATGAATAGTTTCGCTGATAACAAATGATCAGTGAGTAGTTGAGTGTTCACCTTTGAAACCAAATTGTAGATTTGATGATTTTAGAATATGTTTATGTTTATTAAGAATTATCCAATCTAACAATTTGCCAGTGATGCTACTCAAGGTGATTCCCCTATAATTATCCGAGTCACTGAGAGATTTCTTCCTGTCTTTAGGAATAGAAAGAATGGTTGATAAACAGAAATTAGGTGGATTATTTCCGTGATGTAGCATTCCCGTCAACGCTAGGGATAATAGACAAATATATGAATGAGGGGCAAATATAATATGCTCGGAAGTATGACCAAGATTACCATCATTTTTATTGTGTTTAAGATGATTTACAGCATCAATAACATCCTTAACAGTTATTTCATGACTACCATAACAATTTGCATGTTGACATCTACTCTCAATATCTGATTCTAATTGATTTTTAAGGCACTTTAAATCATTTGGATCAAAAGAAACAGAACTGAATAATTGTTCATACTTATTTGAGAACACTTGACTTATATCCGTAGCACTGGTTTTACCATCAACGTTATTCGATATTGCCTTAACTGAACCCTTTATTTTCTGAATTTCTTTCCAGAAGTTTCGACTTTTATTTACAACCAGACTTTCTGCCAATTTATTCGCTGATATGCCATCTTTGTCTGACTTAACAGTGGTATCGAGCTCTAGTGCGACATCTAATGTCTGCGAGATGTCCTGTGCGGGGGGAGTTGTTTTCTTTCCAAATGTTATGCCAGAAAATAGATACCCGTCGATAGTCGTCAACATAATCAGACCAACCAGGTATTACACGTTTCGTTTGGTATGCTCTTAAGACCAGCATTGATACTAGCCTCAACCAGTATATTATAGAAATTCTCTAATTCGACATTGTTAGTTTTACAGAACATATCTTTACATTGAATTGCATCATATGGTATCACAATATCAGATAATAAGTTCTCTAAAGTACTCTTGTACCTAAATATATGATTGGCTGATGCATTCTGCCATTTGAGAACATTGTGGTTACCATCAATTGATTTAGAGTTATTAAGACTAGGTATATACACATCCACAAAGAGACTAATCGGTGCATTATCCCCGTCATGAATTGTTAAGTATTGAGTTATTTTACTAAATAGGTTTTCTGAAACGATAAAGTGACCAAGTGTGCTCCTGTCGCCATTCGCCTTGCTTTCGAAAGTATAGTCAACATTGCTAACTGGGTGATTTATGTCTGGTACCGCGAGGCCCCCTTGTTGAGCCCTTATGTTCCAAACTGGAGCCATCAACCAGTGATTCATGCTTGAGCTAACTGATTGCTCGACGAGGGGACAACACAGGATGCAATGCTTGTATTATGATCGGAAAAAATCTGTTCTTAGCTCCTATCTCTGCAAAAGTGAATTGTTTGTGCTACATAAAATTTGTTTATAATAGTATAGTTTGTGAAAAACAATTTTGGGGGTAAAATCAGTATCAACACAATAACCAGTTTTCTGCTATGGAATCTCCTTTGTAGACAGTGAAATCTAGAAATTATTTAATCTGATAGTTTTACGGATTGATGGTGATTAATGAGAATTTTTCTGGGTAATATCTTTAAATCATCAACAGTAATATAAACGTTCATAGTCTGTCATGAGAAGGCTTGCAAATTTCAGTCTCGTATTGTAACTTTTCACGCAAAAAATTCATTTGTGTTTGTGCACTTGCTTAGTACCACTATGCAGACTGCATATAGCTAGTTTACAAACTTACTGATTTTAATTTGGTTTCTTGAGTTTTTTTTAATCCTTGGAGTCTAATAAGTAGGAAAAGAGCAAATTATGAGTAAAATTGGTGAATTTGGAAAAAGTTGGATAATGGCCATATTCGGCTCTATGACCAATATGAATGAAAACTGTCAAAACCTATTTTCTGTTCTATGGGAGATGTTTGAGTTCTGTTTGTCCTGACAGGTCCAGCTATTCCATGTGGATTATCCCTGTAAATGTCAGCCTTGTAGCTTTGTAACGTTTCTTGAGTTTTTTTAAGTCCTTTGGGTCTTATTAGTAAGAAACGAACAAACCATGAGTAAAATTGTTGTATACTTTTTTACCTTTCTTGATCGCTCATTTATTGGAATTTAGCCTAATTATGAATTAATTATGAACATGTGAGACAAACTGGTATTTTTCCAAGTCATTAGAACACCTCTACTTTCTATTTATATAAGTATTTTCATTTTCATATTTTATGAAACAAAATAAGGGAACCCATCTTTATATCTGTGAATGCATCATTCGGAGTTGGATAAGATTACTGATGTTATGTTTTATGATAATATCTCTCTTCATGAGCTGATGAAGGTTTTAAAGTGGTGGTTATCTTTGAGGACTAAGGATGATTTGGTACTCAGACTAGATTTTTCTCTTTCTTTGGTCAGCTTCATCATCTCGAATTTTGTACGAATTTTTGCAATATTGTTGGCACGTTCCTATTTGTTGTGTATATTGAGCAGCTATGACATACTAATTATTGATAATTGATATTCTTGCTCAAAGTGAAAATTTAATTATGTTATGTTTTAATATTATGTTGAATAAACCATATAAGTTATACTGATTTACAATCTGTTTTCTTACAATCAGCAAATGAATTAGCAATGAATACGATATAGTGGTCTACTTACAGTTTGACTAGCTTAAGATTTATTGATATATTGATATTTGTCCAGAAGCTAAGCATTAGCCAAACTCTCATGTGACATATTGGAACGTTTTCAACGAGAATTCTGGAAAAAGTATAGTAGGTTGAATTTCGTGATTTAACATGAAAACAGATTGCAAATGAATTAGTGGTCCGATATAGGGTTTAATATTTGTGTTTGTCTCCCTTGAATTAATAGCAAGAGATTTAATACTGCATGATTGAAAGATTAATAAAAAATACCACATGGTCATGGTCTAAAAATGCCTAAATACGCCGGTTCCTATTGTATTCATTATTGGGAATTGCTCCAGGTTTCATTGAAAACTCACACTAAGTGCGCTTTCTGCAATGTTAACGAAGAGTTTCGAAGAACAAGGGCAACATTTGTTAACACTAACAATCTCTCCCAATTTCATCTAAATCGCCATTAAACGACATGAATTTACATGCGTCGGCGTTTCAACCAATCACAAGAGGCTATTAGACCACACAGACAGTCGAATCTTGTGCGGGTGTCTTTACACTTGGGACAATAACGCTAACGCACGGTAAGGTCTGTTGGCAATCGTCAGGTGTAACGTTTTCTGGCATATTATGGCGGTTGACGGCGTCAGAAGTGTTTACGAGCTAAAAAAAATGAACTTATTTTCAAGAACATTAAACTCGCATTAAATATTTTCCAAATGGGGTGATAATAAACAATTTCACTAAGATTCCTCACAAATCCGTAAAGAATATTGCTGTCTGGAGCAAAGACCGAAGGACCGACTGACTACATGGCCAATATACGCTCCTTATTTCATGTGGGCGAATATAAAAATATAATATCAATAATAATAATAAACTCTTTATTTTACATGGGTCAGAATTAGGCTCAATACAACAACAACAACAACAACAGACAAAAATATATAAAAACAATAAGTAAATACATTTCAATTATCCACCATTCATTCACAATAATTATATCTTATTCATCTATAAAATAATTTAATACAGCTTTTGATTTTTGATAACAAAGATTTCTGAGTCACATTGGGGATTATTTGTCTGCCTTTTACTGCCCAATGCATCAGTACAGTTTTATCTTTTTCACTCAGACCCTCCCTTGAACAATTGATTACTGTGTACATTGTATCGAATCTTTTGTTAATTAGGCAATTATCTACGTTAACGATTACCAAATCACAAATAGAAAATGAACCTAAAATACAGTTCATTTCAAAATAATTTTGAAGTGGAGTTTCTATATATTTCTTTGTGGCTATCACCAAACACTTCAGGCTTTTGTTAATAGCATTTGAAATCTCGGTAATTTCAAAACTTCCTGGAAGAACATCTTCTTGTCCACAAAAAACGTTTAAATCTAAAGGTTTGATTATTGGAAGTATATTTTGCTCAATAAATGATCTATCACTAGGGGCACTTGAACTTGAAATATATAGGTGATATTGAAGGTCTGGGTTAACCTGGATTCCAGCCAGCCCCTTCTTACCAGACATTTTCATGACAAAATAACATTGAGATATTTTACACCACATGAAAGGCGAAATAAAAAAAACGATAATCCCGCTGATTAAGATGGCCCCAAATAAAAGGATAACAATGTTCCTAGTAATCAAATTTTCATATAGGATGTTCTTATCAAAGATTGATTCCACCAAAGTATTGATGTGCTCACAGCTTTCAGGTTTCAGTTTTTCATTGGACCAGCAGTTCTCGTTATAAACAACCACTGCTCGATTTTTATTGTTGGAAATATTTTCAGTGACGATTGTGGATTCTTTAGGTTTGATGTACACCTTGGTAGGATAGTTTATTTTTTCAATCCATTGAATATTATCGTGTTTGTTATAAACTTTTCTCAGTATTGTAATTTCGTACACACCGTACATAGATGGAGATATACAAGTCCATATGATTCCCACACTTCCCTTCCAATGACCTGCTGTTGCGTTCATGTACGTTATGTTATTGTAAGCTACTGATATACCATTTAAGTGTATTAACCATGCATTGGCTCGAGCAGAGTATGAACATTGAGTATCAAATGACTGAATATCTTGACCACTTCGAGTAAAACGAACAGAAAAATCATCTATTTCTCTGAGGTGTCGAAAATACACAGCAACAGAAACCAAAGTTCCAGGAACTATAAACAGTGTTCTGGTACGGTGTTTCTCTTGCAGTAGATGGTACTCACCAACCCAGTGGTGTTTGTGTAGCTTATAATACACAAGTGCGATATCTTCCTTGCTAAATTCTGGCATCCGAAGTGAAGGAGAATTTACACATTTGCAACTACAGTCTACATTTTCAGACCGTCGGTTAGGTTTAGGTGTTGGTTTCTGTTTTGTGTCGTTTGTTGGTGTCACTGATTCCAATACTGTCACGTAACACTGATACATGCCGAAATCATCCGCGGTCACAGAGTAAATGCTCAGATTAGTGGTAACAACGACTTGGCCGTCAGAATAATTTGCAACTTCCCAAGTAATATAATGGTTAGTTTCATTTACTACCGCTTCATTGTTCTTGAGCCAAAGTATGTAACTTACATCAGAAATGGTGCCATTAAATGCCATTCCACATGAAAATATAGCATCCTCGCCAGGATATCTTGTTTGATTTACAAGATAAAAAGGTGGACCTTTTTCAGAAATAGGATGAACTCCACACCTAAACAAGGTTGTGCTAGTGTGAATATAACTGACACTTTGCTTTACCATTTTCACGAAATCCTTTCCTAGAATCAAATCTGGATTGTTATAAAATAAAGAACAAACGAAACTGATGACAAAAGAAACAAAACAGGTGACTGTATCTCTAGATATTAGCTCCTTCATCTTGCATCAGTTGGGTTCTACTGTAGATGGAATCCAAAACACTCAATCCATCTGTAATGATAGTAAGAGTGAAATATTAGTAACACATATTTAGTTATATATATGTAAATATATAGGAAAACCCACCCAAAATCCATCAAATTATTTCATAAATTTCATATTACATAAGCACGAGTTAAAGATTCTATTCTTCACAAAACTATCAATAAACGCATATTTTCCTTTTCCTTGCACCGTTTCTATTGCTTATAGGAGAACTTGCATGTCGTTTACCGCCCAGTTTAAATGAATTATCAACTTCAAGATGCCATGTTGTATTTTTTTACGTTATGAATACATAACCTAATTCGCATAGTTATTAACCTGTGATACGAGTTTATATTGTTTTTTCCGAACTCGCTTTATGAGGCCGGAAACAGTACTGTTGCGTTATTACGGAACGATTTGCGGAAGTCAGACAAAAGGTCGCACCAGTAAATGTATAAATGTCCCTGATATTCAATTACTTAAACAGCTTTTTGAAATCCTTAACGACAAAACTGGACTGTAGTTAACTCCCTTGGAATATAACTCTCGAGCACTGAAAGGGAAATACAACAGTCTGTTCCAAAAGGCGGTTGTTAATCAATAATGAATAGCTTAGAAATTTATAACTCTTGTTATATTGGAAGCCGGGGGAGCGCAGGATACATCTAACGCTATTTTGAAAGTGAAAGTGACTTGGACATGATCCAATGATTACTGCCTAAATACGTCTAAAGACTGCTTCTTTTTCAAAAGTTAAAATACAGATGTGGCGTCAACCTTTGAACTTGGCGTACCAATATCCAACATAATGTTACTTTCAAATGGCCCCAAGTCCAATATTTGACATTAAAAATGGACACCTAATATTGGACTCTTGGTCATTTACGAAGTAAATGTGACCTGTTTTATAAATGTATTCACGATTGACTTGGCTTCAAATAGTATCTAAACACTAGTCATATGCGATGTGGGTTAAAGAAATCGATCTAAGTTTTATTCTTCGATCATATTTAAAAAATGATTTGGGGTACAATTGGAAAAAAATGAATTTTACAACAAATTTAATACGAAACCCGGTTGAAATTAGAATATTCTTATTATGTCAGAAATAAAGCACTCAAATCTCTTCATAAACAACACTAATTTTTCAAATATGTTACTAATCACTGATAAAATTTAACAATGCAAAGTGTATGCAAATCACGAAAATGCCATGACAGTAGTGTATTTAGGGGTCATAACAAATTCCGCGAAGCGGTTTATACATAAGTGTACACAGGTTTTTCTGTTTATACATCGATAAACTGAAAAAATGTTCAGGTCATTCCTTAAAATTAAATCATCTCGAATACATGTTTAAATAGTTATTTAATATAACAACAATTTAAGGAACTAAATTGGCGCATAAATACAAAACTTTTTAACATAACGCCAATGAAATGATACTAACAATAGAGATGTCCAAGAGAACAGCCAATCAAAGATAAATAGGTCACCTATTTATAGTCTACTGTCTCCCTGGCTGAAAGTTGACCACGTTGAAATTTTTGAAAGACGTGTTCGAAATAAGTCCAGAATTCATGATATTGTTGGAATTTGGAGTGTGCACATTCGAGGGAATTTGGAAAATATCGTTATCATTAAATGAAGTGTCGATTTCGGTTCTGTTGACGTTCGAAGCAACGACATCGACGCCGTGTAGTAGCCACGTCAATCAAACTCAAAGATAAAAGTAGTCCGTTAAGGGGCAGAGCTTATATTTACATTCCGTTTAAACAGATATAAACCGAATGCACGTGACCACTGTTATCCAATCAAATTGCGTGAAACCGTGTAAACGGAATCGTGATTTAATTATAATGAAATGAACAACACAGCAATAAGGGAATAATAGTATGTAACTCGAACAGGTATATTTATTTTCCTGACTGGACATTTCGAAAGATTGCCTGTATTGTTAAGCATGTGATTGGATCTCATGTGACCTATATTATAGCACGTGCTGGAGTAGATGTTTTTATTTGCGGTCTGTATTTTGTTTTTTTTTTAAGTTGGTTAATGGTCGGAAGCTTGTCAGTACGTCTAATTATGATAGACCTTCGGTCCTCGTCCAACGGCCATTGTTAGACGTATTGCCAAGCTTTCGACCTCTGTTTAGTAACTGTGATAAAGATAAAAAAAAACTGTGACTTAGTTGACAACTTCTTCAGTTGGATGGAGATCAAATATCTGCTAGAGTCCATATATCCTAAAATTGTTCATTTGGTATATATATTTACAAGGAGTAACTTACCTATGCATTCTCTCTCAATCGTTCTATATATCATATGGTGTAAAACAACTATTGTGGTGACTAACTAATTTTATTCGATATTATTGACGTATATAGTAATTCTAAGCATATCATTGGATGGTATAGTAAGAAATCCATTAATAAGTTTCAAGATGTTTCACAAAATATAATAATAAGTAATGTATATATTGTATACATTATAAAGTTGACCCATATTTATCTATCATTGCTTGTGCAAAAGGGTATATATTGCACACATACAAAATATGTTTAATTGTTATTTGTCTGAATATGTTTGGCACAACTCGAAATTTCGGATTGCAAAAGTCGATTCCACAAGGTATATACTAGCACTATTAAAGTCAAGAAAAGCCATTAAAGTAGTCTACTCCGCCAGCTGGCTGTAATTTGTCCCTTTAATTTAACACCTGTTTCTAATCATTTCAACCTCGACGACCATTCAATAGACGATCTCGCCCTAATCCCAATTGAGCGTATAGAAATTGACTTGCCCGAAGATGAAACTACCAAATTCCGTCAATCTAGGGAAGCCCATTGGATTGAGACATTGAATACAGCAAGACCTATAGGACTAAATCACTTTTTTGAACCTTTGGCATCAGAATTTCAAGCTCTATTTGGTAGGATACTTATTGAGATATATAGGTGACAACTCCATAACTTGAATATATTTTCAAATGAAAAAGGCCGTATCTGCTTTTATATATATATAGGAAATATGTGACAAAGCAAAAAGGCAGTTAGTGTGAAGAAAAGTACAGTTATCTCAAAATGTAAAAAATGTCTTTACTGCCTTTTGCCATTTTAGGGCTGAAGTACATGGCCACCTAATAAGTACAAGATATCACAGTACCAATATATATATATAAAAACTACAAATAATACACAAAAAGAACACCATCACCGATACACCACTCTCACACGGAAATCTGACCAACTACAAAACAAACAACGATACGAAACAGAACAACAAGCATACATAGAGAGGAATCCAACATCCACAAATCGCCAAGACCAGCGACAAACAACAACAACAACAACAGACAACAACAGACAACAACAACAACAACAGACAACAACAGACAACAACAACAACAACAGACAAAAAAATATATAAAGACAATAAGTAAATACATTTCAATTATTCTGAACATTTTACAAATATACTTCATATCACATCACTATTTATTCTAAAAATATATCACCATATAGCTAGTTTGCAAACTTACTGATTTTAATTTGGTTTCTTGAGTTTTTTAAGTCTTTGGGGTCTAATTAGTGGGAAAAGAGCAAATCATGAATAAAATTTTCTGTTCTATGGGAGATGTTTGAGTTCTGTTTGTCCTGACAGGTCCAGCTATTCTATGTGGATTATCCCTGTAAATGTCAGCCTTGTAGCTTTGTAACGTTTCTTGAGTTTTTTTAAGTCCTTGGGATCTTATTAGTAAGAAACGAACAAACCATGAGTAAAATTGTTGTATACTTTTTTACCTTTCTTGATCGCTCATTTATTGGAATTTAGCCTAATCATGAATTAATTATGAACATGTGAGACAAACCAGTATTTTTCCAAGTCATTAGAACACCTCTACTTTCTAGTTATATAAGTATTTTCATTTTCATATTTTATGAAACAAAATAAGGGAACCCATCTTTATATCTGTGAATGCATCATTCGGAGTTGGATAAGATTACTGATGTTATGTTTTATGATAATATCTCTCTTCATGAGCTGATGAAGGTTTTAAAGTGGTGGTCATCTTTGAGGACTAAGGATGATTTGGTACTCAGACTAGATTTTTCTCTTTCTTTGGTCAGCTTCATCATCTCGAATTTTGTACGAATTTTTGCAATATTGTTGGCACGTTCCTATTTGTTGTGTATATTGAGCAGCTATGACATACTAATTATTGATAATTGATATTCTTGCTCAAAATGTGTCTCTTCGTATTGCACCCGTCAAAATTATAAAAGCTGAATTAACAATTGCTGTGGTTAATGGGAGGCAACTCTCTTGACTATTTACGTTGCATGTCGCATCGATTCAATTTTGTCATTCTGTTTTTTTTATAGCATAAATTATAACCAATGACATTTCCCTCGTTTGACGAAGGAATTAGAGTGAAATCGTTTTCTCATTGTTACATGCTGATTATTATTATTATTATTATTAAGACACTTATAGAGCGCCATCTTTCACAATATGTGCTCAGATGCGCTGTACAATACAATTCATAAAGTATCAACATATTGGTAAAATTGGCAAATAAGTATAAAAATATAAATGAATAAACGTAAAAATATGTATAAATATAAGGAATAAAACAATCTATAAATTAAAAGCTTTCTTAAATAAAAACGTCTTGAGAAGAGACTTAAAAGTTACTAAAGAAGTGTAGCATCTAATGTAAAAGG